>NW_003852527.1:1687060-1716648 GCF_000181295.1 Otolemur garnettii | reverse complement strand
GGGGATTCGAACCCGCCACCTTAGGTGTACGTGGCTGGCGCCTTAGCCGGTTGAGCTATAGGCGCCGAGCCCTATCTGATGATATCTTAAGCCAAGATGAAAAGGTGAGATACTAAGAAGAAAGGTTTTATTCATGGAGGAATGCGCTGCTACAGAGCACACTCCTCAGTCACAACTGTTTCAAATTCTTCACTGGGAGGCTGCACACACAAGATGTTTTCATTCTCAGCCAACTACATATATGTTAAGGTGCTCAAAAACTGGCAGCTACAAATTTGTCATAACCAGTTTCCTAATTAGCTCTTTCTTCCTACCTGAGTAGACCTAAGCTTAGATTAATTTTAATGCATTCAAGATGCACTGTAGGTGTGGGCCCACCAATTACCCTCCCTCCACCCATCGTCACCCCTCCCCTCCCCTCCCTCTCCCCTTTCTCCTTCTTCTTGGGCTATAATTGGGTTATAGCTTTCATTTGGAAATGTGGGTACTTATAAATTAGTTTCATAGTAGGACTGAGTACATTGGATACTTTTTCTTCCATTCTTGAGATACTTTGCTAAGAAGAATATGTTCTAGCTCCATTTATGTAAACATGAAAGAGGTAAAGTCTCCATCTTTTTAAAGGCTGCATAATATTCCATAGTGTACATATACCATAATTTATTAATTCATTCATGGGTCGATGGGTACTTGGGCTTCTTCCATGACTTAGCAATTATGAATTGGGCTGCAATAAACATCCTGGTGCAAAATCTTTGTTATAAAGTGATTTTTGGTCTTCTGGATATATACCTAGTAGAGGAATTGAAGGATCGAATGGCAGGTCTATTTGTAGATCCCTATGTGTTCTCCAAACATCTTTCCAAGAGGAACATATTAGTTTGCATTCCCACTGGCAGTGTAGAAGTGTTCCCTTTTCTCCACAACCCAATAGTTTTCTTAGCCTGATGAACGTCAGATTTTAGACCCATAAGTAAATAAGATGCTAAATCAATTTCTTTTTTTTTTTTTGGAGACAGAGTCTCACTTTGTTACCCTTGGTAGAGTGCTACAGTGTCAGTAGCTAACAGCAACCTCAAACTCCTGGGCTTAAGTAATTCTCTTGCCTCAGCCTCCTAAGTAGCTGGGACTACAGGGCCCTACCACAACGCCTGGATATTTTTGGCTCAGACTGGTCTCTAACCTACAAGCTCAAGCAATCCACCTGCCTCCGCCTCCCAAGTACTGTGATTACAGGTGTAAGCTACAGCACCCAGACCGATAATTATTTTTTTTGAGAGAGAGTCTCACTCTGCTGCCCTGGGTAGAGTTTCATAGCTCACAGCAACCTCAAACTCTTGGGTGCAAGTGATCCTCTTGCCTCACTCTCCTGAGTAGCTGGGACTATCGGCACCTGCCACAACGCCTGTCTAATTTTTCAATTTTTAGTAGAGACTAGGTCTCATTCTTGATCAGGCTGGTCTCAAACTCCTGAGCTCAAGTAATCCACCCACCTCAGCCTTCCAGAGTGCTAGGATTACACACGTGAACTACCTTGCCCCACCAAGACACTAATTCTTTCTTTTTTTTTTTATTTAGTTATTTTTTTGAGAGTCTTGTTATGTCGCCCTCAGTAGAATGCCATAGCATCACAGTTCACAGCAACCTCAAACTCTTGGGCTCAAGTGATTCTCTAGCCTCAGCCTCCCAAGTAACTATGACTACAGGAGGCCACCACAACGCCTGGCTATTTTTTTGTTGCAGTTGTCACCGCTGGTTAGCAGGCCAGGGCCAGGTTCAAACCCACCAGTCTGGTGCATGTGGCTGGCACCCTAACCACTGAGCTATGGGCACTAAGCCAGCTATTTTTTTTGTTGTAGTTGTCATTGTTTGGCAGGCCTGAGCAGGGTATGAACCTGCTAGCCTTGGTGTACATGGCTGGAGCCCTAACTGCTGAGCTATGGGTGCCAAAACAAGACACTAATTCTTAAGTGTTAAAGAATACCTTTTCCATATCCACAGAAAGCTCAGCAAACCACTGTCTGGCATCTTTCTGCTGTACAACACAGGCTACATGTAGGCAAGCTGGAAAGAAAACAAGAGACAATGGCCCATGTTTAACCTGTAAACACAGAATACATAAACTAAAGATAAGATGTCTACTTACAAATTTCAAGTGCATTTTCCAACATTCCTTTAAAAAATTATAAAGCTTGCAAAATCAAGAATCAAAAAAAGAAAATAAAAAATTATACAGCTACACTGAATAGCTATCATTCACCATCAACTTAATCTGATATAGATTATGGAAAAATTGTCAGATGACATTAAATGGTCAAGACCAATTAATGGCTGCTTTTCACCATGTGCTAGTCATAGTGCAGTTGTCTTGAAAGTCAAGGTATATTACAGAGAAAAAAATCTAATAAGGAGATTAGAACAGGTATGTCATCCCTGAACACTGGTACAAAGTCAACAGTCAAATGTACCCAGAAGTCAGTGTGACAAAACAAAACAAACAAGAAAGTCAATCAACACACCAAGTTTTAGCAATGTTGACTATGTTTAGATGTTTCAATTAAAAGAGCACTGCCTTTCCTTTCTTTTTAAAGTTATTTGCATATGATCAAGTTAGGTGAAGACTGGGCACATCTATACAAATTTAGTGTTGTAATAAAATGGAGATTAAAAAAGAAACTAATATGTTATATATAATACAATTATTAATATATATATTGTAATCAAAATAAAGTAACAAAGATAGTAAAAGCGCTCAAAGACAAGAATCCACATTGCAATTTTGCCTATAACAATTTCAACTGAGCAGCCTGGCTACCCTGACCCCACCTTGGCTTGTTAATAGTTAAATTTCTTGGTTTGGTTACCTATACAACTTTGCGAATGATGACATTCTAGGAAAACAGCAACTCAAATGTGAATTGACATACTGGATGCCCCAAGTCAAACAATACTACAGCAGAGGGCTTAGGTCTAGAAGGAAGTAAGAGGCTAAAAGGATTGAAATAAGAACAGGTGATTTAAATACAGTGGAAAATGCCATGACAGGGGCATATATAGATTAGAGTGGAGGAGGCAATCCGGGCTGAGGTACTGCTGGGAGGGTGCTAAGAAGGATCACTGAAAAGGAGGTATGTGAGCCACATCTTTAAAGAAGGAGAGAAAGGGGGTGGCACCTGTGGCTCAAAGGAGTAGGGTGCTGGCCCCATATATTGGAGGTGGCAGGTGCAAACCCAACCCTGGCAAAAAATTGCAAAAAAAAAAAAAAAAAAAAGAAGGAGGAGAAAATGGAAAATGGCACGTATATAAGCTGGTAAAAAGAGGCCATAGATTTTATCCAGCAATTAGGAAAAGCACTGAAAAGTTTAATTTGGAGACAAATTCTACATTCTAAAAAGCTTATTTTAAATCAGGATTTTTCAACCTTGGCAGTATATACATTTTGTACTGGACAATTCTGAGACTATTTTGTGCAGTATGCTTAGCACCCTGGCTTCTACCTACCAGATGCCAGTAGCATTTCACTCTGGTTATGACAACCAAACCTGACACTGCCAAATGTCCCCTGTGGGCAAAACTATCCCCAGGTGAGAACCGCTAGCCTTGCTCAGGAGTGTGGGGGAGACAGGCTGTCTGAGCACAGGATGTGGAAGGCGAACTGGTCAGTTAGAAGACTGCTGTGGCAATCTGGGACAGAGGTGAGAAGATGGCTATGAGATTACTAAAGGGACAGCTTACCAAGAGAAAGGCAAAAAAGTACTGGTGACCAACCAGAGGTAGGTTTGAGGGAGATGGAAAGCCCAACTCCTGAATTCACAACTAAGATAATTAACTAGTGCTAGTCATCAAGCTAAAAAAGACATTAAAATGATGAACATAGTTTGAGGCAAAGTGATGAGGTCAGTGATGAGTCTGGGGGGCTATGTAAAAGGGAAAAGGATATGGGCAGATAAAGAAATCTAAATGTTCACCATATAACAGACAGTAGAAGCCATGGGTCGCTGTGAAAACACCCAAGAAGAAGAAAGGCAGCAGGGGCGGCGAAAACGGGGTACCCGTCCTGTGAGCCCCTCCTTTCTGCCTGTGCAGATACCTATGCATCTGAAGCCAGATGCTACTTCAAAATTCTTCCAAATTCAGTGTTTTCAGGGAGCCACCAGTACTATAGAAGTATAAATATAACCTATTTGTCACTTCTGATGTAAGAAGGCCAAGAAACACCAACATTTAAGGAATAACTGCACAGAGAAGCCAAGGAAAGTTAAGTCTGAACTGTGGAAAGCATGGGCCAAAACCAAAAGGATGGAGTTAACAGAAATCAACAGAAGGAAAAGGAACAGAAACTAGCAAGTACCTAGTAAACAGCAGGCATTATTTATTGCTCTACACACTAACTCATTTAATTCATTTTTTTTTCTTTTGCCAGAGTCATACTCTATCGCCTCAGGGTGGAGGGCAGTGGTGTCAGTCTAGTTTACTGCAACTTCAAACCCCTGGGCTCCAGTGATCCTGCTGCCTCAGCCTTCCAAGTAGTTGAGATTACAGGTGAGTGCCACCATACCTGGCTAAGTTTTTCTATTTTTAGCAGAGACATGATCTCACTCTTGTTCAGGGTGGTCTTGAACTCCTAAGCTCAAGCGACCTCCCACCTTGGCTTCCCAGAGTCATGCCTGGTCCCCTCATTTAATTCTGATTCAGTATGGAATTATTAATATCTCCCCATTTTATGATTAGGGAAACAAACCCAGAAAGATTGGACAATTTTCCCACAACTGTAAAGAAAGTAAAGTTTAAATCTAAGACTATCAGATTTCAAAGACTGTCATGTGTTTTAACTTATTACAGTAGTGCCTTCAACAGACAGTAGAATGGTGGCTAACTTCTCCCACCAGCAAAGAACCACAGAGGTTCCTTTATTCAACCTAAGTACTTAATTGAGCTTAGGTGTTTGAGACCAGCCAGGCACTGTGGTGGGCGCCTGCAGTCCCAATTACTTGGGAGGCTAAGGCAAGAGGATCACTTGAGCCTAAGAATTTGAGGTTGTTGTGAGCTACAAGGGTGATGAAGTGAGATTGTGTCTCAAAAAAAAAAAAAAAAAAAAGAAAAAGACATGAAAGATGGATCCAATTATTTTACATAAGTTCCAACTACTATTAGCAGGCTTAATTCTGAACTTTCCCCCTAAACAAACAAAAATGTTCTATTCAGAGACTGATTAAAATGCTTTTAAATGATTAAAAAAAAAAACTTACCATAAAAGGGGGTTGGGGGACACTAATCCTGATTTGTGACAGTTGCAGTTCATAATATTGAAAGTTCACATGCAAGTATTAGTCTATTACTTCATGGAACATAAAAACATAAAGTACAACAGGTTGAAATTTATTTTATAATGACCTAAATATATTTATAACAATTTAATTAAGAGAGGTAATACCACGCTTACATACCTAAAGCTATCATGAAAGGAGGATACAGTAGGCAAAGATCCGTTCTGTAGGTATCATTCACTATCCTCCTACAGAAATGTAAATCATATTATTACTGAAAGCAGAACAACCTCATGTGTACATTTCCTCCCAGGGAGGGCCAGATTTCCCATCTTTGTATATACTTATTTCCCTTTTCTATTACTGAAGCACAGCTAAAAAGGTGAAAGCATCAAGGCAAAGGGATAGCCACAGAATATGACAACAAATAACCACATATCAATGAATAAAACTACAGCTAAATACATTTTAAATGTCAAAATCTCCTAACTATAATATAAACACATTTGCCTCATTTTTCAAATATCATCTAAAATACCAGAGTTTATACAATAAATGTATATATGTTGAATACTGCCAAAAAGTATTCTGATTATTGTAAAAAAACTTCAGTATCCATTTTTACATTGTCTTTCCCACAAAATCAAATTTTAACAGGTATATTTATAAGATAATTTAAGATGCTTATCACTTTACAATTTTTTTTTGTTTGTTTTGTTTTTTTTTGAGACGGAGCCTCAAGCTATCCCCCTGGGTAGAGTGCCATGGCATCACGCTCACAGCAACCTCCAACTCCTGGGCTCAAGCGAGTCTCCTGCCTCAGCCTCCCAAGTAGCTGGGACCACAGGCACCTGCCACAACGCCTGGCCATTTTTTGGTTGCAGCTTATTTGTTGTTTGGGGGGCCCGGGCTGGGGATTGGAACCCGCCACCTTAGGTGTATGTGGCTGGCGCCTTAGCCGCTTGAGCCACAGGCGCCGAGCCATCACTTTAGAATTTATACCACTATAGTTATTAGAATTCAACAAATAGGTATTTTTGCTCAACATAAAATATCTTGGGGCACTAGTTTACTGACGTTAAAAATACTGAACTTCACATTTATTTGTCAACCTTCCTATCTAATAACATGTTACACTATTAATAACTTCTGTTCTAATTACCATGCAAGGGGAAGCAACATGTCTTCTTGGCCCATGTCCTGCACATACTGGAGCAAAGGTCTATAAGGATGATACACTATCAAGCAACAATCCTAGAAACAGTTTAAAAAATGTGTATGTATAAAAACAGATTTATTACAACACAAAAACGATCACATCACCCAACTGGTTTGTAACTGTGTCTTTCAAAGTGAAGTTCTCTAACTCATGCTTGCTTCCCTTTCATTCTCTTAAGTGGCAGCCCTAAGCTCTACTATAATAGTGAAGGCAGTGCTCTCTCTGGAATATACCTTGGTAAATCGGTTGGTAGTCAGTCAGCATCCATTCATTCCCTTAGAGACTCAAAGTGTCACATCTGCAACACACTGAAACCTCTTATTAGCCTATAAATCCGTAATTCCCAACTGGAGGAGCACAATTCTGCCAAAGACATAATCTAACTATAAATAACACTGCACACATACACAAACACTGTGCACATAATTTACAGTGGTTTAATGTCCTGACCTGTTTGTTTGTAATCCTTTTATTGTAGTTACTTACTATAGAACAGAAAAATTTTCCCACCCTAAGTAGGATATACAAATTATTTTATGGGCTACAGAGAAGATACTATGATTTCACTACCACGTGCATGTGGATGGTTTTAAAATGTACCTTCCTACAAATCATTTCTTTAAATAATTTCTGACCATTAAGTATGAAAATGTTTCATTCTATTAATCATAAGAAATGTACTTACCATTAGTTCTAAAAGATAGAATTCACATTCTAATATCTGTTTTAAGAAAAAGATTATCAAATGTCAACATGAAACTAGATGAGTCCACTTAATCTAACATAATTTATAGACATCATAATAATTTATTACAAAATTTTTACTAAAATTTTTTAATTAAGAAAGTAGCTTATATTAAAATGAACAAATGCAATAAAAATTACTTTTTACTATTGCCTGCAATTATGATTATAGAGTATTTCAATCCTTACAAGGAAAAGCCAGCCTCTTCTAAGCATTCTTTTCACCTTTTTTTTTTTTTTGACAGAGTCTCACTATGTGGCCCTCAGTAGAGAGCCGTGATGTCACAGCTCACAGCAACCTCAAACTCTTGGGCTTAAGCGATTCTCTTGCCTCAGGCCTCCCAAGTAGCTGGGACTACGGGTGCCTGCCACAACGCCTGGCTATTTTTTTGTTGCAGTTGTTTTAGCTGGCCTGGACCAGGCTTGAACCCAACACGTTCGGTGTATGTGGCTAGCACCATAACCACTGTGCTACAGGCACTGAGCCCTTTTCACTCATTTTTATTGAAAATATCCTTGCTCAGTGCCTGTAGCTCAAGTGGCTAAGGGGCCAGCCACATCAGAGCTGGCAGGTTTGAATCCAGCCCGGGCCTGTCAAACAACAATGACAACTACGACAAAAAAATAGCTGGGCGTTGTGGTGGGCACCTGTAGTCCCAGCTACTTGAGAGGCTAAGGCAAGAGAATCACTTAAGCCTAGGAATTGGAGGTTCCTGTGAGCTGTGATGCTTCAGCACTCTACCCAGGGCGACAGCTTGAGGCTCTGTCTCAAAAAAAAAAAAATCCTGTAAAATCTTCCCCTACTTTCCACTCAACAAATACAAAAATATAATTATTTGTACTTAATTTAAACAAATACAATTTTAGTAGAATGAGCAAATCCTTTGCATAGTAGAAAAAGAAAGACATTGTCAGTTGAAATGTCAACAGAAATTCATCTCACAAAATATTTCAAACTGTCCCACCGAAGTGATTCTCGGCTTCAGCTGCACATTAGTATCACATGGGAGCTTTTAAAAAGCGCCAATGCTGAGGGACCTTAAATTCTGAGTTAGTTGGTCTGGAAGGGATGCAACATTAGTAGTATTAAAAAGTTCCCAAGGTGATTTTGGGGGCAGCCAGGATTGATAATAACTACTATTAAGTATTTTAAAAAGTGATAAAAGCTACTTCATTATAATTCAAAAAAAGTCTAGATTCTTGTAATATTTGAAACTTCCCATATCTAGAAGACTATTAAGTTTATTCAAATACATAGTTTTGACAAATGTTTTATTTTCTACAGTATACTTACATGGTTCATCCTATAAGGAAATTCCTTTGGAAAGGCATATGAAAATCTAGTTTTTACTGCAGAAAACAAAAAACAATTTAAACTGAGAAAACGGGAAAACAAATTCACCCAACATTCCTTTAAAAGAGTACAGAATATTAGTGGGTAGGGCTAAACATTTTCAGTAGGAACTCTAGGCAATGTTTAGGGGTTTAGGGATCCAGATTTTTAATTTTCAGAGGAAAGGAAAAAATGAGTAGCAGGAACCCCTAGGTCACCAAATGTACTACAACTAGACAGCTTCGATTTTGTATTTTGTATTTATTTATTTAGAGACAGAGTCTCACTTTATCACCCTGGGTAGAGTACCCTTGCATCACAGCTCACAGCAACCTGGAACTCCCGAGTAGCTGGGACTACAGGGGCCTGCCAGGATACTCCGCTCTTTTTTTTGTTGCAGTTTGGCTGGGTCCAGGTTCTACCCCGTCACCTTTGGTATATGGGGCTAGCACCCTACCCACTGAGCCACAGGTGCCTCCCTTCAATTTTGTATTTGATATATTAAAAAAGGGTTCTGTTGCCGAAAAAATAAATTTTTGTTTTTTTTTGAAACACAGTTTCACTTTGTCGCCCCCTAGTAGAGTACTGTGGTGCCATAGCTCATAGCAAGTTCAGACTCTTGGGCTCAAGTGATTCTCTTGCCTCAGTCTCCCAAGTAGCTGGTACTGTAGGCGACGACCACAATGCCCGGCAATTTTTAGAGACGGGGTCTTGCTCTAGCTCAGGCTGGGCTGGAACTTGTGAGCTTAGGTGATCTGTCCGCCTTGGCCTCCCAGAGTGGTGGGATTACAGACATGAGCCACCACGCCCAGCCCCATAAAAAACAAATTTAAAAAATGGAATAAAATCATTGGCCTTTATTATCTTTAAAATCTTTCCAGGTCTAGAAGGTTTTTTTCCTATTCTCCAGTGATTTAGCTTAGAAGGAACACAGGAGTTGTATATGTGTTTACAATACAATATATTTGTAAAACAAAACAAAAAACCCATATATATACATATAATATACTGAAAGGATAACATACCAAAAATATGTTAACAGTAGTTATCTGAGATTTAAGAATTTTTTTACTAAACTATACTTTCTAAACTTTTCATAATGACTACTTATTTATCCAAAATATATTTTAATAAAGCATTTATACAAGGGGTCTAGAATTTTTTTCACACCATACACACAGTTATTACCCCTCTATTATCTACTACGTTGTTAGTCTATATAAAGTACAAATGAAAAAATGCTAACCATAAATCCCCCATCTCTTTAAAATGGTCTGTGTATAGATTTAAGTACTACCTGAGAAAACTGTTTTCCCATCATTATGATACATTTAACTCAATCAAGTAACTATGACAGGTCCTCAAAGATCTGTTTCGTGATCCCTTCCATTTATATAAAACCCCAAGCAAGCTCACTGAGATGAAAAAGAATTCCATTTATTCTAATAATATATTTTGAAAAATATTTTTTGTTTTATAAATTGAGTACCGTATAGCTAACTTAGATGGGTAACATCTGGCAGGATCTGGAACCTACAACCATTTAAACTTGACATCAGAAAATGTTGATTTTGAAAATGTATCTATTATCTATTAAGACTTCTGAGTTTTACAAATTCTTCTGATGTAAATAAGATGCAAAGTATAAAAGCACAAACAAGGTCTTAATATAATGGTTGACTATAAATAGGTAAAATGATCTCTATACAAAAAACAAATCTATATCCCTAACCCCTGGACCTTGATACCCTGCAACTCTACTGAAATGAGATTTACCTGATTCAGTTAACTTGTCTCTCACTCCATGCTAAAACTGCTGTGCATTTTGATTTTCTATCTTCTAATCCCTTTCTTCTAACTTGGAGGAAAATGCATCCCTCCTCTCTATTGTCACCCTCAATCACTTATACACTTGCTCTTATCTATCATTCAATTACTAGTTCGTACTATTTTTTTTTTGGTAGAGACAGAGTCTCACTCTATCACCCTTGGTAGAGTGCCGCGGCATCACACAGCTCACAGCAACCTCCAGCTCTTGGGTCTAGGCGATTCTCTTGCCTTGGACTACAGGCGCCCACCACAACACCCGGTTATATTTTTGTTGCAGCTTGGCCAGGGCCGGGTTTCAACTCGCAACCCTCGGTATGTGGGTCCAGCGCCCTACTCACTGAACTACAGGTGCTGCCCTAGTTCCTACTATTTTTATTTTCATCTTTAACTTATCCTCCTTTAAGTCTGTCCCATATGCTCAAATTTCCCTTAAAAAATAAAAAAAGAACTCTGCCTAATTATATTCCTGACTTTTTCTTTTTTTTTTTTTTAGTATACTCAATATTTTTTAGAACAGTTTTAAGTTTACAGAAAACTTCAAGAAGACAGTACACAGAATTCCCTCATAGCCACTATGGACCGAATGCTTGTATACCCCCCAGATTCATGTGTTGAAGCCCTACCACCATGTGTTTGTATTTGGGGGGAGGGCCTGTGGGAGGTAATTAGAGTTAGATAAAATCAAGAGGGTTAGCCACCATGATGGGATTAGTCTACTCATAAGAAGAGAGAGATTAGATCTTTCTCTGACTCAAAGAATTGATCTTTTTTACCACATTGATCTTAGACTTCCTAACCTACAATTATGAGATGTCTGTTGTTAAAGCCACCCAGTCTTATGGTATCGTCTTATTACACACACAGCAGTTTACGCACACTAAGACATGTCCTTGCCCAGGCATGACAGACATGAATCTGTTAACAATTTCCATCAGTACAGCACATTTGTTACTATTAACTAACGTCCACAGTTTATTCAGATCTTAGTTTTTACCTAACATCCTTTTTCTGTTCCAGGATCTCATCTAGGATACCTTAGCCTTCTAGATTTCTTTGTTTTTGATGATTGAGTTTTTAGGGGTTCTAGTCAAATGTTTTGTAGAATGCCTCTCCATTGGAATTTGATGTTTTTTTTCATGATTAGACTAGAGCTATGGGTTTTTGAAAGGAAGACCAGAGATAAAAGACCATCATCTCACATCAAGGGTACATGCCATTAATGTGATTTATCACTTTTGCTACTAACCTTGTCACCTGGCTAAGGTAGTGTTTGTTGGGTTTCTCCACTGTACCCCTTTCCATAATGTACACATTATAAAGAAGATACTACCTACAGCTCATACCTTAGAAGTGGAGATTTATGCTCCCCTACCTGAGACAGTAGCTACCTAAATTATTTGAAAATATCCTGTGTAGGAAATTAGTTGCTTCTCCCTCACTTACTTATACCAGTATGGACTCATGAATGTTTACTTTATACTACAGTTATAATGCAATACTACTTTCTTTTTTATTTTGTTCAGGTTCTTTTAGTTGACTCCTCCTGCTCCAGGTCCATCTTATATATTTCCTGCCCCAGGCATGAAATCAGCCATTTCTAAGAAGCCCTGGTTCCTTGTATTGGAGAATGGTATTAGAAACCAAGATCTGGGTACTGGGTGAGCTTGTTGTTATTGGGATGTTGTTGCTTGTAAACCCTCTCAACTGACAGAGTCAAGAAATACACACATTAATCAGTGTATGCAGATGTATATACTGATGTAACATTTGTATTTATATTAAGGTAAACTGAGTTTGTACTGTATCTCCAACTTTAATCCATCACCACATGGACCACTCTGGTCCCCCCCACCCATTTATCTATAAAGTCCCCCTCCAACAATGAGAAACATGCCTCTCAACATCTGCCATCTAGTCACGTAACTGTTCAGTTCCAGTATACAATCAGAGCATAATCAGAACCGTTAACTAGTATATCCAAGGGCAATAACTTTATCACTAGAGTAGCACAGTGCTTACTCGCAATTCTTCTTCCACTGAGTCTTAGACTATTATTTCCAAAGTTACTTAGGTCAACACCTTTTCTCCCCATTCTCTTTACCAAAGTTGTTTCATACGTGTAATATGGTTAGATTTTCCTTTTCTCAGTATCTATTCCTTAATTCCTTGCAATGTGGCTTCTACCTCCACCCCCCGAGGGCCTAATGACACTATATTCTCTCTCAAAGATCCGTGTTTTTCCCGCCTTGGTTCACCTCTTTTTACATGAAGTGCAAGACATTGCGTGACCCTTAGGTGTTATCAAGTTCCAAACTTACTGCTGGCCTCCATTCTTGTTTTTTTCATGTGTGTGTTGTTTATTTCTGGCCTCATATTCTTAAGATGATGTTCTACTGATACATTTAAAATGTCTAAGATTAAATTTAATTCTTTTCAGAATACTTATCCCCTTTTTCTGGTACCACCTTCATCTCCTCTCTGTCCCGACATGGAATCTCAACTCTCAATTTTTGGACTCTTCTTAAATCCTTTCTTTTCATAAGTTCTATCAACTCTATAGCTCAAGCTTGGCTTTCTTATTCTCCTTGCTGGCTGCCAACACATTAGTTTAACTTTGCCTTCATTAATGGTCACTTGGATTACTTCAACAACTTAAAAACATTTTTTATTCCACCTTAAACTTGTTAGCTTTTTTCCCTCACAGGACCCTGTAGTGACAGCACTTACTAAAGTTTGCAGCTTTATTATATTTCATAAGTTTTTTTAAACTGTAGCAAGACACACATAAAATTTAAGGTCTTTAACTATGTTTAAGTGCACAATTCAATGATATTAAATACATTCACACTTTTGTACAGCCTACCCTCATCCATCTGCAGAACTCTTTTCATTTTACAAAACTGAAACTCACACCTGGTAAATAAAAACTCCTCATTTCCCTCTCTCTCTGGCTGCTGGAAACCACCATTATACTTTTTTTTTTTTTTTTTTTTTGAGACAGAGCCTCAAGCTATCCCCCTGGGTAGAGTGCTATGGCATTACAGCTCACAGCAACCTCCAACTTCTGGGCTCAAGCGAGTCTCCTGCCTCAGCCTCCCAAGTAGCTGGGACTACAGGCGCCCGCCACAACGCCTAGCTGTTTTTTTGGTTGCAGCCATCATTGTTGTTTGGCGGGCTTGGGCTGGGGATTCGAACCTGCCACCTTAGGTGTATGTGGCTGGCGCCATAGCCACTTGAGCCACAGGTGCCGAGCCACCATTATACTTTCTATCTCTATTAATTTGACTATTCCAAATACCTCACACATGTAATATTTTAGTGACTGGTTTATTTCACCAACCATAATGTCCTCAAGGTTCATCCATGTTGTATCATATGAACAACTTCAAAATTTTTTCTCCTCACTCTTGCTTCCAATTCATCTTACATAATTCTGCCAGATTCATCTTCCTACTGTATATCTTCATGTTTAAAAATAAAGCTTTCAAAGGTACATTCCTCCATCTAGCATTGAAGACTCTCTATTAACTGACCTTTGCAAGGTAAATATTTTTTCCTTCTATTTCCTTATTCACCATTTCCTGAATATAACTCATTAGGTAGGTTTTTCTATTTTTTTTCTCTTCCAGAAACTTTTTGAAGGTTTCTTTATCTTTGACCAAACTATTCGATGTTTCTAGATCATCTTTCTCTGTATTTCCCCAGGTTCAAACTCTTTCTTCCACAAATTCTATGTAAGCCTTTCTTTCATCTAACAACCAATCATTTCCCACTCAAAACATTCACAATATTCTCTGTAGCTCTCTCATACCACTTTTACTTCCTTCTATATTAAAATTTTAAGTGCCTGTTTTATCTTGCTCTTAAATTCGTTGTGTTTATCTTGGTACCCACTACTGCATCAGTAGAGTGTTTTGCAGTGAAGATAATGATATTGGTGATGATGATAACAATGATAGCCACTAAGGTTCACTGAGAGTTATGGACTAACCTGTGTTCCTTCTAAAATTCATGCTGAAGCCCTATTCCCCAGTACCTCAGAATATAACTGCACTTGGAGAAAGGGCCATTAAGGAGGTAATTAAGGTTAAAAGAATTCACAAAGGTGGAACCTAATTCTATAGGACTTTTGTCCTTACATGAGGACATACCAGGGATGTGTGTGCATAGAGAAAAGGCCATGTGAGAACATAGCCAAAAGGTGGCCATCTGTGAGCCAAGGAGAAAGGCTTCAGGAGAAACCAAATGTGCTGACACCCTTTTTTTTGAGACAAGAGTACTATGGCCTCCCCTAGCTCATAGCAGGGGCAAACTTTTGGGTTCTAGCAATCTTCCTGCCTCAGCCTCTTGAGTAGCTTTAACTACAGATTGCATCACTATGCCTAATTAATTTTTATATTTTTCATAGAGAGACGATCTCACTTTGCTCAGGCTGGCTCAAACTCCTGAACTCGAGTGATCCTCCTGCCTCAGCCTCCCAGAGTAATGAGATTATAAACATGAGCTGCTGCCCTGTCCAGGCAAACCTGTTGACACTTGGGCTTTTAGACTATAGAACTGTGAAAGAATACATTTCTGTTGTTTAAGCCTCTGGTATTTAAGGCAGCCCCAGGAAAGTAACATACTAATCAAAGCACTACTATATAACCTTTATACTGTTAACTCATTTGATACAACGACTCAATGACAGACAAGGAAACTGAGGTTTAGAAAAGTTAAGTATTTCCGGGTGGCACTTGTGGCTCAGTGGGTAGGGCGCTGGCCCCATATACCAAGGGTGGCAGGTTCAAACCCAGACCGAGCCAGCTAAAACAGCAGCTTCAACTGCAACAACAAATAGCCAGATGTTGCGGCAGGCACTTGTAGTCCTAGCTACTCGGGAGGCTGAGGCAAGAGAATCGTTTATGCCCAAGAGCTAGAGGTTGCTATCTGTTGTGACGCCACAATACTCTACCAAGGGCGACACAGTGAGACTCTGTCTCCAAAAAAAAAAAAAAAGAAAGAGAAAAGCTATAATACACTGTAAAATTAATGACATGAATAGCCTATTATAAGATTTTCCTATTCAATGGTAAATAAACCTCTTATGAATATACTTTTTAGCCTTTGCATGAAAAATATATATACAACTATTATGTACATGTAGCAATTAAAAATAAAAAATTAAAAAATGTATATAAAGAAACCTTGGTAATATGTATCTTACATTTAAAAAATAAACTTTTTAAAAACTTAAAAAAGCAGAGACTAACATAAGAAGAAAAGAAGGCACCTAGAACCCACCATGCAGTGATGAACACTGCTAATAAGAACTCCTTTTAGTTATTTTATAATTGTTCAATACTTTGATTTTCCCAAGGATAATTCATTACTTCATCTATGTGATATACTGGGATATTAAACTTTTTGGCAAAAATGATTACTAATCTTCTACCCTTGTAAGAATTAAGACGTGATGTAGAAAAGATTGAATTAGATTATTATATTCTCAGAAAGGGGACTGACTCAAAAACATAAAAGTCAGTCTGGCTCATAAACTATTTTCTGCCTCTCCTGCATAGGTCATAGAAATTATAATAATTAAAAAATCTGAATAATCTTTTGCTAGGTGATGCTTTTGGCTTAACCTATAAAGATAGAACACAGCATGTTAATACTCACTTTATAGGCTTAACCTATAAAGATAGAACACAGCATGTTAATACTCACTGTGTAGTACTTTACAATTGTTACTTTACAATGTAATTTCCTTTAATGTTATGACTCACAAAGAGCTAAATCCCTTCTTTTTACATTTTTAAAATTATTATTTTTCATCACTCCTGAAGAGCTATGACTAAATCTCATTTTTCCAAATAAAGAACTAAAGCCAAAGGTAAAGCAGCTTGCTCAAGGTTATACAGATTCTTAGATATAGAACATAGCTACTCAGTGACAGAACTGGAATTCATGTTAGCTCTGAGGACTAGAAGTCAACCTTTTTTCTGCACCATATATGTATACTGTAAAAAACCTAATTCCCATCAAAGACAGACATTATGATTGCTCAAGAAATAGTGTAATCCACCCAGAAGAATGACATAACAGTCACTGGGAAACAATAAAATATAATAAAATTAGAAAATAAATTTTTCTTTACCCTTATCATAAAATTAAGAACTAGTAAGTTGATGTTTCTGGATTGATAATTACTATCCATTTTTAACATTAAAGTTAATATTTTAGAGATAATACTGTAGGTGGTTTTAAAAACACTTCATTTTGAACTTTCTTTTTTATTTTACCAAATAAATCAGTCATAAAGGTATCCTTAGGAGATTTAATAAACCTAACTAATCTCATACATGTCTCATAAACTAAAAATTTCTATGTACTATGAAACTTTCTTCAGATATATCCTTAAAGCAGATATACTTTTCGCACTTACATACAGAAGTAGCAGCAGAAATCAATCTTGTATTTGAGACTACTCCAAATTCCTAGAGAAAGAAAAGCAGGTGAGAATAGATACATATAACCCAAGGACCCTAAGGGAATCTGAGGTCTTTTCAAAACATGATTTCCTAGCTCCCCCTCATATTTATAGTCTGCTCCTTTCCCACCCACCTGAGGGGATTCAAATTATTAAATTATTATTAAATTAAATAATTATTAAATTATTCAAATCTCTAAAATGTGCAAGTTGAGGATTATTTATCAGAAATGCTTAGGACCGTGTTTTGGATTTTGAATATTTTATATATATATATATATAATTTTTTTTTTCAGACAGTCTCACTTTGTCGCCCTCAGTAGAGTGCATGGAGTCACAGCTCACAGCAACCTCAAATTTTGGGGCTCAAGCAATTCTCTTGCCTCAGCCTCCCAAGTAGCTGAACTATACAAGGCACCTGCCACAATGCCCCACTATTTTGCAGAGACAGGGGTCTCGCTCTGGCTCAGGCTGGTCTCCAAAATGTTGGGTCTCTCAGGCAATTCACCCACCTTAGCCCCCCAGAAGGCTAGGATTACAGGCATGAATCACTTTTTTTTGTTTTTATATTTTGGAAAATTTGTATTATACCAGTTCAACACCTCCAACCTCAAAATCTGAAATCCAAAATGTTCCAATAAGCATTTCCTTTTAATGTCATATCAGTGCTCAAAATGTTTCAGGTTTTGGAGCATTCTGTATTTTCAGCTTAGGGATACTCAACCAGTATTACTTTTCCTCAAAATTGCTACAATTCAAAACAACTACTTTTGCTACAATTTAAAACAAATACTTTTAAAAATAATAAAAAGTATCAAAGCCCTATAATGCCAGTGCCAGTTTTCTACCCTTAACTTAGTTTTAAAGAAGACTATTTGCAAGAATAAGTACTAAATATGCTTCCTCTTCACCTGAACCTGGACTAATAGATACTTCATGCCATCTAATAACAAAATGTTGAATCTCTGAATAAGATAAACTTTAATATCACCAAAAAAACCATATAAACAATAATTATTCTTTTTGGAACAGAGAAACAAGGATGATATAAAACTTCCAAGATCACTCCTTACTTTCTCTTTCAACTTAAAATACCACCATTGTAAAAATAACTAAAATTTATCAGGTAATTCACCTTACACATATTGTCTCATTTAATTTTCTCCTATGATTAACCTTGGAAGATTCCTAAAGCCTTTATTTCATTTTAATTTATTTTATTTCTTGTTATTTTTTAATTTTATTACTTTATTTCATTTTAACATAAAAATCAAGAATTGGTTCCTTATCCAACAAAAGATATTAAACTAAAAAAATCTGTTCTCCAATGTGGGTGAATCACTTGAGCTCAGGAGTGCTAGAGCAGCCTGAGCAAGACAAGACCCCATCTCTAAAAATAGCCAGGTGTTGTGGCAGGTGCCTGTAGTCCCAGCTACTTGGGAGACTGAGGCAGGAGAATCACTGCAGTCTAAGAGTATGAGGTCACTGTGAGTTATGATGTCACGGCACTCTACTGAGGGCAACAAAGTGAAACTCTATCTCAAAAAATTTAAAAAAAATTCTTAAATTAAAAAAATCTATCTGTTCAAATACTTCGATCTACATCCTTATTCTGTGTGGGGAGGATGTATATGTGGATATATATATTTAATTTATATTTACATTTAAATATCCAACTATAATAACTGAAAATAAAAAGCAAAAGCATCAGACATCTTCTTAAACACCATCTCTATACAGTTTCTACACAAGTATTAGAAATATTTGGTCAGAGAGATTCAAAATCGTAATTTGCTCCTTCCTTTCCTATAACACAGTTTATTTCCTTTCTTTCCCTTTCTTCCCTTTCTCCTTTCTTTTCTTTTCCTTGCTTTCACTCCCTCTCCTTTCCTTCTTTCCTTCCTTCCTTTCCTCCCCACTTCTTTCCCCGCCATCTTTCTTTAGAGATGGGATCTCACTAGAGCAGACCTACAACTCAGCTCAAGCCATCTAAGTAGCTAGGACTATAGGCATGTGCCACTCTACCCAGCCCTCAAATAATTCTTTATGTTATCTTAAAGCAAAAACTTTCACTCAGTAAATCATATGAGTTCTACTCAATAAAACAAATAATAAAAAATATTTAGCAAATATAATAAATTAAAATCCCCAAATTAATCTACAAGAGTAGATATTTATAAAGATTTTGCCTTGATATCCTAAGGCTTATGTACTTAAGATGCATAAAATAAAATTATTACCTGGCAATATTTGAATAAAATGAGATGTTACAATATTTGGAAAAATCACCCATAATAAAGGCCTTTCCTAAACATTTTTTTCCATTAAAGAACTTAACAACTATAAATCTGGTTCTACCTCCTTAAACTACTATTCACAATTAGAAAACTTTAAATCTCTACAAAGCTTGCCTTAACATTATTATTATTATTATTTTTGAGACAGAGTTTCACTATTTGCTCTTGGTAGAGTGCCGTAGCATCACAGCTCACAGCAACTTCCAACTCTTGGGCTTAAGCGATTCTCTTGCCTCAGCCTCCCAAGTAGCTAGAACCACAGGTGCCCACCACACCACCCGGCTATTTTTTGTTGCAGTTGTCATTGTTGTTTAGCTGGCCTGGGCCAGGTTCGAACCTGTGACCCTTGGTGTACGTGGCCATTTATAACCACTGTGCTACAGGCACTGAGCTTGTCTTGTCTTGTTTCTAATATAGTCAGCTCTCATTAGTTAGCTAATAGCTGGGAAAGATGTCATAGATAATTCCAAATAAGGGCTAAAACAAAACTTAATCATAGTGGGTATTAAAAAGAATGAATGTAAATCTACTAGGTTAAAATCATATTCCATATTCAAGGATACGATTACTATTCTAAAGACAGCATCCAAAAATAGAAACATGAATTCATTATGAAAACCAGCCAACATCTGCTATTGTCTCCTGGATTTTAGCTGAACGCAAAAATACTGAAAAGCTAAGTAAGTTGATTCAGTTTCAGCTACAAGTTGCCATTTCTCTTTTCTCCCTCACCTAATTTCTCTCTTTATCAACCAAACTTTTCTTTTTGAGACAGAGTTTTATTTTGTCATCCCTGGTAGAGTACCGTGGCATTACAGCTCACAGCAACCTCCAGCTCTCAGGCTTAGGTGATTCTCTTGCCTCAGCCTCCCGAGTAGCTGAGACTATAGACACCTGCCACAATGCCCAACTATTTTTTTGTTGCAGTTTGGCCAGGACTGGGTCTGAACCCACCACCCTCGGTACATGGCGCCAGTGCCCTACTCACTAAGCCACAAGCACCGCCCTTCGACCAAACTTTTTTTACTTTTTAGACTCTGTATAGCTATAGCTCACCCCAATCCTTGCCACCATTGCTTGCTTTCCCTGTAAATTGGTCAGCAGCCAATCATTAGGACACAAGGAAGGGAAGAAAGTAGGACATGAGCAGCACACAAATGAGAAGGAGGGACATTTTCAGGTTACAGTAAACAAACTGTGGCATTTACTGAATATTACTTGGTGTTAAAAAATAAATTATCTTAAAGGTAGCAAAGCAAAGCAGTTAAGAACACAGGATTAGGAACTAAACCCTCTTGATTCAAATACTGGCTCTGCCACTTTCTAGTTGTATGATCTCAGGCAAATTCTTAATCTCTCTGTGCTTCAGTTTCCTCATTTATAAAAGGATACTACTATAATAATTCCACAGTTTGTACATAGTGAGTGCTACATAAGCATTTTTTAAATTAATATATAAAATAAAGACAGGGATATATTTCTTTGATTTTGTATAATTTCAATATCTTGCATCTATTATTACTTTTACATAGGTTATATGAAAACTGGGGCAAATGAACCAACATACATTGACTATGCTTTGATGAAAAACAGAAAATTATTTTATACCTCTACTTTGGATGCCAAAAACACACATGTAGGAGCCATTAATACAGGATCTATACTTTTCAGAGAATACCTAAAATTTGATAAAACAAAGTCAGATATCATTCATACTGAGGGCACACTGGATAAAATTAAGGTAACTCTATGCATGGCAAACACATGATTTATTTATACTATACTGAAGTTCATCAATATTAAATAAGAGTTTCAAATAGACATAACACATTCCCAAATAAAACAGCCCTACCTGGCATAGAATCTCTTGAAATAGACTGTAGCAGTGGCGATAACCTGTTGTCTTAATTTAAGATGTTCACCTAATGCTTGGATAACTAAAAGGAAAATGATAAAGTTTAAATGTATCTTCTGGTACCATTATAATAGTAACAATGAACAATAATTTCTACGTAGTTAAATCATGACTGTATTCATTTTTAACACAGGAAAAACCTACCCAAGCTATTAAGCTCTATATTATAGATCACAGTGATCTAGTACCAGGATCTGCAAATTTGTTAAAAAGAAGGTCATTTATAAGCCCCTCTCCACAAATGCCCCATAACAAAAATTATTACTATTTTTGTTATTGCTGGGGCTGGGTTCAAACCTGCTACCCTCGGTATATGAGCTGATGCCCTATTCACTGAGCCACAGGCGCTGTCCTATTATTATTAATTTTTAAGAATCTCACTCTTGGCCCAGGCTAGAGCTCCATGGTATCAGCCTAGCTCAAAGCAACCTCAAACTCCTAGGTTCAAGAGATCTTCTTGAGAGCCTCCAAGTACCTGGGAGTACAGTCCCCTGCCATAATACCAGGCTAATTTTTCTACTATTAGTAGAGATTGGGTCTCACTCTTGCTCAGGATGGTCTCCAACTCCTGAATTCCAGAGATCCTCCCACCCCAACTTCCCAACGTGCTAGGACTAGGGATCCACCATCCCTGGCTGCAAAAATTATTCTTGCATTCAGGAGGTTGAATAATAAGTATTTCTTCCATCTTCTAAATATTTTCAATGCTTTTCATATTATCTTTATAATAAATATAAAAAGAAAATATTAGCTGTCTATCAAAGTCATTAAAATACCTTCTACAATTTACAAAAAAATAAATTCTACGTATGATGAATCCTCAAAACAACAAGAAAAGTAAGCTTGCAAAAGAGTGAACTAAAGGTTAGAAAGATTGGGTAGCAAAGCTACCACAAAGCTTCTGACTCTTAAATCTTCTTGCCTCCAAAGCAAAGTTCTAAAATACAAATGATCACTATAGCATGACAATCAAAGAATTCATTTATCCTCTAAGTCAGTGGTTCTCAACCTAAATGCCACAATGTATTTTCACTGTTAAAAAGGGGTTGTGATCCACAGGTTGAGAACCGCTGCTCTAAGTGCTTTAACCTTAAACCAGGTTTAATAATGCCTTATGAAGGGTTAGCGAGATTAGTCAACACTTTCAAACTGTCTTGAGTGCCCGAGACACTTAAGATTCACCAAAACAAACAAAATATTTAAATCACTAAAAAGAAAGATCCATGAATATAAGTTGTGAAAAAAATACACGTAAATATAAAAATGTTAAATGAATTAAAACAGTTCACAAATTACCATTTAAAAACATTTTAATTCAGAGATAACAACTATACAATTTCAACCAATTAAAAATAAAAACATTTACCATTTGTAAAAAATATTTGTAATTTCCAATATTCTTCTTCTGAGAGAAACTTTAAGTCCTTTTGGCGCTCCTTCAACAAATCTTGTTTATCCAAAATCCATTGCAAACTAGAAGAAGATGTTAAGACACGCTATAGATAATCAAGCAACAAGTTACAGACAACACTCAGACTAAACGAGTTGCTCATATTCTGAGAAGTACAAAGTGCAAGTACCATAAAAGACAATATTTCTAACATTTCTTTTTTTTTTTTCTTTCTTTTGCTGGACACAAGTAAACTATCTCACATTTCTTGTAATGTGAATGTATACACAAACATGTCCTGGAAAAAAATTCTTATCTTTTCTTTCTTCCTCCTCAGTTTCTATTACTGTATTTTAGTGATTCTAAGAGTCTGATAGCAAGACACGTCTTACAACCAGTGATGCCTTAACATTTCCGTCTGCAGTATGTTTACTCTTTCATAGGGACATATAAAATAATGGTGGAATTATTTGGCATCCATTAGCGGCACCTTAGACTTGGTAAAACAGATTGTTTCTCAGCTCTTCATTAGTAACTATGGTATTTCATCCCCCTACTTCACTAATCCAATCATACTAAAATCTGCTTCAAAATTTATTACACTGACAGCCTCCTCCTTCTCTGGCTTAGTTAAGTGTACTATTTTTAACAAGAGATATGAAATTGATATTACTCAAAGCACTATTCTGAAAGCTGTTTTTGTCATTCAGTATGTATTGTGTCTTCATGTCAGTGAATTTATTATATTTAGCATCCTTTAAATTGTGGCACAGCATCATAGATGAATTATTAGTCATTCCCTATTGACAGACATATAGGTTATCATTTTTCACCATTACAAATAATGCATTAGTGAATACCTTTGTAATGCATCCTCCATATTTAATTAATAATATATATTTGAAATAATTTCCTAGAAGTAGAACTAAGAACTGGGTCAGTTTTACAGGTAACTTTGACACACACAGTTTGCTCTCCAAAAATTTACATGGAGTAAACGCTTGGTTCTGTCTACTTCTTTCCCTTTTGCTTCATGTGTACCATGAAATAAATGGTGAGGTCTGCAATTAGGAAATAGAAGTTCTGGAAGCCCTCTGCCATCTCGGCACTGGTCCAGGTTCTTCATTATTTTGTCCAAGGCCAATAAGTCTTTTTGATTTTCCAAAAATCCAGGGAACTCCTTTTCCATGAGAGCTCTCAGGTCTTCCTTTGTTAAGTAGGCTTTAATGGCAGCAAGTTTGTGAAACATAAACATCATGGTTTCCATGGCATGCTCCATTTGAAATGGCATTTTGTTTAGGTCTGTTAAGTCTGGGCCGAGAGTTGGAAGGCTGAGAGCAGAGTGCTGCAGGTGGCAACCTATATGACTCTTTTGTACAATGTTAATTCTAATATCACTATTTTTCTAATGGGATAGCCAATTTTTAAAATTCTTTTGATCTAAAATTTGTATATTATGGATAATAAATCATTTGTCTGTCATATAAGCAGCAAAAATTTCTCTGAAGTTTAAATATTTTGGTATTTATCTGTAATATAGACAGCTGAATTTGAATCATTTATTTAAATCCATTCATCTTTTATGTTTGTCATAAAAATGATTGAAATGATAAAAAATAATTCACTCACGTATTTTAACACCCTGCAAGGCTTTTTCTCCTTTAATTCATGATCCATCTGAAATTTATTTTGGTATAAAGAGTACAGTAGTGATCCAGCTAAATGTTTTGTCAAATGGTTTTCCAAATGCTGTTAGGGAGTTCTTTATTTATAATTCTATCATTATATTTGGATCTTCTTTATAATTTTTTATCTTTGTTTTCTACTTACTATAGCATGCTATTTTTAAACACAGAAAATTAAATAATTAACATCTGGTATAGAAAATATCCCATTACTACTATTTTTCAGAATATTTCTGACTACTCTATCACCATTATTATTCTAAGACCTGAACTTTAGAATCGTTATGTCAAGTCCTGAAAAAGAATATCCATTAAAAATTTTGCTTGGAATTACATTCAATTTAAAGTACAGAGAGTACTTAAGAGAGTAAGATAAGTACAGAGAGAAATGACATCTTCCAGTGCTAGAATTTCAACCCCATTTATTAAAATCTCTGTTCCACTATAGTTTTAAAGTTTTCTTCCTATAGTTTTCCTACTATATACTTCTTAATTCCTTAGTATTTTATATTTTCTGTTATTCAAAGTATACTCTTCTAACATTCATTTTATTTTATTTTACTTTATTTAGGGGTTTTTTTGAGACAGAGTCTTACTATGTTGTCCTTGGTAGAGTGCCATAGTGTCATAGCTCACAGCAACCTCAAACTCTTGGGCTTAAGCAATTCTCTTGCCTCAGCTTCCCAAGCTGCTGGAACTACAGGCACCTGCCACAATGCCTGGCTATTTTTTTGTCATTGTTGTTCAGCAGGCCCTGGCCAGGTTCAAACATACCAGCCCCATTATATGTGGCTGGCGCCCTAACCACTGAGCATAGGCAATAAGCCTCTAGCATTCATTTTAAAAAATGGTTTTCTCTTTGTATTCTGTAACTAGTCATTGTATTAAACCTTTATTATTTCTAATAATATTTAAATTAACTGAATTTTCTAATTAATTGTATTAATCTTTTTATATCCCATTGACTAGTATATTCGGAAAGTGTTAAAACAGGTACCCTAATTTTCTTAATGTTTCACCATTAAATATCTCTTGCTGATACTTTGGTATGCTTTTCATGTTAAAGAAGCATCCTATTTCTGGTTGGGTTTTTTTAGGGGGTTGGCAGGGACATAGCCTCACTCTGTTACCCTGGGGTTGACTGCCATGGCCTCAACCTAGCTCATAGCAACCTCAAACTCCTGGGGTCAAGTAATCTTTCTGCCTCATCTTCCTGAGGTGCTGGGACTACAGGTACCCACATAACACCCAGCTAATTTTTCTAACTATTTCTATTTATTTATTTATTTATTTGCAGTTTTTTGGCTGGGGCCAGGATTGAACCTGTCACCTCTGGTATATGGGGCTGGCACCCTACTCCTTTGAGCCACAGGCACCACCCTAATTTATTTATTTTTTGAGACAAAGTCTCACTTTTTCACCCTTGGTAGAGTGTCATAGCATCACAGCTCACAGCAATCTCAAACACTTGTACTTAAGTGATCCTCTTTGCCTAGGCCTCCCTAGTAGTTGGGACTACAGGTATCTGTCACAACACTGAGCTATTTTTTAGGGACCGGGTCTCAGTCTTGCTCAGGCTGGTCTTGAACTCCTGAGCTCAAGCAATCCACCGTCTCAGCCTCCCAGAGTGCCAGGATTACAGGCATGAACCACTGTACCCAGCCTACTATTTCTGTTTTAATAAGAGCTTTGGTCAAGAACAGATGTTGAAGTTTATTAGTTTTTTTAATGTCTTCACTATTTAACATATTTCCTAATACTGACTTTATTTTACAGTAAAGAACTTTACTATAAACTTTGTCATGTTTTATACTTTTAATATAATATTAGACTCCATTTACTAAGACTTTATAATGTTTGCATCAATACATGTGAGACTGCTTTTAGTGCCTCCTTTGCTAGATTTTCCTATAAACATTATTGTGACTTCACAAAGAGAAGTAGAGAGCTTTCTTTCTATGTGAACTAGAACAATTTCAAAAGGAGATTCTTTCAAAAACTGAAACAAATTTACCCATGAAATAATGTGGGCCTGGAGTGTTTTTCATGAAGTTGTTCTCTGGTAATATTCTTAACTTGTTTTGGCTTTCAAGTTCATTACCATGAAGACAACCCAAAGGTACCTCTGATTTATTTACTTTTCTCACTTCTAATTTTGTATTTTTGTATCATCCTTTTTTTGATTTAACCAACAGTTGTTTGACCTACTGTTTTGGTTTTCTCTAAGAACCACTCTTATAATTTTTTTTCTTTTAATGCATTAATGTCAGTGTTATTTTTAATAAATCTTTCTTTCTGTTTCCTTAGGTTTATTTCACTTTCCTTTTTAATATTCTTGAGTAGAATATTTATTTTTAATCTGTTATGCAGGATGGGATTTTCTTTTCTTTTCTTTTTTTTTTTTTTGGAGACAGAGCCTCAAGCTGTTCCCCTGGGTAGAGTGCCGTGGCATTACAGCTCACAGCAACCTCAAACTCCTGGGCTCAAGAGAGTCTCCTGCCTCCGCCTCCCAAGTAGCTGGGACCACAGGCGCCCGCCACAGCCACAACATCCGGCTATTTTTTGGTTGCAGCCATCATTGTTGTTTGGCGGTCCTGGCTGGGGATTCGAAACCGCCACCTTAGGTGTACGTGGCTGGCGCCTTAGCCGGTTGAGCTATAGGCACCGAGCCCAGGATGGGATTTTCTAATAAATTTGGCTTTTGTTGCATCCCATGTATAGTGATCTAATGTTATTTTCTAGATATTAAGTAACTGTGGTTTCAGTTTCTTTTTTGACACAATATCCACAGTGGTTTTGTAGATTTTATGTTCGTTACCTGTTCAGTAATGCATTTAATCAACCAGCAAGTATTTAGTGCCCTTCTAGTTCCTTATGATCAGAGAATGTGTTTTGTTCTACTTTACCTTTCTGAAATACATATACTGTGCCTTGCTAATCAGTTTATCTCTGCAGGGTCACTTTGTATTTTTTTTTTTTGTGGGGGAAGTCACTTTGTATTTTTAAAAAGATAAATTTCACAAACAAATATTTAAAAAATTTTTCTTATAGCACTTTATATGGAAGAAAACTAAGAAGACTTAAAAATACTGCATTTCATCAAATTTAAGATTACATGTAAGATTCACCCTATTTCATGTGTTACTATAAAAGAAATTACCATATTGATTTCAGAGATATTAAAGTGTGAAAATACGCATCTTAAGAGGTATGAAATACAGAATATTTCATGTCAATTTTTCTTTTTCACCAAATTCACCTAAGACAATGGCCTTTCATAATTTGTTTTTGCTCTTCAGAACTGTCTTGTCAGATCAGGGACTCCCTCATAAGTCACAAAAGATTTAAGTAAGGCAAAGTGATCTCTTCCTCCAGGACAATTTGAATTGAGAAGCAAGGACAGCATCAAAGAAGCACATTTAACTTAATAATACTTTTACATTTGAAAAATGAAAAAATTGTTTTCATAAGGCCAGGAGCAAATGAAAATATAATGAGAACATTTACAAAAAGGTAAGAGGGAATTTTTTTTTTAATTCAAAGTTGAAAAAAACCATCAACAGCTAGCTACCTATCAAGTCTCTCAGCTTCTTTCAAGCTTATCAGAATCTCTTCACCACCTAAACCTTCTATATTTTAACTTTGGTCAAGCAAGTATTTCAGTGTGAAAAACAATGCAAAATAAAAATATTATCCTCAAGTAACGCTTCTGTAACAGTTCAACTCCACCAAATCACTTTATAGCAAGGGAAAAAACCCCTATTTTTTCTTAAATAGGTTTCTGAGCCCACTGTTTCTTTTTCCCTCGTGTGAAGAGCTAAAAAAATGAATGAACAATAGGAATCGATTCAATGCACAAAATTAAAGTTTAAATTAGTTGTTAATGCTTTATTAGCATTAAAAATTACTAAACTCTTTATCAAGTTCCATTCATCCTTCAACTACACAGTGGAAAATTTAGTGTATTTTCAATTAGCCCCACAGCATACCTTCCACCTGCTTAAGCAAATGTATTTAGGGGTGTTTTAAATGTTACTCTAGGTCTTCCATGGTCACTGACAGAAATATAAACTTATTCATGAAAAAGGTTAAATTGGCCAACAAATCACTGGAAAATACACTTTTAAAACAAAATATAAGGCACAGGCTATTAAGGTAGATGCATTTTGACAGCACCTGCTCTACACCTTATCAAAAATAAAACTCCACCTAGGCATAAGGTAGTGGAAGGAAGCAGTTAGTAGGCAGAAACAAGCTTGACTCCCTCCTCTCCTCCTACAATATATCCACTCAAGATAAAAGGTGAATGACAAAAGACCAGGATGCCCATTCTCTGAAGAAATCCTAAGCAAAAGCAAGCCGCAACTGTCCTGAACCCGAGCCTCACGGTCCTAAACTGACTCACACTTGCCGTACCTGTGCCCACTCCATCCTACTCCCCGCGGCCTAGCTAATCCAAGCATCCGAAATGAAATACCTCCTAAACCTTCCTTCTCGGGAGACTAAAGCCCCTTCCCTCACCCTTCCAGCTCACAGATCCTTCCTTCCCCCAAATCAGACCTGGGGGTGTGGAAGAGGGTCGCTTTAGAAAAGCTAGTCTCCCTTCCGATAGCCGCCACCTCCCGGGAGTACCCCCCGGTGCTCGACACCAAGGCTGGGATCCAGGCCCAGGGGAGTTGCAGGCCCAGTTCTCACCGTCCCCCAAGAACCGGCCCCGGATAAGACGGAAGATCACTTACTAGTGGGAGCTCTGCCAAAAGTTCCCCGCCATGGAACACAGCTTGCCCTGATAAAAAAGCACCAGCCGGCGGAGCGGCCCGCGGAGCGACCATAGACACAGCCCGTCCGGTAACCGCGCTCCCGGATCAAATCAGCTCGGCTCCGCTCCGCGGCGGCGACGGCGAGAGGAAGAGGATGGCACCCTATTCTCCTTGACGCCGGCCGGCAACACTCAACTGCGTAAACCCGTTCCTAAGGACAAAAGTTCCGGTCCGCCCCACTGCAGCGGAGGAAGCTGGCGGGGAAGCGACAGCCTGTAGGCGCGCCGAGTTAGGAAACGGGAACTTGTGCTCGCCGGTGCTCGTGGCGGGTGGAAAGCTCTCGCGAGAACATCGTGCCAGTTCTGTCCTAGAACCCGCACAGTTCGATCTTCTGTTCTTAGCACTGGAGTCGCTGAATGGGCATAACCTGGAGGACGTGGCCTGCCTGGAGATTCTATCGTTCCGTTTTCCAGGCCTCCAAAAACAGCACGATGGTGTAGCAGAGCATAAGGTTTTATGACCTAATTTCTTTTCCCTGCTATTGCAAAGAGAATTAAAAGATGGCTTTGGCTTTATGTATCAAGCATTGTAAATGGAGTTCCTACTGGCACCAAACTATTTTTAAATGAGTTCTTTTGGAATGTTAACGCGCAAACTTTTTTTTTTTTTTTTTTTT
>NW_003852527.1:1676935-1686900 GCF_000181295.1 Otolemur garnettii | reverse complement strand
GTTTGGCGGGTCCGGGCTGGATTCGAACCCGCCACCTTAGGTGTATGTAGCTGGCGTCTTAGCCGCTTGAGCCACAGGCGCCTAGCCAACGCGCAAACTTTTAAAGCTACAATCTTTGCTTTTAATGCCACAGAACCACTAGTTTTGCTGAACATCGAAAAACGTGTATGCACTCACGCGTACGTACGTGTTTACATACATGCACGTTTGCACATATATGTAGCAAAAGCATACTGCAAAAATACAATAGTTGAATTGTACAAGATGAAATGTCTTTGTATTTTCCATTTCATTATCATTGTAGTAATGCATTTATTGTAAACATTTATTTATCAACAATCAAAAATGTTTGAAAGGCATAAACTTAAGAAACTCCAGGCCATGAGCTACTTGACAGAGATTTCAGATCTCCAACTCTCCCAGGGTTTTTCTGTTTTGTTTTGTTTTTGTCAGCTGGGCATCATCCAGAAGATAAGGGTACTGCAATAAATTAGTGTTATTGTATTATTGTGTGTGCTCCTATTATACTTTTTTCTATCATTGGACTACCACTCAGTTCTGTTTTATACCTAATTCTATACTCTTCTGCTCACAAAACAGTGAGATCCTTTGTATTGCCATTAATTTAGGGTATAATATATAGTAGACATAGCAAATTCTGGTATTTGAATGTAGCTCATATAATTGGGGTATTTGCTTGGATATAATGTACTGTATTAAGAATGCAAAAAGAACCACAGCAAGTTATTAGAGCTATGAAAATCCAGGTCCCTTCCTTCTGTGAACTCTTTTAGGGAATTTACCAGTAATGCTACACAGAATTTGTTTGTGACCTGGTTTCTCCTTCCCACCAAGAACATCAAATGCTCATCAGTTCCCAGTACTCACAGTGGCCAGACCAATCAGGAGCATGAAGCTTAGGTTTTCTTGGTTCAGGGGAAATAATCTCTGAGGGTATTCTATAATGATGCCTGAATTAAATTGACTTGAACCAAAAGCTAACCTCATTTAAAGATATCTCTAGAGGAATAGAGCAATTTATAAAAGCCGTTAAAATTTCTAGATATCTCAGCTTACCTAGATACAAAAAGATGATGACCCATGTAGGTTTGCTTCTTATTATTGATGATTTTTTTTGAGCTTTGCTGTGTAATTTTAGGAGTATTGTTTTTCAGTCCTCAATACCTACATAATTTAAACTTAATAAAAGAAGTGAATATTATCTCCTTCAGTTTTCACTTTTACCTTGTGCTTTTCAAATAAGAATGTGTGCAATAAATTCTTGATGCTAATGTTCATTCGTCCAAGAAAGCATTTATCCTTTTTCTAATTACAAAGCTTTCTCCAGAAGCATTAATACAATTTCCTAGAAACCAGGGCCTACACAGTTAGTGGCTTCATCAAGTTCACTTAGCTAGTTGGTGGCAAGAACAGCTAGAATCCAGTTCTGATTCACAGTGCAGTAAGTTTTTCACCCAACTAGACAGCTTCAATAAAACTATCATGACTAAACTACTAGAAACACATTATTTCAGATGTAGCACAAATTTCTTCTCTCAAACACAATTATTAGAGACCATCCTCTGTCTTTTTTTTTGAAGATAGAGTCTCATTTTGTCACCCTCAGTAGAGTACCATAGTATCATAGCTCACAGCAACCTCAAACTCTAGGGCTCTAAGTGATTCTCTTGCCTCAGCCTCCCTGGCAGCTGAGACTATAGGCACCTGACACAGCACCCAGATATTTTTTAGAGATGGGATTTTGCTTTTGCTCAGGCTGGTCTTGAACTCCTGAGCTCAGGCAATCCACCCACCTCGGCCTCCCAGAGTGCTTGGATTACAGGTGTGCACCACCACACCCAGTCTCATCCTCTTATTTTTTTTATTTTTTATTAAATCATAGCTGTGTACATTAATGTAATCATGGGGTACAATGTGCTTATTTTATATACAATTTGAGATTTCATCAAACTGGTTAACATAGTCTTCACCACATTTTCTTAGTTATTGTCTTAAGAATTTATATTCTACACTTAGTAAATTTCACATGTACTCTCCTAAGATGCACCCTAGGTTTGGTCCCAACAATTACCCCCCCTCCACCCATCTCATCCTCTCATTTTTTTTTTTTTTGAGACAGAGTCTCCCTTTATCACCCATGGTAGTGTGCCGTGGTGTCACAGCTCACAGCTACCTCCAGCTCTTGGGCTTAGGCAATTCTCTTTCCTCAGCCTCCCGAGTAGCTGGGACTACAGGCGCCTGCCACAACGCTTGGCTATTTTTTTGTTGTAGTGTGGCTGGGGCCTGGTTTGAACCCACCACCTTTGGTATATGGGGCTGACATCCTACTCACTGAGCCACAGGCCCCTCCCCATCCTCTCATTTTTAATTAAGTTGTTCTTTTAGTTATTTTGCTTTGGAACTAATAGTTTTTTTTTATTTCATTTATTTATTTTTAGAGACAGCATCTTACTTTATTGCCCTTAGTAGAGTGCCTTTGCATCACAGCTCACAGCAACCTCCAACTCCTGGGCTTAGGCAATTCTCTTGCCTCAGCCTCCCGAGTAGCTGGGACTACAGGCACCTGCCACAATGCCCAGCTATTTTTTGTTGTTGCAGTTTGGCCGGGGCCAGGTTCCAACCGGCCATTCTTGGTATATGGGGCCTGCGCTCTACCCACTGAGCCACAGGCACCTCCCAGTATGAATAGTCTTTGTTGTAAAAAACATCTCCTTCTCTATCTAGTCATTCCCTGTGGCTCCCTTATGTCAGTTCTTGAATATCTGTGTGTGTTGAAAATGAATAATCCTCTAAACTGTGGGAAAGTGTTTTAGTTTTGTTTCTCTTTGTGTGTCTCTTTTTTGTCTTAGTTTTGAGCTGCTTTAAGAGAATGCCACAGAGAGGGCAATTTATAATTTATAATGATATTTATTCAGGAATATTGCAATGGGAACAGGAATACACATACCAAGTAAACTATGGACGGTAATGGAAGATACAGATTTTAAAGGAAAAATGAGAAGGATTACATAATTGTTTTGAGGTAATCATCCTTGAGTAAAAGGATCGATAATGGGAGTGACACCAATCTGAGACTGGTGGCAGTTGCTGGGCAGATGTTCTTGCAGAAGTATTTTTGTAAGTGAAAGGTTGAGATGGCCTTTGTGCCATGTCATATTTTTTGCAGTCTTTTTTCTGATAGATTTTTCTTTAAATTAGGCATTTATGTGTAAGGACTCTCCCTTCGTGACCTTTTTTTTTTTTTTGCTCAATTTATTAGCTTTTTGTATTTTAACATAAGTGACTGTATTTGATTCTAATAACGTTCACATAAAGAACAGAAATTTATTGGTTCTGATTCTGGAGGGTGGGTCTGAGATTAGGGGCTGGCATCTGGCGAGGGACTTCTCTCATTCCATATCAGAAGAGCAAAGAGAGCAAGAGGAAGCCAGCCTCATTGTTTTGTGAGAAACCTATTCCCCAGATAACAGCATTAATCCATTCATGAGGGCAGAGCCCTCAGAATCTAATCATCTCTCATTAGGGCCTACCTCCCAATGCTGTAGCATTGGGGAATCAAGTTTCCAACACATTCAAACCATAGGTTAAAGTGTATTAGTTAAAAACTCAGGCCCAAGGGGTGGCACCTTGTGGCTCAGTGGGTAGGGCACCAGCCCCATATACCAAGGGTGGTGGGTTCAAACCTGGCCCCGCCCAAACTGCAACAAAAAATAGCCAGGTGTTGTGGCCTGTGCCTGTAGTCCCAGCTACTTGGAAGGCTGAGGCAAGAGAATCAACTAAGCTCAGGAGTTGGAGGTTGCTGTGAGCTATGACGCCACAGCACTCTACCCAGGGTGATAAAATGAAACTCTGCCTCTTAAAAATAAATAAATAAATAAAAGAACTCAGGCCGAGCACAGTGGCTCATATCTGTAATCCTAGCACTTTGGTGGTCCAAGATGGTAGGATCCCTTGAGGCCAGGAGTTCCAGACAGCCTGAGCAAGATCAAAACCCTTATCTCTACCAAAAATCAGCGTGGTATGGTGATGCATGCCTACATTCCCAGTTACTTGGGAGGCTGAGGCAGGAGGATTGATGGAGCCCAGGAGTTTGAGGTTGCAATGAGCTATGATGATGCCACTGCGCTCTAGCCCTGGAGACAGAGCAAGACTTGGTCTCAAAAAAAAACAAAAAACAAAAAACAAAAAACCTCAGTCTCTTTTTTTTTTTTGAGACGGAGCCTCAAGCTGTCCCCCTGGGTAGAGTGCCATGGCATCACGCTCACAGCAACCTCCAACTCCTGGGCTCAAGCGAGTCTCCTGCCTCAGCCTCCCAAGTAGCTGGGACTATAGGCGCCCGCCATAACGCCCGGCCATTTTTTAGTTGCAGCCATCATTGTTGTTTGGCGGGCCCGGGCTGGGCTGGGGATTCGAACCCGCCACCTTAGGTGTATGTGGCTGGCGCCTTAGCCGCTTTAGCCACAGGCGCCAAGCCAAAACTTCAGTCTCTTAAGATGGACTAACCAAGTTCAAATAGTAGCTCTGTAACTTACTAGCTGTCTAATTTATTTTTTAAATTTCAGATTAATACAAGATTATATATGATTAGGTTATATATTTTGCTTTTGTATGTTTAAAATCCAAGTTGTAATAGGGCTGGGCACAGTGGCTCATGCCTATAATCCTAGCACTCTGGGAGGCCAAGGCAGGTGGATTGCTTGAGCTCAGGAGTTTGAGACTGTCCTGAGCTAGAGTGAGACCCTGTCTGTAAAAACAGCTGGGCATTGTGGTGGGCTCCTATAGTCCCAGCAACTTGGGAGTCTAAGGCAAGAGCATCACTTGAGTCCAAAAGTTGGAGGTTGCTGTGAGCTATAATGCTACAGCACTCTACCAAGGGTGACAAAGTGAAACTCTGTCTTAAAATAAATAAATAAATAAATAAGTAAAATCCAAGTTGTAATTATGTCCTTCATCCAAGAAGCGTGCCATATACCAGTATACCTGTGCAATGTACCCGCTGGGTGGGAACTTACCCAATGCCTTCCCCCCACCTCCTATTCGAGTTAATTGAGTTTACCTCTCATATAAGCATGTGGCTGTTAATCAACTAGTTTCATCTACTACATCTACTACATTCCATGGGATGCTTATGTTTCCATCCTTATAATATTTTGCTTAGGAGAAGGTTCTCCAAGTCTGTCCAGGTTGTTACAAAAGATACAAAATCTCCATCTTTTTGTGGGTGAATAGTATTTCATGGTTTACGTATATGTAAAAATTTATTAATCTGTTCATGTGTTGAAGGGCACTTGGGTTGTTTCCACATCTTTGTGACTGAATTGTACTGCTATAAACATTTGAGTGCAAATGTCCTTATGGCAAAATGTCTTTTTTTCTTTGAGGTAGATATGTAGTAATGGGATTATAGGATCAAAAGGGAGATCAACTGTTAGTACTTTGAGGATAGGTATCTAGTCTTGGTCAAACTACTTAGCTACTCTGAACTACAGTTCTTCATCTGTAAGAAAGGTGTAATCATAGTACCTAAGTCATTTGATTGTGGTGAGGTTTAAATGAACCTTAAATGCAATTAGAATACTGTTTCTATATGGTAAGATTTCAATAATTCTTTTTTTTTTTTAATTGAGGGGGGTTTCACTCTGTCACCCAGGCTGGAATGTAATGGCCTCATTATAGCTCATTGCAACTTTGAACTCCTTAAGCTTAAAGGATCCTCCTACTTAAGCCTCCCAAGTAGCTGAAACTACAGGTGTGTGACACAATTCCAGGCTAATTTTTTTTCTATTTTTAGTAGAGACAGGGTCTTGCTATTGCTCAGGCTGGTTTCCAGTTCCTTCTGACCTCAACTGATCCTCCCACCTCAGTATCCCAGAGTGCTAGGTTTACAGGTATGAAAACTTTATAGCTTATAACAGTTATCTTTTATTCTTTAAGACAAATTTGGACTGTATGATATGGAATCTAAAGAACTCTGTCTTCAGAGATAAGAAAAAAATATTGTAACACAATACAAAGAAATATGAACTCTACCTTTTAATACAAGCCCTTGCCACTGCAATGCAGTCCCTGTGCAGGAAATAATAATCAGATATATTGATTTACAAATGTGCCAGCTTATTCATGCCATTAGACATTTGTTCGGTCCCATATAATCCTAGATTTAGAGACCCCAGACAGTTTGAGGTATTCCAGAATTCACCTTTTAGTCTGGAACAGCTTTTGAGAGAATCAATAATGTATTGATAACAGCTTTGTACTCCTACTGTCTAAAGATTCTGGTGACCATGAAATGGCCCATTTACAAGATTTCCCAGAACAAGAAAGGTCTAAATAATTGGTGAATATTAATCAAGGTGATCCAGCCAAGGAAGCTCATCTGGACTGTGATTGTTACTAAAAGTTTACATCAAGTTGTTAGTTTAGTTTGCCTTTAAAAGATGGTCTTTAAGGAAGGGAAATTTGTGAAATCTATAAGTGGAAATGAGAAAGATTAAATTTAACAGGTTGTATGTTTCCCATTGTTGCTATAAATTACCACAAATTTAGTGGCTTAAAACAACACCAATTTATTATCTCTACAGTTCTGGATGTCAGAAGTCCTCAATGTCCTAAATGGGTCTCACTGTAATAAAATCTACATGTCAGGAGGGGTGGCAGACTTTCCAGAGGCTCTAGAGGAGCATCTGTTTGTCTTTTCCAGATTCTAGAGTTTCCTACACTTTTTGGCGCATGGCTTCCTTCAATCTTTAAAGCCAGCAATGACTGGATAAGTCTTCCTCATATTGCAACATTCTAATGCTGACTCTTCTCCCTCCCTCTTTCATATGCAAAGTACCCTTATGATTACTACATTTGGGCCGACCTGGATAATGTAGGATAATCTCTTTATTTTAAATTCAGGTGTGGCCTTGATCCATAGTGTTTGCTTATATCTATGATGTAGATTAGACGTGGTTAAATTAAAGCCAGATTCCCAGACCCTGGAGAAACCTACTTGTCTCAGTGATCTTCTGAAATGATTGACTTTGATACACTTTTCAAACTGAAGCTCAGAATGATCTCACTACTTGGCCATGAATTGTGTACTCTCCTGACTTCCTGTCTGACACTCTTTCTGCCCAGAACATTAGCAAATGTCCTTCCTTCTTTTCTTTCATTCTTATTCCAAATCTCTATATTGTAATAAGACTTTTTTTGGTTAAAAGTCACTTTCATAAATTTATAGTTCACTATAAAAACAAACATGAATTGGCACTAGAATAGTAAATAGAAAACTGTCCAAGCTGGGTGGGGCGACTCATGCCTGTAATCCTAGCACTCTGGGAAGCCAAGGTGGATGGATTGCTTGAGCTCATCCTGAGCAACAGTTAGAACCCAGCTCTAAAAACAGCCAGGCGTGTGGTGGGCACTTGTAGTGCCAGCTACTTGGGAGGCTGAGGCAAGAGGATCACTTGAGCACACAAATTTGAGTTTGTTGTGAGCTGTGATTCCATAGCACTCTACTGCGGGTGAGAAAGTGAGACTCTGTCTCAAAAAAGAAAGAAAAGGAAAAAAAAGAAGAGAAAAGAAAAAGAAAAAGAAAACTGTCCAGATTTGAGACCTACTTCTCCATGTTCCTTCGGTTTCCTTGTTCCTACCTCTCCACTCTATTTTCTGGATATTTCATAGTCTTTGCTCATTGTAACTTTAGGTTGTATGTTCTTCAGCTTTTCTCTGAATCATGAACTTTCAGCTTCACTGTACTTCATTTTCTCTTTATCTCTTCTGTTTATACAGGTAGAGTCCACACACACACACACACACACACACACACAACTGGCTGGCCCCACGCACCTAAGGACATCCCTAGTGAGAATAACCATAATTGGCCTAGGATGGTCAGTGGTTTTTAATCTTGACTGTGTTTTAGAATTACTTGGGGTGCTTCTAAAATATTCTACTTCACAGACTCTACCCTCAGACCAAATGTCTTCTGTAGAACAAATACATCTACAAACACTCATATACCTGGGTGCTTACTTATATATAAGCAAGGATAAATATGTGGAAGAGTGTGCAACGAGACATTAAAATGGTATTGAAATTAGTGGGATAGAGAGAATAGGGTTGCTGCTTGGGTGTGGAAGGTTGGAAACAATTTTTGTGGGCTCCCTTTCTGTATAAACATTTTGATTATAAAATGTGTTTCACTGGAAACCGTACAGCTAAAGACAAAAGAATTGTATATAAACACTGTAATTTGAATAGATTAACAATTCTAAACCTGATTAACATGTACAAAATCTGACAATTAAGTTTGCAAACTCATCCTAGAAAAGGTGCTTACATACCTCATTGGTGAATGTCACTTTGGTCTCCCAAGTACTCCCATAGGGAAGCCATGCACTGATGCCAGCACCTAGTTCACCCTTCAAAGCAATTTTGGAGCTTTTTTTCTGGACCTGCTATCAAAGCCGTCCTTTGATGTCCTGAATGTCATCAAAATGTCTTCCTTTCAATATTTCCTTTATCTTCAGTTAAAGAAAAAAGTCACTGGAGGTCAGATCAGGTGAGTAGGGAGGGTGTTCTAAGACAATTATTTGCTTACTGACTACAAACTCCCTCACAGACAGTGCCATGTGAGCTGGTGCAAGAGCCGTGAGTTGTTGGCCAAGATTTTCAGTTAAGATTTTCCTGTTTTTCTATTGATATTCACTTGGTCTGTTATGCTTCTCATAGTCAGCCAACAATTTTTATGCACAATTTTATGAATTTTTGCAATGCTATAATCAGTTCTGCTCGTTACTGGCTGCCCTGACCTCTATCCATCAGTGACACTTCCTCTCCCTTCAGAAAAGCATTTGATCCACTTGTACACTGCTGTCTTCTTCATGGCATTATCCCCATAAACTTGGATTAACGTGTCCCTGATGTCACTTCCACTCTTGCTAAGTTTAACAAGAAATTCATGAACATTTGTTCATTGCTCTAATTCAAGCTCCAGTTCTCCTGACAGCACACAAAAACACACAACAACAATAACTAACACTCCTCAACAAGATACCACCACATGCCAGCACAAACACAACTGTGATACGCCAAGGTTATGAAACCTTACCAATATGCTTGTACAGTGCTGCCAACATAAGTGCATGGCGGCAAGTTCATGTACTGAATTGTCAGACCTTGCATACTGGATTTGAACAAATAAGTAAATGGATAGTAGGTAACGGGAGCAAAGTTCCTCACTGTCACAGAAAGAAGTTATGAAAATTAGGCTTGGCAACTAGGGCTCCAGCCACATATACTGGAGTTGGAAGGTTTGAACCCAGCCCAGGCCTGCCAAACAACAATGACAACTACAACCAAAAAATAGCCAGTAGTTGTGACGGGCACCTGTAGTCCCAGCTACTTTGGAGGCTCAGGCAAAAGAATGACTTAAGCCCACGAGTTTGAGGTTGCTGTGAGCTGTGACACCACAGCACTTTATTGAGGGTGACATAGTGAAACTCTGTCTCAACAAACAAACAAACAAACAAAACCCACTCCATTGTGTGCAAGAACATTATGTCTAAAACACAATGTACATATCTTAATTTGAAACTGCTTGATTGCTAAAAATTCTAACAATCATCTGAAACTTCAGTGAGTTGTAATTTTTTTGCTGGTGGAGGGTCTTGTCTTGTTGTTGATGGCTGCTGACTGATCGGGGTAGTGATAGCCAAAGGTAGGGGTGGCTGTGGCAATTTCTTAAAATAAGACAACAGAGAAGTCTTTGAAATCGATTGATTCTCTCTTTCATGAAATATTTCTCTGTAGCATGCTATGCTGTTTGGCAGCCTTTTATGCACAGCAGAACTTCTTTGAAAATTGGGCTCGATGCCCTCAAGCCCTTCCATCGCTTTATTAACTAAGTTTATGTAATATGCTAATTCCTTTTTTTATCATTTCAACAATAGTCATAG
>NW_003852527.1:1668377-1676667 GCF_000181295.1 Otolemur garnettii | reverse complement strand
CTACCCAGGGGGATAGCGTGAGGCTCTGTCTCCAAAAAAAAAAAAAAAAAAGAAATCTCTTTCTTTGCTCATCCATAGGAAGCATCTCCTCATTCATTTGAAGTTTGGTCATGAGACTGTGATAATTCAGTCACATCAGTCTCCACTACTAGTTCTGTTCTTGTTTCCTCTACATCTGCAGTTACTCCCTGCCCTGAAGTCTTGAACCCCTCCAAGTCATTTATGAGGGTTGAAATCACCTTGTTCCAAATTCCTGTTAATGTTGATATTTTGACCTCCTCTCATGAATTAACAGTGTCCTTAATAATATCTAGAATCGTGACTCCTTTCCAGAAAAGTTTTCAGTTTGCTTTGTCTGAATTTATCAGAGGAATCACCATTACACCAGTTATAGCCTTATAGAATGTATTTCTTTTCCTTTCTATTTATTTATTTATTTTATTATTATTATTTTTGAGACAGAGCCTCATGCTGTCACCCACGGTAGAGTATCATGACATCACAGCTCACAGCAACCTCCAACTTCTGGGCTTAAGCGATTCTCTTGCTTCAACCTCCCAAGTAGCTGGGACTACAGGTGCCCGCCCAATGCCTGGCTATTTTTTGGTTGTAGTTGTCATAGTTGTTTGGCAGGCCTGGGCTGGATTTGAACCCACCAGCTTCGGTGTATGTGGCTGGCGCCTTAGCCGCTTGAGGTACAGGCACTGAGCCTCTTTCTTTTTTTAATCTTCTTACTGCCATCAGAACTCTAACATGCAATTGACTGATATACCTCACAAAGCATGAGCATATCAATTCAAATCATCTGACCAGACTTATTTCTTTTTTTTTTCATATTCAAATAATTGTTTATTCTTTAAACTCCACAACACACCAAATTGATCTTACAGAAAATAAAAATGAGTACACTCCAAACTGTGTAAAAGTTCAGAATACCTACCTACTGGAACAGAAATATAAACAAGAGTCTCCCCCCAAAAAACATGACAATATTATTCTATATCTGAAATATAAATGTTTCCTAATTTATATAGTGACATTGTATTCATGAGTCATAACATGACCCACTACTTTTTCTTGCTATGTTGTTACACTAAACAGAAACATTTCTAGCTCTGGTTCTGGACACTCAGTAATTTCTACAGACATTTTGTTATGACTTCATTTGCCCTGCCCGGGATGAGGGCTGGTTCAATGCCTGGATCCACTGAAGGACAGACTCTCAGGTAGCGTTGACCATGTCAGCTAGATTTGAAGGAACAAAAAAATGGCTGCAGTGGTTCCACAGCAGCAATGTTAGTAAATGTGAAGATATGGGACCTGTCACGAATGTGGTAGGAGATGGTACTCATGTCCGGATCCAGGAGAATCCCCACCCTGTAAGAGCCGGGGATTCACCAACAGAGTGGTCAAGGGCAAGGTGCAGGCGGTGAAAATCAGTGATCTTCTCACACTCAGTCAAGAAGCCCCATTCTGTAGACAGTGTGATCTGTTCTTGCCTTGTAACTGATTCCTTACAGATGCCCAGGTCCCATTTTTCGCTCCTACCCCCGCTCACTTCCCAGTAGTGATGGCTGGAAGTGAAACAAGGGGACCCCAGGACAAACAAGGCGCTGAATCTCTCAGGTCGCCAGCTCCTATTCTGGTTAAAACACTCCCAGTGAACCTTCCTCAGGTCATCAGAAATGATGAGGCTGTCATTGGCTGTGTCCACATCTAAGATCATATGCACTTGGAACTTCCTCATTCTGGGGTTCATCTGTAGAACAGCTCTCAGCTGGGGCTCCAGTTCCACGACCTTTGACACCAGCTTCCCAAGCTGGAAAGAGAGCATGATGTCACTCTCCTGAGAGACCACAGGGCAGATGGGGCACAGCAAACTCTCCCTGTGGGGCTCCTTCTGCTGTGAGTTGTTGCATTGGAGGCAGCACAGATATCCACACTTCAAGTGCACAGGTTTTTTGAGATAAGTTAGGCAGGTAGTGCATGAACTTGCTTCTTTAAAGTGCTCAGCCATGGCCACTGTCTCTCTTGTACTAGGTTCTCTCCTGGCTTCCAGCTGCTTCCAGGGACAGCTGTGATTTGGAGTTAGACCTGCCTGCCAGGGGCTTTATAGGAGAGGGTCTCTCTACCCGCCTGGTCCACACCCTGCCTCTCCTCTATAACCCAATCAGAGTTTTATTGACTTCTGGCAGAAGTGATTTTTTTTATACTTGGATAGGCTTTTTACTCTCCTGAACTAGGTTCGCTCCTGGCTTCCGGCTGCTTCCAGGGACTGCTGAGATCTGAGATATACTTCTTACATAATGAGACTTGAAAGTCAAAATTACTCCTTAATCCATGGGCTACAGAATGGATGTTGTGTTACCAAACATGAAAACAACGTGAATCTTCTGGTAAATCATATGGTAAACTGATATGCTGTTGCATTGTTCCACGCTTTATTGTTCTATTTCTAGAACACATAGGCAAAATAGATTTAGCATGATTCTTAAGGACCCTAGGATATTTTTGAATAGTAAATGAGCATTGGCTTCAACCTAAGATCACCAGCTGCATTATCTCCTAACAAGGGAGTCAGCCTGTCTTTTGAAGCTTTAAAACCAGGCATTAACTTCTTCTCTCCAGCTATGAAAGTCCTAAATGACATTTTCTTCCCATGTGAAGATGTTTCATCTACATTGAACACCTGTTGTTTAGTGTAGCTACCTTCACCAAAGACTTTAGCTAGATGTTCTGGATAATTTGCTGCAGCAAGTGCCATCAGCATAGGAGGACAAACAGCCTGAACCCTCTTCCCTCACCTTAGCTGTAAAAGTTACTTAATGAAACTAGTTAACCCACAGTCACATCAGCCAGTCTTCCTCTGGCTCTGACACTGTGAAAGCCATCACAACCCTGGGCTAAAGAAAAAATAACAGATGGGCCATGTACAGATTAGAAAACACCGAATCCAACAGCTAGAGATCAGCTAGAGATCAGCGGGCTAGATGATCTAAAGCTAAAGATAGTAACTTTGGGGAGGGTATAAGAACTCTGCGAAACTCCACATGAGGCGGGCTTTGAGAATGATCTCCCTGTCTTCCTGGGATTCTGAATCTTGGTAATAAAGGACTAAGAGTGATTGGCTCTGCTGGTTCTGGTGCCCCAGTTACAAGCACTTGCTACTTCACCTTGCCCTTTTATGTTATACAGATATCTACTTTCCTTAAACCTCATGAGCCAGCCTCTGCTAGCTTCAGGCGGTTCTTCTGCAGATTCCTCACCTCTCTCAGCTTTCAAAGAACTGAAGAGAGTTAGAGTCTTGCTCTGGATTAGGCTTTGGCTTCAAAACTTCTTGTGGCTAGTTTGATCTTTATCGAGACCACTAAAACTTTCTCCATAGCAGTATCAGACTGTTTTGCTTTTTTTTCATGTGTCCACTGAATTAGCACTTTTAATTTCCTTCAAGAACTTTTCCTTTTCATTCACAACTTGGCTGACCGTGAGGCATAAGAGGCCTCACTTTTGGCCTGTCTTGGCTTTTCTCAGGCCTTCTTCACTAATCTTAATCATTTCTAGCTTTTGATTTAAAATGAGAGATGTGATTTTTTTTCCTTACACTTGCCCACTTAGAGGACATTATAATGTTGTTAATTGGCCTAATTTCAATATTGTATCTCAGAGAAGAAGGAGGAGAGGAGAGGTTAGTAGCACAATCAAACACACAACATTTATCAGATAAATTTGCCATCTAACATGAGTGCAGTCATAGCTCCCCAAAACAATTACAGCAGTAAAAGATCACTGATCACAGATCACCATAACAGGCATAATAATGATGGAAAAGTCTGAAATATTGTGAGAATTATCAAAATGTGACACAAAGACAGGAAGTGACCACATGCTGTTGGATACACATGCTCAGGGCAGAGTTGTTACAAACTTTCAACTTAAGAAAAGCACAGTATCTGTGTAGCACATAAAGTGAAGTGCAGTACAATAAGGAATGACTGTAGTATACCAGAGCCAGGAAGCAAGGAGAGTAGCTAATTTGTCTGTAGAACACATAGCTGGTCACTGTGGTTACCATCTTTCTGTCAGTCTTTTTTTTTGAGATGAGGGTCTCGCTCTGTCCCAGGCTGGTCTTGAACTCCGACGCTCAAGTCATCTTCCCGCTTCTCTTGTCCTTTCTGAGGTAGCCAATAGGAAAGCGGCCATAGATATCAGCTTTTCCACAATTCCTCTTGGTAACTTTATTCTTTTATTCATTCTACCTCCTGGAAATGTAAGCGTCTGGAGACTCAAGGCCTTGTCCCTGTTATTCACCGTGTACCAGTGCCTGGCAGAGTGGGTGCTGAACAATCCCTGTTAAGTGAAAGAACCAATATTTTACTGTGCGATCCTTGTGCCTGATATCGTTCTCTAGGAGCTGAGAAAAAGAAGGTAACGTGGCGACATTGCGAGTCCTTTGGAGACAGAGACTGGGGATGTAAAACCCATCTGCTAAGCGCTCTGCCTAACCCAGTGCGCGCTGAGACCAGCGCACACTGGCGCTGGGTGGCGTGCGCGTCTGCGAAGTCTGGCTTGGCCGGGTTCTGCTCCCCTGGGTCCTGCGGTGCAAGCTGATCTGCGGCGCCAGCAAAAGACCCAGGAGCTGCTCGGACGCCAGATTTCTCCCTACGGACTCACTCCAGGGATTCTGCCCTGGCTCCCAGCCTCCTCCCGGTGCTCCGAGTTCGGGCGCACACACCTGTCCATAGCGTCCTCCCAGCTGCGGCCCTGGCCCGTGGGACTCCGAGGAGCAAGGCGCCTGCCCCCTGTCTCAGGCTGGGGACTAGACACGCAGCAAAGCGTCCAAAAGATACCAAAGTTCTTCCCCTCGGGGTGGGTCGCGGCTTCCCTAGAAGCCCCCCGGGCCCCCTCTGCAGCACACTTTTTTCCCTGCGTGTCCGCGCCGGGTGCGGGAGGGTCCTCTGCAAAGTGCTTTCCTTTCCACTGGCCTGGGCAGCGTCAAATCGCAGCTGTGGGTAGTTAGATGGAGCTAGACAAGCCCGCAGTGCTCAGAGATTACATTCAAGCCTGGCGGGATCCAGTGAAAGCTTTAAATTCCTCTAGTACTTTAAGCCCTAAACAGCTGCAGAGCCAGTGGCGACCCGGAGAGCAATTGCTGCCAAGGGGCTGGGGAGGGGGGTGCCGAGGCGGGGAGGGGGGCGCTAAGCAGCAACAGCGGCCAATAGGCAGTGTCCCCTCTCCTTTGCAGGTTCGCCCCGCCTCGGACGCCCAGAAAATGTAGAAACCATCTTTTATTACTTTAACAAAGCTCTGAAATCCCATCAGGATGCTCTGTGCAGCATCCCCAAACACCGCCTGCCTTGCCACGTTTGTGTGGCAAATTCCGGGGTGGAGGGGTGAAGATGAGAAGAGGAAGAGTTAATCTCCCAGGAGGAATGTTGCATCTGAACCCTTCTGTCACTTATGTTTTAAGGGTAATGTCAGTCTTTACCGCGTAGTTCAACTGACAATTTCACTATTTTCACCTACAAAAGTTTAAAAGAGAAACAATCGTTCTTTCTGTTGTACATGCTTTCGTGTAAGGATCAAATGTAGTATCGCCCACTGTCGATATACGAAAGCAATCGCTACCTTTTACAATCACAGTCATCAATTTTTGTACTTTTCCTTAGGAAATGAATACTTTTTTTATTACAGGTTTAGTTCAACTTACAGTAACTCCTTTGACTAAGAAGCATTGATTTTACATATTCAAACCTTTAAAAAAAGAAGTAAACAGTAATCATGATAAAAATTGTCCTGGACTCTTTCTGTTCTTCTTCAAGGCCGTGATTGACATATCCTAAGCCCTGGACATTAGTCTATTCTCTTCAGAACTTCAAAACCTGGTACTGACTCCGGCATTGACAATGCAAGTAAATCAGACAGCCCTTTCCTGTGGACGACCGTGCCTTCCTCTGTGATGCTCACCAGGCTTTCCAGTCCTTTTGAAAATTGTCTATGTAACAGTTACCTACGGTGCTCTCGAAAACGTGGGGGAAGATCGTATCTGAAAGGCCTGGGAGGGACTAGAATGATGCTCGTCAAGCACCAGCAGAGCTGCCCCAGCAAGCACGAAGGACGCGAGAATTAATGAAGGCAGGCAAGCTCACGCCACGAGGCCAGTTATCAACCTCTTATGAATGTGAGCGCCTGTTTCTCTTTTATATCATTTATATGTGTATCACCAGTAAAAGGCATTTAAGGAATCATTTTAAAAGGCATCCTGCCTGGCTAGCGCGACGCCAGCCTGCACAGTCATGGCGAGCCGCTCCTTGGCTGGGATTTTGCGCTTTCCTCCCGGTCCCCGCCTTCCTCCCGCTCTGAGAGCCTTGTGACCCGACCCTGAGGTTCTGCTCCCTGCGCACTGCTGCCCACAAATTAAGCAGTGCTCCCCGGAGCGGGCTGCGGAGCCTGAGCGCGGGGAGAGAGTTACAGGCTGGGGTCAAGGTGGGGTTCACCGAGGCGACCGCCTGACTCCGCCCGCCGTCTGGGGGCAGCACCCGAAGCCCGCCGCGAAGCGCGCGACCAAGCGCATGTCAGTGCGCGGTTCCGTGCTGCACGCAGCTTTCCTTGAGTGCTGCGTCTGTCCTAGGGCCATGGCGAGGAAAGCCTACCCTGGGGAAGCGTGAGCGCGACGTGAGGCGTCGGTGGAGACGTCTGCAGGGCAGAGACAACTTCTGCAGCCAGTCTGGGGCCCCAAGATTGAAGAGAGCGGAAGGAGTCTTTCCTTTCTGTCCCCGCAGGAAAATAGCGTGACCAGCTGGCACGTCCAACTCCAAGAGGAGGGGAGAGAAACTCAGGCACGAGCCCTTACCAAGCCCCAGGAGGCCAGGGCTTTTCTTCCTGGAGCGCTGAGCATAGGCAGGAACCCGGGCCAGGCCTCGCGCTTTTCTGCACCTGAGCTCGGTTGTCCCACGGAGCCTCTTTGTGGGCTTCCTGGGGCGTCGCGCGGTGCCTCCCCAGCCCTCAGCCCAGGGACTGGGCGGTCCCTCTTCCGCTGCAGGGTGCTGGGGCACTGCCAGCTCGGAGCCCACGCACTATTCTCTCAGTCTGGGCTTCCCCAGCGTCTGGTCTCCGCGAACACCCGAGGTCGGACACTTTCACAAGGGGTCTGAAGAACCACATGGGCACACTGATGGAACCTCACCTTCCGTTCCTTCTCAACGTCTGTGTTGGTCTCTTTGTGTGCAGTTTTCTGAACTTGAGTGTCACTTTGATGGAATGAAGTAAACTTATTCCCTGAACAATATTTTCTTGTCGGAGATGACCCATTTAAACATTGTGAAAACCTGAACCATTTTGCATTGCTTCAGAAACAGAAATCTTTTCGAGATCCCAGCGTCCAGGGTAGCATTAAGAGTCTCAAGAATGTAGAATCAGTTGTTCAAATTCATTTTCTGAAAAGGAGGTAGGGTTGTAATGTTGTTACAAATTTCTGACCAGTTTTTAAAAGACTAAACAGGTAAATTAATTGTAAGCACAGGACGTAAAACATTAGTTAGAAAAATTACTTAAAACATTTAGTGAAAACTGGTCACCCTTTCTTATCCTCTCCTAGCAATCCCTCCCTCCTATTTTAGTTCTCAAGGCCAAGGGAAAGAAGAAAGCCAAATACCCACTTCTCATATTTAAGTTGCAGAAAACTGTCGTTGAATTATTCAAATAACCCCCCCAACAGTTCTTTAGTCTTTGATGTGGAGGTCTGACAAAGGCTTAAAAAGTTGGGGAGAAATATTCCTTATGACCAGAGCTTTCAATAAAGTTGAGGTGCTGGCTCTTTTTAATTCATATATTCAAGCTACATCTTCCACAGTCTCCTTCTTTGATGGAACAAATCTACTAAGCAAGGTAGAAAATACTACCTAATTCAGAATGTGATTAGAAAAAAATAAGTTTTTGATGCTGAGAGGATCAGATTAGCCTCATTTTCTCCTGTTCAGACTAGCCCCATTTTTCCTACAAATATCTTGTTTTAAAATGAAATCCACTTGCCAGATCTAAACATTTTTAGTCTTAAATTGATTTGATAATATGAAAAAGAAGTATACTCTCAGTTTTAATTTTCTTGTTTATTGCCTTTATGCCAACAATGAAGAGCCAGGATTTAGAGCTTTGAATGAATCATAATCATTTTTAGTTTACATGTTCTTTCCAACTTGGAAGAGGATGTAATTTTATTTATGAGGTCAAACTAAGATTTAGTTTTCTTTTCCATGTGTTATCTCCCTGGCCTTTCATTCTAATAACAGGAAGC
>NW_003852527.1:1663039-1668139 GCF_000181295.1 Otolemur garnettii | reverse complement strand
TTCCTTATAAATATTCTTAGAGTCTAGTTAATTCTCCACTGTTGTGATCCTTATTACCTATTAATAAAATAATAAAAATTAGAATTTTTAAGAGCAATGTTATTCAGTATTTAAACAATATCAGTAATATAAAAATTGTTTCATTGTATATCTAGGTGATTTAGCTTTGGCTGAATAACTATGGTTACTTGAAATGGAGTGAAATGCAAGAAAATGTAGCCTGTAACTTCAGTCTTCTCATTATTAAACATTCTGTCGCTTTTTATAACCCTTTAAATATTTCTTAAAACAAGTAAAGCCTTGAAATTGTTTTGCCTTTAAACACACAGGAATCTTGGGGTTTACCCATAAGTCATTTTCATCAGGGAATATTATGAGAAATAACCTGCCCTGAATTTATGCCTGCTCTTTGATAGCTTCACAGTGACTTTGTCCGGGCTTTTCCTCTTTTTCTTTTCTTTGGCATAATTTATTTGTTATAATGACAGAGAAAGTACCTCTCTTTTGTTGGACCATAAAATATGGAGGCCAAGAAAGCTCAAACCTGAGTAGGCCAGAGAAATGAAGAGGGGAACAGAAGAGCCTATAGATCTCTCAGACGTTCACCCCATCAGTAAATACCAGATTAAGATGCCCTTTGGGGCTTATTGTAATCGAGTAACCTCAAAAGTATCCTAGTTATTTCGTTTAACATATATTTTACTTAAGCCTATTTGGATTGGTAGGTATCTGAAGGTTCAGACCTGGAGTCTGTGGATGTCATGTTGGTTCTGAGATTCTTGGCTCTGCGAGTTGCAGTACAAGTGGAGTTGCTTAGCAACTTGGATGTAGTGATTTAGGGTAGGGCTGTGTTAAATAGTGTGAGTTCAGCCAGTCTTCAGAGAAAAAATAATGGTTGGCTTAAGAAGGTTATCAATTCAAATTAGACTATATTATTTTGGTTTCAGAATCTACAATCAGAGTTTGTTTTTTTTTTTAAGAAACACACATCTAAAAGCTCTTTTAGATCCTGGTTCACTTAAATTGACTGGGGCCCCAGGGCTGCTTGTACAGGAGAGCTGGGGGCCATGCTGGGGATGGTACATACAGGCCAGCTTTCCTGCCTGCTGCAGAGCTTTAGGGACGGAGTCAATCCCTTTCGCTTTTAAGAGGAGGTTTGAGAGGACCAGGGTGAAAAGGAGACACTTTTTTGTTGTTGTTGCAGTTGTCATTGCTGTTTTAGCTGGCCAGGGCTGCGTTCAAACCTGGTCACCCTCAGTATATGGGGCTGGTGCCCTACACACTGAGCCACAGGCACCTCCCTGAAAAGGAGACACTTTTTAACTACACTAGAAGGAAGTATGGTGAGATAGGAAGGGCAGCCTACCTCTCTTACCTGTTAGATGGCTTGGGCAAGTGTGCTGTGTGTTTTTTTTTTTTTTGAGATAGGGTCTCAGGGTCACTCAGGTCCTGGAGCCTAGAACTCCTGGCCTCAGTCTCCCTCATGGCTGGGATTATAGGCATGAGCCAGCACACCTGGCTAAGTATGGCAGTCTTCTATGCCTCAGTTTCCTCTTAAAAATGAAAAAAGTTAGACTAGATGATTGTTAGGCCTTCTCAGTTTTGTGATTTGATGAGAGGCGAGGAAGGGTGTTTTAGGGATTAAATTGTTGAGCCTGTCTCTCAATATTCTAGAATTTTGGGAAATATGTTGTTATTAACCATTATGATTTCACTTTCAATTAACTCTGTTGCCCCTCTGTCTTCCCTGCTGGTCCTCCATACCTCTCTGACTTCCCAAAGTTGATGTGCCCCGGGGTTAGTCCTGGATTTTTCATCTCCATATACACTCATTTTTTTATTGATCTCATCCATTGTTATGGTTTTAAATACATATCATATTCTGAAGATCACCCAATTTACATCTCTGGCCTGACTGTGCCTCTGAATTCTAAGCTGTTTTATTGTGACTTCCTACTTCTTCTCCACTTGAATATCTAATATTCATCTCAAATGAACTCTTGCTTTCCTCCCCAGATTTGCTGCTCCTTCAGTCATTTTGCTCCTAGTAAATGACAAAGCCATAGCTAACAATTTGCTCATGCCCCTAACCTAGGAATCATCCTTGATTCTTCTTTCTTTCACATCCCGATTCAGTGCACCAGGGAATTGTGGTGGCTCTGCCTTAGAAACATCTCCAGTTTTTCTCTCCTCCTCCCCCTCGCCACCACCATACTGGAGCAATGAATCATCATGTCTCTCCTGGGTATTATTATAATCTCTTAATTAGTCTCTGCTTCTACCTTTGTCCCTATTAGCTTATTCTGCAATTTTGCAGCCAGTATGATCTTTTTTCTTTTTTTTTTTTAATCATAAGCACATAGATCATGTATACATTAATGCATTTATGGGGTACAATGTGCTGATTTCATATAGAATTAGGAACACTTACATCACACTGGTTAATACATACCTCATCTCGTTTACTTAATTATTGTGTTAAGACATTTATACTCTATGCTAATAGATCCAGCATGTGCCCTTGCATTATGCACCATAGGTGTGACCTCACCATTCACCCTCCCTCAATCTGACCTTCCCCCTCCCTTCCCATCCCCCCTCCTCCCTCCTTCAATTGGGTCATAGTTGTGATCTATTCTTCATATGAAAGTGTGAATGATTACAAATTGGTTTCATAATAGTACTGAGTACAGTATGATCTTTCTAAAGTACAATTATGTCTCATCTCTGTTCAAAACCTATAATTATTCCCCATATAATGAGAGTGAAGTCCTTAACAGTACTTAACATGGATTCAAAAGGCCATCCATAAGGAGGTCCCATTATTTCTTTCTAATATAATCTCCTACCACACTTTCTTTCACACTCTCTGTCCCAGTCACACTGGCCTCCTTGCTAAACCCTGCATCTACTAAGCACACTTCCACCATAGGGCCTTTTCCCTCCTCAGACATCTTACATGGCTTTCTCCCTCATTTCCTGTGAATCTCAAACATCATATATCAGAGAGACCTTTCTTAGCCATCCCACATAAAGATAGCACCTTCCTCCATAGTTTCTCATCATTTACCTTGCTTTGTTCTTCTTCATAGCGCTTATCACCCAAGATACTGCTTATTTATCTAAAGTAGGTGCAAAATTGCTCCTGCCCACAATCCTAGCACTCTGGGAGGCCAAGCAGATAGATTGCTTGGGCTCAGGAGTTCAAGACAAGCCTGAGCAAGAGACTCTGTCTCTACTAAATATATATATATATGTAAAAACTAGCCAGGCATTGTGGCTGGTGCCTGTATCCCTAGCTACTCAGAGGCTGAGGCAGGAGGATCACTTGAGCCCAGGAGACTGAGGTTGTTGTGAGCTGTGATGCCATGGCACTCTACCCAGGGTGACAGAGTGAGACTCTGTCTCAAAAACAAAATAAAACAAACAAACAAACAAAAAAACAAAAAAACAGAGAGAGAGAGAAAGGAAAGGACAGAGTGAGACTGTGTCTCAAAAAAAGAGAGAGAGAGAAAGGAAAGAAACTAACATGATACATGATTGATTTAAGTTGATCAGAGTTACCACTTGCTATTCTCTGAAGCACTTGACCACTTTATAAACAAAGTCAGGGCCCAGGGTTCTTCTGTTAGCAAGAAGCAGGATCTGAGCATGGTGGTATATGCCTATAGTTCCAGCCGCTCAGGAGGCTGAGGCGGGAGGATCACTTTCCCCCAAGAGTTCTCGTCCTGCCTAGCATAGCAATACTCAGAAAGAAAAAAGAAGAAAGACGTAAGAGGGGATAATGGCTGTTGGGTGGGTATCTTAATAGTACCTTTTATACTTTTAACCCTCACTTTGTCAGCCATCGCTTGTCTAAATAGGTTGCCTTCTCACATTTCTAGGCAACAGATATTTGAATCAAGGAAGTCCCCTCCATTTATCCCTGTTATACATAATTGTACTCATAGGAAGTGCACTTATTATCTGTTGCTGAATAACTAACCATCTTGAAACTTGATGACATAAAACAATAATTTATCTGCTCATGATTCTGCAGTTTAGGTTGGTCTTGCCTGGGTAGATCTTTTGCTGATCTTACCCAGGTTCACTCAAGTGGCTGTAATCTTTGGTGGACAGATGGGGGCCAGGCCTCACTCTCCATGTGGTCTTTTAAGGAGAGTAGATCAGGGCTCTTCACATGGCAAGCCATGGCATATTAAAAGGGCCTGCCTCAAGTGTGCAAGTGCTGAAGCTTCTGTTTCTGTTACATTTGTTCATGTCCCATTGACCAGAGCAAGTCATATGAAAAAAGCTAGAATCATCCTGAGGGAAGACTATTATTGTAGAAGGGCATGAATGCCAGGAAGTTTGATTTACTGGTGAGGATTATGTAACAGTTTAATACAGGAGATTAACCACAGAAGAAAGAAGGAAAAAATCACTGGAAAAATCATGTGAAAGTCAAAAGAACCAATTTTTCAAAAGATTATTATCTGTTTTTATACACTATTGTGTTTCTTGAGCCTAGAACAGTGCCTGGGACATAGTGGACATTCAAAAAATGTTTCTTAAATAAATGAATGAGATTCCAGTGGTCTTAACAGAAACATAAAAATGGGTTGCCAGCCATCTACAACGTGAGGGCCCAGTTAAAGTGTAAACATGAGAAAGAGAACAAGACAATGTGGTGACAAAGGTGTCTCCAGACTTTATGTAAGTGACTTTTCCCCTTCTGGTCCTCAGTTTCTACACTTGTAAAGTGGGATTCCTCAAGGATCTCCAAGGGCCTTTGTGCCTTATATTATCTATTTTTGCTTAAATTACAGTAAAACTTAGCAGCTGATAATGTTTCTTGTTATCAGATGTATGAAACAAAGTATCTTTTTTCAGTTTCTGTAGGTCAGAAATCTGTCTGTGGCTTACTGGATACCTCTGGATCAAGGTCTTTCATGAGTTTGCAACCAAGGTTGTGTTCTGCTGGGAACACAGTCACACCTGAAGTCTTGATTGGAAGGGATATGCTTCCAAGCTCACTTGTGTGGTGTGGAGAGGCTTCAGTTCTGTCAGCAGGGCTGCTCATAATATGGAAGCTTGCTTCTCCTGGCATAAATTATTTCA
>NW_003852527.1:1659236-1662834 GCF_000181295.1 Otolemur garnettii | reverse complement strand
GTGCTTTGACTACACCAAGTTCAAGCTGCTCAGCATCGTCTATACAACCATCTCGTGTGAGCTGTTGCCGTGTTTGAATCACTCTTCAGCTACTGCAATCAGTCAAAAGAACTATTCTTCTGGGGAGTGTTATATAACTTCTCTAAGTTGTGACTGAGTGAAATATAAAAGGGAGAGTGTTAAGTCTGCAAAATAAAACTTTTGCCATGCATGATTTATTATACATTTAAAAAATTAATATGCAATCTAAAAATGAATGCAAGTATGCCATGAAGGCAACAGTTAGAATCAGAGAAAAGATAAAGATGATACCTCTTCCTAGATATTTTTCATACATGGAAGCAATCGAGCCCTGGCCTGATTTAGGAACTCAGTGTTCATAAGTTTCCGTTTGCCTAGCATCATTGGATTGTAACACAAAAGGTAAACTGTTATTAAAACAAGAACCAGAAAATTGTCTTCAGCTTGTCAACTTTGTTAATTACTTGGGAGCATATTCTAAAAAGACATGTCTTTTCCTTTCTGGTGTAATGATAAAAGAGTAACTTCTTTTCTTTTTTTTTTCTTTTGAGACAGAGTCTCACTATGTTGCCCTCTGTAGAGTGCCGTTCTGTCATAGCTCACAGAAACTTCAAACTTGCCTCAGCCTTCCAAGTAGCTGGGACTACAGGCACCTACCACAGTGCCCTGCTATTTTTTGTTGCAGTTGTCACTGTTTAGCAGGCCCGGGCTGGGTTCAAACCCACCTGCCTCAGTGTATGTGGCTGGTGCCCTAACCGCTGAGCTATGGGTGCTGAGCCAGAGTAACTTCTGATTGCTATTCTTTTCAAACTCCTCCTTTGGGGGTCAGTAGGCACTGAAAGTCTGTCAAGTCACTACAGAAGAAAAAGTCTTTTGCTAAATCATATTTCTCCTTATGGAGTATTTAATCCAGGTGCTGTCCTGGCCAGAAGCTCTCTTCTGTTTTCAATCGCACTAATCATTAAACCATTCCATCTTTTCCTGTTGTTGAAGTACAAAGAAGTCTCTCTAACAGTTTTTCTCCTTCCCTCCCTTCCCCTACCTTTTCTTTTTTCTGCTTCTTTAACATCTATTTCTCTCTCCTCACTTCTCATTTTTATTATTCCTCTCTCTCAAATCTCAGTTCTTCACATGACTCAAAATTAAGCAGGTTAAATTTTGGAAAAGTCTTCTGTGTCACAACCAGTGCTAAAATTAAGAGCCACATAATTGCAGCCTTTGGATTGATCATGGAAAGAAGTAAGGGTATTTCCTTCATGTTCAGTGACAGGAACCTACTTTTTCTCCTTGCATTTAACCCTGTGTTGCATTTGTTACTTTTCCCTGAGAAGCCTAAAATGCTTCACATAGCTGCTTAATATTAGGAATGAATAAGTCTATTAATTCAGAAGAAGATAGATGTCATATGAATAGTTTAATATCTTTTATTAAACGGCTATTAAAATATAATTAAACCTTGGAGTTAATTAACAATGTCCAGAATTTAGACCACAGACCATGCTATTGGTTTGATTGCGTCCCCCAAATTTATGTGTTGGAAACTTAAACCCCAATGCAACAGTTTTGGGAGGTAGGGCCTAATAAAAGATGATTAGGTCACGAAAGCTCTGCTTCATGAATAAATTAATGATGTTATCATTATCATGGGAGTGGGTTAGTTATCATGAACTTATGATATGCAGGAAAGTCAGTTCCGCCCTCCTTTTTTCTCCCCACCCCTCCCACGACCACTCTCTTGCCTTCCACCGTCTGCCATGGGATTAACACAGATGCCAATGCCATGCTCTTAGACTTTACAGCCTCTAGAATTATAGGAAATCAACTTGTTTTCTTTATAAATTACCCAATCTGTGGTATTGTTATAACAAAACAAAACAGACCAAGACTATAAATTTGTAAATGCATAGCAGTGATGTATTTGATTCAAAGGATGTCTTTATTTTTAAAAAAAATCAAATAGCAGTATCCAGGAGAATGGTTCCTATTTTAATAACAACTTAAAAATATATTAATATCCAAATATTTTTGGTAAAATAAAGTCAGTCATACATCAATTTAAAGGTTTATTTATGTAAACCTCTCAAATATGAAAAATACATACAAATTACAAAGAAATCTACAAAATCAACTTTTTGGTAAAACACACACAAAACCCAAACCATCTTCCATTTGATAGCAGCACCACTTAGGAATTACCAGAAACTGTGAATAATGGTGGTGGTGTAGACATCAAGGTTTATTTTCAACTAAAAGACGTCCAGACATAGGTAATCCAGGGTTGGTGTGGTCATTCTAGTAACTCCTTTGTGACCTTGCTTCTTTCTGTGTTTCTGTTTGCCCAGAATATAGCTTTTGTTCACAGGGTCATTTCATGGCCCAAGATGGCTTGAGCAGCCCAGCCATTATGTCTGCATTTCAGGCTTGAGGAAAGGCAAAAGGGAGCTGAGTTGTCTCCTTAGCCTCACATCCCACTTCCTCCTGCAGCGTATTGATGAGAACTTACATAGCCACACCCAGCTAAGAAGAGACTGGGACACAGGCTCTTTGTTCCAGATAGTTGTGTAACCAGAATTAAGGTAATGCAATGAGGTTCCTGTTAGGAGATGGGAGAATGGATGCTGAACCGTGCTATGGTGACTAAGGCAACTCAGTGGAATTGTATCAAGCTTATAAAAACCTTTCCACTATGACTGAGAATATCCTACCTTGTGGCCCCATCCTTTCCCTATTTCTAAGTCAGAGCTTATTTTCCCAGCTTTCTTTTTGCATCCAGGACACTGCTCTGTGCCTTGGGATCTAAGTCACACACTACCACCCAGGACTTCGATTTAGAGTGAGTAATGTGAAAAAGCAAACGCATACGTGGAATCCCTCTTTGTGAGGCAGCAGCAGAGATATCAAACTCCCTGAGCCAGCAGGGCAGCAATCCGTGCTCAGAGATGGCGGTGCAGTTTGCAGGGTCTGTGTCCTTGTCAGTGGCTGTGGTGACTCCAGTGGACCCACTGTGCAGTTTTCCTGGGGCCTGTAAGCCAGTATTTGTTGCATTTACATAGAATTAGAAACACTTAATACTCTTTTCTGCTTTAGCCATTCACAGGGGCTTTTTGATATTTGCACCTCTGTTAGTTTTCCAGGACTGCCGTAACAAAAATGTACACCACAAGCTGGGTGGCTTTAATGATAGAAATTTGCCTTACAGTTCTAGAGGCCAGAAGTCCAACATCAAGGTTGTGGCAGGGTTAGTTCCTTCTGAGGGATGAGAAGGAAGGATCTGCTCCAGGCTTCTCTCCTTGGATTTGTAGATGGCTGTCTTCATGTTCACGTGACATTCTCTTGGTATGAATATCTGTGTCTAAATTTCCTCTTTTAAGAGGACAACAGTTATGATGCACTAGGGCTCACTCTAATAACTTCATTTTGATGTGATTACCTTTATGAAGACCCTATTTCCAAATAAGGTTGCATTGTGAGGTAGTGGTGGTGAGGACTTCAACATGCAAATTTTAGGGGGAACAATTCAACTCATAATGGTATCTAGAACCCTCACTGATCCAAGCATGTCTTTTTTTGGGGGGGG
>NW_003852527.1:1641766-1655887 GCF_000181295.1 Otolemur garnettii | reverse complement strand
TTCCTGTTGTTACTGAGTTCAACTTTTATTCCATGATGGTCCAAGAACATGCAAGGAATAATATCTGTTCTTTCAAATTAGCCAAGGTTAGACTTGTGCCCTAAGATATGATCAATTTTGGAGGATGTTCCATGGGCTAATGAGAAGAATGTGTATTCAGTTTTGTTAGGATGAAATGTTCTGTAGATGTCTCTTAAATCCAATCATTGAATGGTTAAGTTTAAGTCTAAAATTTCTTTGCTGAGTTTCTTATTGGAAGATCTATCCAACATTGCCAAAGGAGTGTTAATATCCCTGACTATTATGGAGCTGGAGGAAATCAAGTTGCTCATATCTGTTAGAGTCTCTCTTATAAATTGAGGTGCATTCTGGTTGGACACATACATGTTAGTAATTGAAATCTCATCATATTGAGTGTTACCCTTAACAAATATGAAGTAACCATCCTTATCTTTCCTTACTTTTGTTGTTTTAAAGCGTATCATATCTGTGAACAAAATTGCAACATCTGCTTTTTTCTGATTTCCATTTGCCTTAACTATAGATGACCATCCCTTCACCCTGAGTCTATATTTATCTTTTAAGGTAAAATGAGATTCTTGTATGCAGCAGATAATTGGCCTGGGTTTTTGTATCCAGTCAGCCAAGCTGTGCTTCTTTAGAGGACAATTTAAACCATTCACATTAATTGAGAATATGGGTAAGCCTGGTAGATTTTTGAATATCGAGTTTTTCAAAAGTCCAGTGGACATTTTTAATCCTTTCGCCACTGTGGAAGTTGGAATTTGATCAAAGGTTTCTGAGTGAGTTTACTTTTGTGGTGGAGGATTGCACTGGTCATTATGGAGGATATATCTGAGAATACTCTAGAGAGCTGGTTTAGTTATGGCAAATTTCTTCAACATGTGAATGTCATTAAAGTATTTAATTTCTCCATCATAAATGAAACTCATTTTATCTGGATACAGGATCCTGGGTTGAAAGTTATTTTGTTTTAGGAGATTAAAAGTTGATTCCACCCTCTTCTATCTTGAAAGGTTTCAGCAGAGAGATCTGAAGTCATTCTAATATTCTTCCCCTTGTCAGTTATGATTTTCTTACCTCTGGCTGCTTTCAGAATTTTCTCCTTCATATTAATTTTAGTGAAGTTAATTATGATGTGTCTGGGGGTTGTCTTACTTGGGTTGAGTTGTGCTGGGGTTCTGAAACTGCCTGCTATCTGCATTTCAGAATCTCTTGGCATGTCTGGAAAGTTCTCCTTCATAATCTTATGGAAAAGGGCCTCTGTGGCTTTGTGAAGCAACTTCGTTGCCTTCAGGGAGTCCTATAAGGCGAATATTAGTTTTCTTCAAATTATCCCAAAGCTCTGTGAGAGAGTGATTCATTTTTGGTCTCCATTTCTCTTCCTCTTTGAGCACTTGGGCACGTTCAAAACCTTTGTCTTCAATATCAGAAATCCTTTCTTCTCCTTGCTCCATTCTGGTACTGAGGGATTTTATTGTATTTCTCAGATCTTTGAGGGCTGCAAATTCTTGTCTCAGTGTGTCAAAATCTTTGGTGATTTTGTCTTTGAATTCATTGAATTCTTGAGACAACTTTGGATTGCTCCTTGAATTTCTAATTCTAGCTTTACTTTCATTCTATTAATCTTATTTGCAATCCAAACTCTGAATTCAATTTCTGACATCTCAGCCATGTATCTATGAATAAGATCGACAGTTATGTCCACCGTATAGTTCCTTGGCAGAGTTGATCTACTCTGGTTATTTATGTTACCAGGGTTTTTCTGCTGATTCCACCCCATGATTATTTTACACCATTTGACTAGATGAGCAGATAAGGTGAAGTTGGGTTGGTGGGCTCCTGGAGTAGTCATTAACCAGCCCTTTACCCAAGAGCTGTGACTGGTGTCTGTACATTTTCCTCTACAGCTTTGCAAAGGACCCATACAGTGCTACAGCCTGAGACACTGGGACTTATGTGGTGTCGTGGGGCCATGTGGCTCTATCTTGTTTTCAGCTGGTCTCTGTCCTACCCTACTGAATTAGTTACTCTGGGTTGAAGTCTCAGCTGTGGAGAAATACCACCAATTAAGGCACCCCATTGCCCATGGGCAACAACTGGAAAAGGAAAATCAAACCTTCCCACAACCACATGTCCAGGGTACCACTTTGGATAGTCCTCAGGTGATTGGTCCAGTCCGAGAAATCCAAATAAGTTGTCCCAGTCAGCACCTGGTGTCAAGTGAGGGAGTTCAAAATGTCTCTGGCAACTAGATAGCAGGGGTCTGCTGGCTGCTCGAGTATGACTCATTCTGGGGCTCTGTAGAGTCAGAAAGACCCCCCCCCCAAACATACACAGCAAATGAATTAGTCTGGGAAGGTTGATGCCTCTTTCCCCACCTTGCACCTCTGTCACACCCAGTCACTGGTAACTCCATAGAGCTGTGACCCAGTTCCCTCCAATGAGCAGATGCTCCAGGGGTTTGAGCCTATCTGAGTCACAGAGAGATCTCATGTCTCCTCAGCCAGGCCTCAAGACTCTGCCACCATCCAGCAGGGGAAGCTGAGGCCTGACAACCTTGGGTGGTTAATGGAAGCTGTGGTGGTTCACTCAGTTCCAGCCCTGCCCCTGATTGATATTGCTGACACTTATATTTGTGCAGAATTTGTGATTCTGTCCTGGCTATAGTCCCCTGTGGACCAGGCACTGTTTGAGTTCACAGAAACTGCAACTCAGCCCTGGTCTCTACCACTGCCCAGAGCTAGTGTTTCTGTTTTCCCTGCAGTCTGTTTTGGGGCAGGTCAGGTTAGAGCTTACACTCAGCTTTCAATTTCCCGCCTGCCTTTGTCTCAGCTAAGATCCCCTGAGAGTAGGGTGTTTCTTAGGCTCACTAAGAAGTCCTGGTGCAGCCCCTCCCTGGAAGTATGCCATCTCAGATGTCCTCAATTCTCCATCCCTCAGCATTCCACTCAGGCTGGGACCACCTCAGGCATACCCTTTGCTCACAGGGTCTGCGTTACCATCCCAGATATATTCTGCCAGTGTCCGTCACCAGAGAAGATGACCGACTTTCTCTGGTTGCCCAAAGAGACAGGGAGTGTCCAAAATATCCCCACGGATGTGAGCCCTGTTGTTCCTGCTGCTGCTCTGTGCCAGGGGTGGGAGTGGGGTACTGCCTCTCTATACAGTTCCTTCAGTCCACCATTTTCACCTTTCAAGGCTTCAAGGTCAAGGATGACTGTAGAATAATTTCACTGATCTTTTAATAGGAAGATACTTATGCTAATAAAATGAATTTAGATAATTTATAATTGGCTTAAGTGCAGACTACATTTAGTGGTTTCTATTCCAACTGAGAAGAAAGTTTTATTCGATTCCAAATATTTAGCATTTTTTATGGTGAAGACTTTGGACTATACCTGTAGGTTCTTATGCCTGTCAGGTACCACTGTAACTGAGAAGGTTCCAGACAGCTGTTTGAATTGTACATGCTGCTGCTACTCAACACATTCTCTCTGGATCATCTTTGCTTTAGCTTTTTAAAAGATCGCAGAACCAATGCAGGCTGTTTGCTTCTTTTCTTTCAGGTTTCAAGGGAATATTGACAATGTACTTGGAACAACTGCAAGTTCCATATTTCTTTTCCCCTACTGGATTGTCTTAAAAAATTATTTTAATAACATGATGGGAGTCTGGGGCAGGTAGATCCCTTGAGCTCAGGAGTTCGAGACCACCCTGAGCAAAAGTGAGACCCTGTTTCTAACAACAACAACAAAAAAATAGCTGGGCATTGTGGTGTGCCCCTCTAGTCCTAGCTACTCCAGAGGCTGAGGCAAGAGGATTGCTTCAGCCCAAGAGACTGAGATTGCTATGAGCTGTGACACCACAGCCCTCTACCAAGGGAAACAAAGAGAGACCCTGTCTCAAAACAAAAACAAAAACAAAAACAAACAAACCAAAAAAAACCACCCTTAAACAAAAAACAAAAAGAAAAATAGACTATTGTAATGAATCCCCATATACTCATGACCCTAATTTGATAATTATAAACTTTTGGCCAATTGTGTTTCATCTATACCCAATGGTTCCCAAATGAGGGTGATTCTGTCTTCTGGGAACATTTGGCAATATTTGGCAATATTTGACATCACAATGGGGGAGAGATATTACTGGCATCTAGTGGGTAGAAACAGGTATATCACTAAGAATCATACAGAACAGCTTCATTTTATGAAGCACAAAATGTAATCGTGCTGAGATTGAAAAATCCTGACCTATACCTATACGCACTGCTCTCCCACCTTAGAATTACTTGAAGCAAGGCCCAGCATGGTGGCTCAGGCCTGTAATTCTAGCACTCTGGCAGGGAAAGGTAAGTGAATCATTTGAGCTCAGGAGTTTGAGCACAGCCTGAACAAGAATGACACCCATCTCTATTAAAAATAGAAAATCCATCTGAGTGTTGTGGTAGGCACCTGTTGTCCCAGGTACTCAGGAGGCTGAGGCAAGAGGATCTGTTGAACCCGAGAGTTTGAGGTTGCTGTGAGCTATGATACCATGGCACTCTACCCAGGGTGACCAAGTAAAACTCTGTCTTAAAAAAAAAAAAGAATTACTTGAAGTAAGTCACGGATATCATATTTCATCTGTAAACATTCTAGAATGTGTCTGAAAAATAAGGATTTATAAAATGTAATCACAATACAATTATTTCACTTAAAATCAACATTAATTTCTGGTATCATTAAACATCTATTCAGTGTTCTAGTGATATCTGCAATGGTCTAGCCTGAAAATCCCACACTGTCACTTCTGCAGTATTCTTCCAGTTACAAGCAAGTCATAAAGTCTTGCCCACATTCAAAGTGTCACCTTTTTAGATGAGGATTGTTAAAAAATTTGTGGACAAATTTTTAAACCATCATATCCTTTAAGTACCTTTTCTTTTCCCCCTTGCAACTTAATTCTTAAAAATAAAAATGGGGCATTTGTCCAGTAGAGGGTCCCATAGTCTGTTTTTTGGTTTTGTTTTGTTTTTGCTGATTGAATCCCATGGATTTCTTTATCAGGTTCATCTGTCCTATTTCCTATTATCAGAACGATCAGATTCATGTTTGATTCTGTCTGTCTTCTTGCTTACTTGTTTTGGCAAGATTGTTTCATAGGCAGTGTCTTATATTCCATTCAAAGGCACATGCTATGTAGTTGTCTTGCTTTTTATGACCATCATTGATGATCATTGCCTTGATCCATTATTTGACAAAGGGTTGCAAAATAATGATATTTGATTTTTGAAAGTCTTTCTTTCTTTATTAGGTATAATACATCTATAAAGAAAGGCTTCTTCTCATCAATTATTCATTGCCCTGAGCTAGACATGACTGCATCTTATGTGACTGGCCATCTTATGTGACACCTCCAGGGTCAGAAGCTCTACTCCATCTATTATACACAACAGTACAGAATCTTGTTATGGAGCTCAATAAATTGTACAAGACATTATCATAGGGCTCAACAAATGGGAAGCATAAGAGAAATAGCAATAGATAGCATTTATGATTGAATCCTATGTCCTGAGTACTATGCTTACTATTTGTGAAGTAAGTCTGATTACTCATATGAATCAGTTGAAGAAACTGGAGAATAGAAAGGTTACCCTTGCTCAAGTTCATGTTGCTGATAAGTGACAGAAGCAGGCTTTTAATCTAGGCAGTCTGACTCTTGAGCCCAGGCTCTCACCCATAAGGATATCCTGTGATAAGGTAATGATCCCCTTAGAGAAGAGCAGATACGTGAAGTCAGTTAAACCTCCTGAATACAGTGTGGTCCAGTATAAATGGCTTGGGTTTTAAACTCAGAAGGATAGGCAGAATTTTGTTTCTATTATTTATTTTGTGACGCTAACAAGCTTCTTAGCCTCTTTGAACTTTTCTCATTGGTGAAAGATAAATTCTACGTCATAGTGTCATGATGGTTTAACCACTGTTGTATGTTGGGCATTTAAAAGTTATGAAAAGATGTATATGTATGTGTGCTCAATAATTAAAAGACAAATCAACCAGTTAAAATAATGGCAAAAGATATGAATAGATACTTCTCCGAAGAAAATACAGGAATGTGAAGCAGCACATGAAAGGATGCTTGAGCATTAGTCATTAGGGAAATGAAAATCAAAACTACAATGAGACACCATTTTATCCCTACTAGAATGGCTGTAATTAAAAAGACAGATAAAAGGCTCGGCCCCTGTAGGATAGTGGTTATGGCACCAGCCACATACACCGAGGGTGGCAGTTTGAACACGGCCCATGCCAGCTAAACAATGACAACTGCAACAAAAAATAGTCAGGCGTTGTGGCAGGCGCCTGTAGTCCCAGCTACTTGGGAGGCTGAGGCAAGAGAATCGCCTAAGCCCAAGAGTCTGAGGATGCTGTGAGCTGTGATGCAACTTCACTCTACTGAGGGCTACATAGTGAGACTCTGTCTCAACAACAACAACAAAAATGAATAAATAAAATAAATAAAAAATAAAAAGACATACAATAAGAAGTGTTGGCCAGGATGTGGAGAAACTGAAACCCTCATATACTGTCCATGGGAATAAAGAATCGTGCAACTGCTTTGAAAGACAGTTTAATAGCTTTTTTCTTTGAGATAGAGTCTCACTATGTCACCCTTGGTAGGGTGCCATGGCATCACAGCTGACAACTTCAGACTCTTGGGCTTAAGCAATTCTCTTACCTCAGGCTCCCAAGTTCCTGGGACTGCAGGTGCCCGCCACAATGTGCAGCTATTTTTTGTTGCCGTTGTCATTGTTGTTTAGCTGGCCCGGGCTGGGTTCGAACCCTCCAGCCTCGGTGTATGTGGCTGGTGCAGTAACCACTGTGCTATGGGCACTGAGCCAGTTTGACAGTTTATAAAAGGATTAAACATAGAATTATAATATAGCCCAACAATTCCACTCCTAAGTATAGAGCCAAAAGAAAGAAAAAAATATACACACAAAAATTTATACAAATGTTCAAAACAGCATTATTCATAATAGCATAGATGTGGAAAGAACTCAAAGGTCTATTAACTGATGAATGGATAGATAAATAAAATGGGACGTATTTCCACAAAGGCATATTAGTCATCCATAAAAAGGAATGAAATATGATACATGTTACAACACAGATGAACCCTGAAAACATTATGCTCAGTGAAAAAATCCACTCACTAAAGACCATCTATTGTGTAATTCCATTTATATGAAATGTCCAGAATAAACAAATATTTGGAGACAGCAAATACATTAATGGTCTCCTAGAACTCAGGAGGTTGAAGCTAAACTGGGAGGAATAGTCCTAAGTATGGATTTTCTTTGAGGGGAAGAGAGGAAAAATGTTTTAAAATTAGATTATGTTGATAGTTGCACAACCCTGTGAATTTATTTTTAATAATTGCATTGTACTATTTATTTATTTATTTAGAGACAGTCTCACCATGGTCACACTTGGTAGAGTGCCATGGTGGTACAGCTCACAGCAACCTCAGACTCTTGGGCTTAAGTGATTCTCTTGCCTCAGCCTTCCAAGTAGCTGGGACAACAGGTGCCTGCCACAATGCCTGGATGTTTTTTGTTGTAGTTGTCATTGTTGTTTAGCTGTCGGGGGCTGGATTCAAACCCCGCCAGCCCTGGTGTGTGTGGCCAGCGCCTTAACCGCTGAGCTATGGGTGCCAAGCCTAAATTGTATTGTTTAAAAGGTTGAATTGTTATGTCATGTGAATTATATCTCAATAAAGCTGTTTTAAATGGGAAACATACATGCACATACATAAAATTCATCTTATGTAAACTTACCTAAGTTTTAGGTCATGATTATGTATGTATTTGAAAGGTTTTTTGAGGGCCTTTGAGTAAAATGAAGGCTGTATAAAATTCTAACATGTTTTCAGGAAACTGTTATAAAATGGACCATCATTTGCTCATGTATGTAGTTAACATGAGCATGAATAACATGGTCACGTTATGTGTTTATTCTGGAGATGCGCCAGCCTGGGGAAGAAAGGTGGGTTTTAGGTCTGTTGAGGAACTGACAGAGATAATGTTCCACCCATGACTCACCACTGTGGGGGCTTGTCCCTCGGTCACATTGTCATCTTGTCTGTCCAGATTCTGCTTTGTAGTAGAAAAACACAGCTTCCCACCACGACTAAGCCAGTGTTGGGGGTAGGGTGAGGTGGAGGATTCTGGATTCTGTGTGGCCAATAGGTGTCACTAGCATGAGTTGGGGAGTCTAACTTTGAGTAGGAATTTTTCTTTTTTTTTTTGGAGACAGAGCCTCAAGCTATCCCCCTGAGTAGAGTGCCATGGCATTACAGCTCACAGCAACCTCCAACTCCTGGGCTCAAGCGAGTCTCCTGCCTCCGCCTCCCAATTAGCTGGGACTACAGGCACCCGCCACAATGCCTGGCCATTTTTTGGTTGCAGCCATCATTGTTGTTTGGTGGGCCTGGGCTGGGGATTCAAACCCGCCACCTTAGGTGTATGTGGCTGGCGCCTTAGCCGCTTGAGCCACAGGCTCCAAGCCGAGTAGGAATTTATTATAAAAATCCCTGGCTGTTATCCCTTCTTCAGATCTCTGAATCACCATCCTTTTATTTTTGCCCTTGTTTCCCCTTACCCTGTACACTTTAAAAACTTTTCTGAATCTCAAGAATAAAATTTCTTTTATTTGGAAATATATTATTATGTAGTAAATTCTAAATGATACTAAAAGGGATACAGTGAGAAGTCTCTCTCCCTTCCCAAGCTGGATCACCCAGAGTATCCTAACCTTGCAGGGAACTCATTTCCACATGGATTTAAACAAACTGATAAACACAAAAGGAAGTCCAGGTAATTTTAGAAGTATCTGTTCTCCCCCCAACTCTTTTGTTCAATATTCATTTGTCCTTCCGGTTTCTGTGCTCCTCAGGGTCTGAAGAGACTGTCACTGCTCTCTGCTTAGACAACCATCCCCGCCTCAGGTCCATGTTGATTTTTAGTTTTTAAAAGGCTTTGTCACCTTCAGCCCAGGAACCCACCGGCCACACCTAAGTAGAAATTTACCAGCAGACTATACATCTACATATACGGTCTGAATGTATATGAATATATTTTACACATACATTCACATCAGGAAATACTGTCATTGATTTGATTGTGACTTTTTTTAACATAAAAAAGAGATTTTTATTTCTATTGTGAGCCCCCCCCCATTTAAGCACCAAATTTTTCTTATTGCTCCAAGAGAGGGTGTGTTTGGGGGTGGGGGTGGGAGTTCAGATAAAAAGAAAGCCACACTCTTCAAGAAAAAAAAAAAGGAAAGGAAGAAAAAAAAAGTCTGGGAATCTCAAGAACATCTTTATTTCGCCTTTTAACTCTCCGCCTTTCTGATTAAAGAGTTCAGACCTGCTCCCCCGCCCGCGTTCAATTATTCCTGGGCATCTTTTCTCAGAAGCTGTCACCACCACTTGCTGAACCACACAGCCCCATCGTGAGCTATTAGCTGAGCTGTTTTCCGTTTCGCTTTTCTTTCCTCAGTTTCTCCCTGCAATCTTTATAAATCTCCCTTGGAGGAGGAGTGTTCGAGCGGGTGGAAGTCTGAACACAAAGCAACCTGAGAATTTCTGTCACTCTTTGCATATGCTCCTAAGTGCTTTAATCCCAATTAGGGGCGGCTGACACACGGTCCTATTCATTCCCATCAGCTCTTGAATACATTTGCCTAGAAATGAGCTTCACAAATAGAGGCGCTCCTAAATGTGTCCAACAGCAGGGAAAATCGAATTGAGTGCGGGCTCATTCGGCGGCGGCGGGCAGGGAAGCGCTGAATGTGGAGCTGCCCCAGACATTGCAATTCAGCAACACGCTCTCCTGACTTTTCTTTGCACCATGTCAACCGAAAGAACCAAGAAATAAGTTGGGGGACTCCGGTTAAAAGGCAACTTGAGAGCGATTTTGAATACTTTTATTGAGCCCTTTCCAAAGCAGAACTTAAAAAACAACAAAACAGGCACTACAAACCCCACCAGCGGCGTCCTGGCTGTGTCCTGGCTGCGAATTTGGAGCCTCCCGACCGCAGCGCATCCACCGGCCACGCAATTAAGGGGAAAATGGCCCCGTCGCCGGCGTGTCATCTGGTGGCGTTCCCAGAGCCCGCCGCCGCCGCCCTATTCAGACCCGGCCTTAATGTCCCACCCGCGCCTCGGGGGCCGCGCAGCTGGTCCGCGCTGACCTGCTGGCCCGACCGGCGGACACCCTGGGCGGGGGGGGTGTGCGGCCCTGGCCACCTCAGGCCAAAATTTGGCTACTGAGCCGGGATCTGCAGGCCTCTGCCTCCCCTTCGGCCTCGCCTTCAGTCTCTGACTCCCCGCGCCGCTCTTTCCGCCCCCAGGTTCGGGACTCTGGGACAACTGGGGAGGAAGGAGAGTTTGGTGACTCCTCGGCCCCAGAGTCCTCCAGGCTGAGGACCACAGAGGGCAGCTAAGTCAGTCTCCCTGGGGACCAAAGCCCAAGGCCTAAGAGCGGCGGAGGCGAGCAGCCCCAGAGAAGCCCATACTGAAAGGAGCCACCTTTCCCGGCCCCAGAGTCCTCTGGAGGCTCTTTTCCTCTAGGCGGAGTCCAGTCGTGTCACACGTGCTGGGCGTCCGTGGCAGTTCTAGCTCTGCGCTGGGCGGCGACGACTAGCAGGCCTGGGGGCGGCCCTGTTCTGGCGCAGCGGAGTCGCAAAGCACGGTGGTGGTGGGACTCAGCCCGCCCCTCCGGCCGGCGGCTGCCCTTGAACATCCAGGCCCAGCGCGGGCAACCTGTTACCCGGCTGGAGCCGCGCCGCTCCGTGCCTGAGTTCGCAGGCAGCAGGACGCCTCCAAACCCTCCTGTCCCCTCACCTCGATGTAGCAGGGATTTCGCTTTAACCGGACCTCCGGACGCCCATCTAAAAAAAAAAAAAAAAGCCGAGCGGAATGTTTTGATTGAGTCTCAACATTGTCTTTGAATAAGACTGAGACCATGTAATTAATGTGTCTTTTTAATACGGGACAATACGGCCGTTCAAGCTATTTAATTTCATTTAATTTTCCATCCCATTTGCTGCACAGCCCGCTTTTACTTTTAACACCCAGCCTTTCACGGCCCATCTTGCTCCACTGGGCACATTAGATTGGTTTCACCCTTGCTTTTTAGGGGAGGAAAAATAAAAGAAAATGTGTTCCTTTCCTCCTTTGTGGACAATTTATTTCACTTGGGGAACTTCAACTCTGAGCCACAGGACAGAATAAAACTCGGTGAGCTGGTGTGAATGCCTCTGGCGCAGTCTCTTTCTTCTCGTGGGGCTGGGAACCAGCCACAATTGGCTATATTAATAAATAACTTTCCTCACAGTCGGCCTTTACATGGTCCTATTGATAAAATTGTTCGCGTGTCGTTCACGCTTTTTCACTCATTAAGGAGGGCCAGGGAGGCGCCCTGAACCCAGGCCCCGCGTTCGCCCCTTCCCGCTCACAGAGCTGGTAATTTAAACTGGGTGTCATCCCGGAGTCGCCAGGCCAGAGGTTAGAGGGACATGTTCATGGCTTAAATTTATTGCCCTCGACTCTTCGGAGCGGCTTCCTCTCCTCCTTCCCTCCCTGGGCTTTTGCCATTCATAGGCGGATCAAAGGGTCTCCTTCCACTCTGTCCAGAGCAGCCTTCCTGGACTGTAGAGGGGCAATTGGGGGGTTAAAAGGAATAATCGGTGGCAACTCCCTCAGAAACTGGCCTGGGCATGGCGTAGCTGCACGGTCAGAGTGCCACCTCGAGTAGCCTCTTAGTTCCTGAGAGCAGCTCTTCTTTGCCCTATGGTGCAGGTTTACATAGGCCCTGGAGTTGACATGGAGGCTGACCATCCGTTTGCACCAGCATGGTGTGACTTGTGGCTTAGGCTTGAGACCTTTGCTATGGTCTGGGTTCTCCCATTAGACAAACAACTTGAGTTTTGGAACTTCCAGAATGCACTCACTCTACCTGTTGTTACTGTCTTTTCCAACAAATCCTGATAAAGGCTGAGAGGGAGCCAAGGGTCTGTTTGCATTCATCATTCCCATTTCACAGACTAGGAGACTGAGGATTCCAAGTCATTCATTAAAGGTTTCCCCAAAATTGAGCAAGCAGAGCACAGATTGGAAGACCTGAGTCTCTTGGCCCTATCTAGGCGACAAACATGGGTCTCCAGTGAGGGGGCACCACATGGAAATTCTTTGAAGGCATGGGCTGCCACCCAGCATCCTGCGGCCCTTAACTGAATCGCTCTGGCTTACAGCTGGAAAATCGTGGCTTACAGGTGGAAAATCGCGCCTTCCCTTCCCTGGGCAGAGCACCAAGTCAAAGCGCTGCACCGGGTTCTCTGCCCTTTTGTGCAGTGGTTGGACCCCTGATACCAGGCTGGAAACAAACACCACTCAGGCTTCTTCAGGAAGAGCTGCCTCAGGCTGGAGAGTATTGGGGGAGTTCAGCTCAGGGCTGCGCTGCAGGTGCAGGCAGAACTGTAACACGTGCTACTTATCTGACATACTGATTACTCAGTTACTATTTTATGAAAATAAATATCCTAACATGAACAGGAAGCTTTCCTAAAAGAAAACGGGGAGCACTGTGGTTAAACCCTGAAGTACCTATCCTATTAGTTCACGGAGGTAGGTACAAGTAAGGGTCATCTCAAATGACCTTGCCCCTCTTCTTGGCAACCTTTGCCAGACTGCTGTGGTTTTGTTTTTTTTTTTTTTACTTTTAATAGAAAAATCCAGTTTGTTGGTTCTTTGGAAGCTAGTCCCAGGTTCTCCTCCTCCTCGTTCTAAACTTAAAAGTAAATTAGGGCTTGAGTTGGCAGGTTGGCATATAGAGGGGATGTGATTAATAACTGGCATGCAAAACTTCTTTTTAACCCCCTGGGCCCGGTCGGAAGGGGCATCCTCTGCAAAGCGTTTGGCCCTTAGGCCTCTTCCCATTCTCCAGAGAAAGTGAGGGCCCGAGAGAGCCCAAGAAAAGTGATGCACAGTTGACTTGTCTTCTCAAATTGGTCTGGAGTCTTCATATATGGGGTGAAATGGGACAGAGGTAACCATTAAAGAGATTCTAAATAGCCGACTGGCCTGAACCCAATCCTTGAAATGGTAATATGGTCGTTATTTAAAAAGTGTAGGTATTTTCTGGTGTTTTCCCATCAAGTACCTGCCTAATTTCTGTATGGCACACGCCAGAAATCAATAGAAGTTAACAAGTCCTCCAAACAGTCCCCATCTCTTTGTTTAATCTCCTTTACAATAAAGCCAAGAGGAGAGAATTAAAAATCTTTGAAGTAGACCAAGGCTCAAAGGAATCAGCCAAGTAGACTTAAAGTAGTCACTTATTTCCCAAAACTGGTTTGTCCGCGAACAATAAAAGGAAGTAAAATTTATGGAGAAATTATACAGTGGATTTGTCACTTAAAATATCGTAACTGTCTCAGGGACAATACCCCATGCTGAGGATTAATGGTCCCGCCGGACCTTTGATTCACCAGCGCCTTTTCTTCGTCCTTGACAAATTGGATTTTTAGGAATGGGAAGGTCGCCTGGACCATTGTGTGCTAGCCATTCAGAGGCCTCGATTATGCAGGGGGCTGAGGGAACCACTCCATGTGACCCTCTCGGGTGGGACTTTGCAGCTGCTTCGCAGCGCAACTCTCTCACCAAACTCCGCGCCCTTGCGCTCGCAGTGCCAAAAGGCGCCCGCCCCAATAGAAAAGGCGCAGTGCATGCCCGCTCGCGTCACTCCGCGGGCGGAGGACGCACGTCGGGGCGCGGCTCCCTGGCTCACGCGAGGCTCAGGCTCTGTCACTCGCGCTCTGTGGGGGACCCGGAGCACCCGAGCGCCTGCCTGGCGGCGGCGGCAACAATGCACGGAACAGCCCGCGCTCCAGCCGCCAGCGTGAGTGCGGACTGCTGCATCCCGGCGGGTTTGCGCCTGGGGCCGGTGCCTGGCACCTTCAAGCTGGGCAAGTACCTGTCAGACCGCAGGGAACCTGGGCCCAAGAAAAAGGTATTGGCTATTCCGCCCTCCGCCCCCGGTCCTTTGCC
>NW_003852527.1:1630215-1641269 GCF_000181295.1 Otolemur garnettii | reverse complement strand
CCCCCGCAAATACCTGTGGGTTTGGGGTAAATGGCGAGTGGAAGATGAAGAAGGTGGTGGCTCTGATGCGGGCTCCGAGGGCAAAGGGCGTCCTCCACCTGGGGAACCGAGTCAGAGCGCCTGCAGCCGGGCACTGAGCGTCCACCGCCCCAACCGGGAGGCATCTGGGCAAACCCACCAGATCTGACTCCCCAGTCCCAAACTGCGTCGCGACTCCTGACAAGGAGGAAGTTTAAAGGCTTCCGCCAGCTTTGAGGGCATCCCAGCAGCCAAAGGTGGGCAAACTGCGACCAGGAAATGAGGGCAGGAGTCTGGTGGGAAAAGGAGGACTTGGCTTTAGGTTGCCACTGCCTAGAGCTTCCTTCCAAGAAATAGCTCCGGTACCGGGTCAGCGCTATCCTCACCTTCTCCCTATTGAAATCAACCCTCCTCTTTACCTCCCCGCCCCGCCCCAGTCTAAAGCTAGGTTTGCTGTGCACCAAGCCTTCCTCTTCAAACGCGCTTTAATTGCTTTTAAATGGCCGCCCATTTGCGGGCAAGCTTTCCTCTGCGAGCGCTTTGTTCCGAGACTTTCGATGCCCGTCTCGCTGCACCTCGGCTGAACCCTGAGGCTTAAGACATTAGGGCTGGGGTGGGGAGCGCTTTGGGCCCTGGGACTGCCTTGGAAACGTTTCTACCTGGTGTTAGAGCTGCTCTTAGAACCGCAAGTGGGAGAGCAGAGTAGGGGAGACTTCTTGGTATAAGATGGGTCCAGGCATGCAGGAGGATACCCTCGCCCAACATGTTACCAAGGTGGGACGCGGTGAGGTGGCCAGTCTTCCCCTCTTTTTCCCTCCCTTCAAGCGACGGTCCTAGGGAATTATCCTCTTCTCAGCAGCCTATAGCAGTCTGGCCAATAGGAAAACAATTATTTTCCTGTGAAGGGTAGGGTGGAGGATATCATTTTCTCTGGGTTGCGGGCCTGGCCATGGAGCAGGGAGAACGACCACTGCTTGTGTTGCAGGTGCGCATGGTGAGAGGGGAGCTGGTGGACGAGTCGGGGGGCTCCCCTCTGGAGTGGATAGGGTTAATCCGGGCAGCCAGGAACCCCCAGGAACAGACTCTGGAAGCTATTGCAGACTTACCGGGAGGACAGGTACTGCGGGCTTCCCCTCCCACGCCTCCACCCCCACCTCCACTGTCAATTGATCTACCTATCCGTCCGCGCGGGGCCAACAATATTAAGCGAAAAGCGCTTTAGCTTCAGGTCTCGTTTAAACGTCTCTCTCTATATATTTGGGGTAGATATTGTTTTCTGTTTGAAGGATGAGGGAAGTTGAGGTTCAGAGAGATCTAGTAGCATCTCTACGTCACACAGCGTCAGAGTCGGGATTTGAACCTTTCTCCTCAGTTGCTCTTTTGACGTATTACCCTAGAAATGACAAGAGTTGTCCTATTCCTTGCGTCCCAGATCTTCTACCGGGCTTTGCGAGATGTCCAGCCAGGGGAGGAGCTGACTGTGTGGTATTCTAACTCTTTGGCGCAGTGGTTCGACATCCCCACGACTGCGACTCCGACACACGACGAGAAAGGTACCGCCTCCAGAAGGGCCCCTAGGCCAGCGTGGGTGGGGGGAGAGCTCGCTTCTCTTCCAGTCTTGAGGAGAGTCCCCTCGCTTAAAGGGCCTTTCGCTGGAGCTTTGTAAACTGGAATTCAAGTTCCTTATGGAGGCAGCGTGGTGACATGACCTTTACCTACTTAAAATCAACAGTAGATAGTAACAAGATAGTAACAACAGTGATTGTAATAAACTGGCTCATAAGGCAGAGGTAAAAGTAGTTCTTATTGACCTTATGGTGTCATTCTTTCCTACTGCATACAGAAAGACAATTATTTACATGATTGAGAATCAATTAAGGGGCTTTCACCATTGTTACAGTACGCACTTCATGAGTTCCAGAGAGTATAACTCAAACCTGGGATGCTTCTGCAAGGTGAAAAGGCTTCTTTTCCCACTGGTTTTTGAGGACAGCAATGTTTTTCTACAGCATTTTAGAAGCATTACGGTACTTACAGCTGGCCAGTTGGCAGGTACTGAGTCCCTTCCATTTAGATGGTATTTATTCATTTCCCCCTCCCTACTTAAATTGAATCTGGGATGTATCCCAGCTTCTTCTCAGATTTATTTGATCCTTTCTAAAGCCAAGAGTGGATTTATGCAAATTAAGGTGCAGTAATAGAAAGAAAAACATTAAAAAAACCTTTCTTAGAACTCTTACGGGCACTTTCTGTGAAAGAAGTCTTGGAGGTGCTAGAATAGTTAAGGTCCTGAGAGTCCTTTTTCATACAGGAACCTTCCATGGCTTTTTTCTCTTGCCAGTGGGTTGTCTAATTTCGCCTAAAGACAGATTTATTATTTGAAGTTGACATAACGAATGCTGTGAAATATTTTAACATGCTCTTCTCCTCAACTGCCTGCTTAAATCTTATCCATTTAGAAACAGGTTTAGAGAAATTAATACAAATATGGGAATTAGGAAGCACTTCATGAATAATACAGGATGAACTTTATTCAGAAGGATGACTTATTTCACTTCAAATGTCACTGTCCCCTGTAAATTAATTTCATTGATTTTGTACATAGATTTGTATACATTCACTAAAATTATCCTAGTTTGTTTCTTGCATCATAATATATTAAGTTTTCTTGTCAACGTCTTCCAGTAAGAGAGAAACCCGATGAAACTCCATACATAGTGAAGAACTTGCAAATCTGCCACAATAGATCAATTTGGAGGGCCACTGGACTTTATTTATTTATATTTGAGACAGAGTCTCAGATTGTTGTCCTCAGTAGAGTGCTGTGTCGTCACAGATCACAGCAACCTCGAACTCCTGGGCTTAGGTGACTCTTGCCTCAGCCTCCTGAGTAGCTGGGATTACAGGCACCTGCCACAATGACCAGCTATTTTTTTGTTACAGTTTGGCCAGGGCCAGGTTCCAACCTGCCACCCTCGGTATATGGGGACAGAGTTCTACCTACTGAGCCACAGGTGCCACCTGCCACTGGTCTTTAAGGCTAGACATTTCTACATAGAACACTTTCCTTAGTTAGGCATCACCAAAGAGTACAAAAACAACTTGTTTGAGTAATGACTCCTATGTTTTCCTTTTAACCAATTGAGCTTATAAACATCTATGGTAATGGAAGTCAAAATAAACACTAATTTCCTTTTGGGGAAGGCATAGGCTATTTTGAACCCTGACTTCTTCAGTTTGAAGATAGCTGTTTGAAATCATGAACACCTTAGGATTACACAAAAGGGAGGAGGCAAGGTTGCTTATGAAGTGTGTTTGATACTCTGGGCATCCTTTAGATCTCAGAGTCTACACTAAACAAGGTGCATATTGAATCAGAAAACATATTTTGCTTAAATCTCAGAGAGAGGAAGAAATAAGTTGAGATACCTGCTATTCTTCCAATACTGGGTAACTTCAATTGGTTTTAATTCTATAGTAAGATTAAGGAAAATACTGCCCCTTTGTTTTAAGAACAAAGCTTACTGGCCTTGCATTAAGATGAGTCATTCTGGGGCAGGCTCTTAAAAACTCCTCCTTTCCACAGGAGTGAGGAGAGGGAGGTCTTTAATTAAAAAAAAAAGACAGATTATTTAAGGGGTTAAACCAACATACCCCTCCAAGAGAACACAGATCTATTCTCTTTTTTTCTCAAGATCAATTTTACATGAATATTCAATACAAGGTAATTGGAACACTGAAATAGTTTTAAACCTAAATCTTCTATAAATAATTAGGATAGAGTTTCACAGGCAAATAAACCTTTCTGTTTTCCTCTTCCTGCTGTCCTTTGACCTCAATTGGAATATATCACTTCTCACTTACGTTTTCATTATTGTTACTGAGTGGTATGTGGGGAGACTACTTGCTTTACGCAAGGCCAGAAGTTAATATACATGCAGGGAAGAAGATCTGAATTTTTTCCCATTGTTATTTCTCTAGTAATGTTTAGAAGTTTGAACTGCTTGCACACACATAAGGAGGGAGAATTTAACTTTCCCATTACATTTTATGAGACTGACATATACTTTGGAAACTTTCTTGTGGATCAACTACTTTCTCACCAACATCCTTTCAGCATTTCCAGCCAACTACATTTTAAAAGAAATCTAACTGCAAGATCACTCTTTGTGATTTGCCACCAAACATATGTATAGTGCCTGGTAGAAAACTCTACACTTATTAAAATCTGAATATCTGTATCACTTATATAGAGTAGTGTAATAAGCTAATAAATGTATTTCCTCCAAGGACTTTACTAAGTTTGGGTCTGTACAGCTATCTAGGAGTTAATTAATTATCAAGTGGAACTTCTGACGAGACAATGCAACATCATCCTTCTTAGAATATCACCATCCTTTATAGATTATCAGGACGTTGGATTTTTTTTCTCTCATCAAATTAAATGGGGTTAAAGAGGAAATAAAGATACAAATAATTTTGAAGAATAGCAAATTATAGTCCCTATGTGGTCCTTCAGTTGGTCACGCTCCAGGAAAACCTCAGGCAAAGTGTTTAAGACTGGGAGGGGGTGAAAGGAGTGGGTAATGGACACAAAAGACATTGTTCCATGAAAAGGAATGATTACATATGGCCCATACATACAGGATATTGTCTCTCCTGGTAATGAGGCACTCATGACCATTAGATTGGCCTTTGTTCAGTTTATCCAAACTCCTTGACATACGTCACCTATTCTGCAAACGCCAACAGATGGGCTCAGGCACAGCACAGCTTCAACACTTGATTTAAAGCAACAGCTGCTGTTTGCTCTTCCCGGGTCAGCCTGCCTGAGTAGTGCTCTTCCAACGAAGATTTTGCTTGGATGGCCTGGAGGAAGTCTTCGTTGGAAAGGCCAGGCCTTGTCCTCTGAGTAGTCCCAGAGGATGGAGAAAGTGACAAGGGCTAGGTATCCCGGGCTTTTCTGGCTCGATGCAGTGTAGCTGCGGAACTTCCTCGCCCTCTCTCCATACCGCTAGTCAAAACCTTTGCCTTAGGTGCGCTGGCACTTTCTGCTCGCTTATTTTCTTCTCACCGGGTCGTTTTCCCACTCTTTCTCACCCAGGGGAGGAGCGCTACATTTGTTGGTACTGCTGGAGGACGTTTAGATACCCCAACAGTCTTAAGGCACACTTGCGTTTCCACTGCGCGCTCAGCGGCGGTGGGGGCGGCGCCTTCCTGCACCAAGAGCACGCGGCCCGCCAAGGCGCTGCCTCAGCTGCGGATGGCCTCGGCGTCTCCCCGAAACCATCGGCACCCGACTTCGCTACAGCTGCCCAGACAGGCGCTTTGCGGCCGCACCCACAGGGCCTGCCACCCACTCAGGCCTGCGGGGCGCGGGACAACATCAAGCGCGAGGTCTCCTCTGCACCCTTGGCCACCTCCCCGCCCCCAGGCAAGTGGGGGCCGACCAAGAAAGGGAGGGAGCAGCTGGACCGAGCCCTGGACAGGAGCGGGGCTGCCCGAGGACATAGCCACTTTCTCGGCATCATGGGCGGCTCCCCAGCGGGGGGCGGCGGCCTGGCCTTCTACCCCGGCGTGCGCTCAGCTTTCAAGCCTGCCGGCTTGGCTAGGGCGACAGTGGCAGCTCATGCCGACTCCTACCGGGAGGAGAACGGTGGCAAGCACGGGGCTGGCCTAGCCTTAGGCAGGTTGCTGGGTGGGGGCCGGGCAGGCGGGCGCCCCGGGAGCGGGGAGAACCCAGTGGCGGGTGGCGCCGGCCACCACCATCACCACCACGCGCACCACCATCACCACCATCCCAAGTGTTTGCTAGCTGGGGATCCGCCACCGCCGCCTCCGTCGGGCCTGACCTGCTCAGGGGCCCTGCGCAGCTTCCCTTTGCTCCCAGTCCCCCCGGAAGAGGCGTCCCCCTTTAAGCACGTGGAGCGCGTCCCTCCCGCAGCCGCCGCAGCCGCGGCGCTGCCGGGAGCGCGTTACACGCAGCTGCCGGCAGCGCCGGGGCTGCCCCTTGAGCGCTGCGCTCTGCCGCCCCTCGACCCGGGCGGGTTCAAGGCCTTTCCCGGTGGCGAGTGCAGCCACCTGCCCGCCGTCATGCCGGCCTTTACCGTCTACAACGGGGAGCTGCTCTACGGCTCACCAGCCGCTGCCGCTTATTACCCATTCAAATTGCACTTTGGCGGGCTACTGAAGTATCCGGAGTCTATCTCCTACTTTGGCGGGCCCGCGGCAGCCGCTCTGAGCCCCGCTGAGCTGGGCTCCCTGGCTAGCATCGACCGGGAGATCGCCATGCACACTCAGCAGCTGTCTGAGATGGCGGCCGGGAAAGGTCGTGGCCGCCTGGACTCGGGGACACTGCCACCGGCGGTAGTGGCGGCGGGCGGCCCTGGGGGTAGTGGCAGCGGGGGCAGCGGCGCAGGCAAGCCCAAGACCGGCCACCTGTGCCTCTACTGTGGCAAGCTGTACTCGCGCAAGTACGGGCTCAAGATCCACATGCGGACGCACACAGGCTACAAGCCACTCAAGTGCAAAGTGTGCCTGCGGCCCTTTGGCGACCCGAGCAATCTCAACAAGCACATCCGGCTGCATGCCGAGGGCAACACGCCCTACCGTTGCGAGTTCTGTGGCAAGGTGCTTGTGCGCCGCAGGGACCTGGAGCGCCACGTCAAGTCCCGCCACCCGGGCCAGAGTCTGCTCGCCAAGGCAGGCGAAGGCCCAGGTGCAGAGCCCAGCTATCCTCCGGAACCTGGGGATCCCAAGAGCGAAGACAGTGACGTGGACGTCTGTTTCACCGACGACCAGAGCGACCTGGAGGCTGGGGGCGGTGGCGAGCGCGACTCTTAATGAGTCTTTTAGGGAAGGGGAGGGGCGACGGAGTCTGGAAAAAAAGAACTTCTCTGGTGAGAAGGACTCCATTGACAAAATCATTTTTGTTTTGGGGAGGGCGCCAGATTTGGAACAGAGAGAGGTCCCATGTCCAATACTGAAACTCTGACTACAAGTTGAGAGGGGCCTTAAAGAAATCTGGCCTACTGGGCAGCTAAAGGGTGGCCAGCCCCTATTCCCTACTCTCACCCCCACCTCGCACCCCAGGTCTTCTGGACCCCTCGGATAGGCTTACCTCGAGTGGCAGAATCGTTCTGCTCTTGGGGTTTAAGATCACATTAATGCGAACGCCCTCGAGGGCTTGGACTTTTTAAATTGTACTTTTCTGTGGAGGAAATTGTGCCTTTTGAAATGACGATTTGTGTGTATTTTACATTAGCATTTCATTGCGTAGGCAAAACACTAGTCGCAATTCGGTAGATGTGACGTCCGTACACTTGTTTCCATTTTATCTGTTCCCATGTCAGAGGCTACGCCTTGCTTCATTGAATATGTAGTGTTAGCAGGTGTACAAATTGTTCAAGTCGCAATTATTTATAAGAGAGTAATTATAAATGTAAAATATCTAAAGCATGAATCTAAGAGCACGCAATATATAATTTTAAAGAAAATATTCTATTTGTTAGAATACAAATGTAGTGTATGTTGTTTTATAATGAATGGTGTAAATTTGATACAGTATTTTGGTCTTGGTTCCAGATTGTGCAATCCTTGAGAAAAATAAAGATACAAATGAGAGTTTGTTCGCTTAGCGATTTTAGCAGATCTTTTAAAGAAGTAGTTTTATTTGAAAGCAATTTTTGAGGAGACTTCAAAATAAATCATAAGACACTGGAATCATTTTGCTATTCACAAGGTAGTGTTAAGCAGTGTTGTAACAGGGAAACACAGAATTTTCAATATGAGCATTTCACAGGTTCCCAAATAGCAGGCAAAACGATTGTTTTCTTAAACCATTGTTGATCATATTAAGTGTTTACATATGCTTACTGAAAGAAGCTAATGACCTTCAAGAAAAAAACTCATATATTATCCTTTGTCAAAAAGAATTATGCAACTGTAGAATCACTCTTTATTTCTTGTTGTATTCCATTTTGACAGAACTTTCCTTGGGAAGCAAAAAAGGGAAATTTGCTCAATGCCTTTTATCATTCATACATTTTAATATTCACTGAATAGTAAAGAAGATCCATTTTGTGGAAGGTGCTGATCTATTTGCTTTACTTAGAAGTTTCTTTCTTCCATGTACTTTTGCTGTCAGTATTGATCCTATTTTGCAAAAGAAAAAACCTACTCTTCAAAGTCTCTTTGGTCCCATAATTAGACCAGCAAAGTTAGAAGGAATGACTGGTTAAAAAAATTGTTAATGGAAGCTAATGGAAAGATATGATAAGGAATATAATTTTGTGGGCTAAAATTGGAAATCATCTGTCCTCCTCCCCATACACACTCTGGGGAGGATTTTACTCTAGGCAATGAAGGACCTTCAGCCAGGAGGGTGCCCAGGTCTGCAGCAATTTTCTTCAGAGGTCACCCAAGGTTGTGGATTTGACCCTGATGATTTAATTTAGTTTAAAATGTCCTTTATTTTCTGAATTCTGAATGCTTTGCAAGTGTCCACCTAGCTAGGATACTGCCTCACATACCTGGTGGTTGGCAGGAAATTTTTCTGGCACATCATAGCAGGCAGCATGGGTAGGGGAGAGCATCTGATTTCTTTTATAAGAAAAATTTATGCCAGGAATTATAGAGTTTTAGTGTTATCTGACCAGAAAATGTTTTGCTTTGTAAAAGAAAGCCTAAAGAGGAAAAAAAAAAATGTGTAGATTAACATTTAATTATGGCGACAAAGATACTACCATTTATTGAGGACCTACTCAGTACTCTGTACCAGGTTCTTAAGCTACTTGCAGTTCTTTCCTGTCTATGGAGAACTGTGGGCTTGCCCCTACCAAGTTCAAGGATGACCTTGTCACACAGAATGTGCAGTGAACACAAGCATCTGCCTGCTAAACCTTGGCTCCAGGATCCAGAGCTTCTCACCACTTGCTTGGTATCACCGTCCTGCCCTTTAATAAAACTATTCCAGCACTTTAGAGGAATATTGGAAAACTTTTCTGAAATCTGAATACTTCTTCAAGGAAAGTGAGGAAGACTGCTCAGATTTGAAACATAAGAAAAGTTATATCACCTATAAGAGTATGAGTCCACTTCCCTATACCCTGGGTCTGTACTAACTCCTATTATTTTTGTTGTTTTGTGTGAAGAGAACCCATAAAGAAATACATTAAAAATAAGCCAGATCACAATGGCCAGTTACTTGGGAGGCTGACGCAGGAGGTTCACTTGAGCCCAGGAGTTCAGGACTGCAATGTGCTATCATCATGCCTGTGAATAGCCACTGCACTCCACCCTGGAGAGAGATATTGTTTCTAAACAAGAACAACAACAAAAAAATTGGCCACAGGATATAAATTTAGAATTGATAAAGATTTAAAATAGAGAACTCAACATTCCTTTGTAAAGTGATATCAACTAGAAGTTAATAGAAGAGATTCCAATAAAAAATTGAAAATTGAACAAAGAGTTAAAAGTCTCCTAATTGCAAGTCACGTGTAATTCTCCACAGGTCACCCCAGCTAATCCTTATATTTGTTCATCGTATATGCATACTGTCATACATAATTAGTGCCATTAGCTTTAATGGCAAAGTCAAATCAGTGATACACACACTGTGATGTACACAATCAGGAAAAATAATATTGCTTATTTTAAGGGGCTCAGTTGAATTAGTGTTTTTTAGATTAATTTTTTTTTCAGTCCTTTATCCTTTTCTCTCCACTCCCTTCCCCCTTTCAATCCTTCTTATCCTGGTGATCACCCCTAACTTTAAGGGTCAAGCTAAAGTCACTGAGAGTTTCTGGTATTCTAACTGAATGTTATATGTATTAGAAGAGTAAAAAAGAAAAGATAGGAGTATGCATTTCCTTTAGAAGTGAAAGATTCTAGGTTGTTTCCACTTTGTTAATTTGGGCATTAAATTGTTTTGCTAAGCTATGTCAGACAGACCTGGATTCTACTTTGTCTGCCGTCATTTACTAGCTCACCATCTTGGATTATTCTATTGCTTCAATTTCCTCCTTTGTAAAACAGGGTGAAATAAGTAATAGGGTAGTTGTAAACATTAGACGAGTTAACAGGTCTAGAGCTTAGAATCATACTAGACGCATAGTAAACTCTCAAACGATATGAAAATAACTAGCAATCGCTTGTGTTTTCACTTCAGAGACGTCATCGACCTAAGGAGTAAGGGTTGACACCCTTCAATACGCTTAACATCTCTTCCCAGAACACTCTCCTCTTGGTTCACTTCTAGCTCCAGCTTGAACCCATTTCAGTAAATGAAGGTCTTCTACACCTTTGCTAAGGAGAAACTTCTTCAGAACCGTCCCCAGGTCACCTGTCCATTTTAAACTTAGACATCAGTTCAAAGGTTCCATAAGGAGGGAGGGGGGAGGATGGGTGGAGGGAGGGTAAGTGGTGGGGCTACATCTACTGTGCATCTTACAAGGGTACATGTGAAATTTACTAGGTGTAGAATAGAAATGTCTTAACATAATAACTAAGAAAATGTCGTGAAGACTATGTTAACCAGTTTGATGAAAATATTTCAAATTGTGTATAAAACCAGCACGTTGTACCCCATGATTGCATTAATGTACACAGCTATGATTTAATAATAAAAAAAAAAGGTTCCATAGCGGTCTATTGCATGGGAAGAAGAATCTATGTTCGCTTGTTTTCACTAGTTTTTGAAATACTTGGCTGGGCAGTAGGGACGAGCTCAGGGACGCAACTGAGGGGAGCGTGAGTTCATCTCCTTTCCTGAGTTGAGCAGAGAAGGCGGAATCCAGCAAGAGCCGGAATTCGTCAGGAATCTACTCTGGGTAAAGAATATTTACTGTCTAGACTCTTGAAGGAAAGAAGTGAGTCGTTAGAACCGCCCGCAGTTGGATGGAGTTGGAGCAACCGTGGCGGTTGCCGGCTGTGCAGCTCTCGAGCCGGGAGGGCGGTGATTGGATGAGCCTCATTACTCCGAGCGCTCCCATTGGCTCGTCCCTCGAGCTGCGGCTGGTACTGGTGGCCCCCTC
>NW_003852527.1:1627133-1630127 GCF_000181295.1 Otolemur garnettii | reverse complement strand
CGGCCACTAGGTCCGGGTGAGCGTGTGGCTCTCTTCAGCTCACAGCTTTCTCTCCCTGGCATTAGGGATTTCCTGGTGCGGGGCTGGGGCAGAGCTGTGGGGATCTCACGGCATTTAGGTGTGCAGTCTGGGAGTCCTGGAGGAGGGAGACCCCCGGCTCCCATCCGGAGGCCCGGGGAGTTTCAGGCCCAACTAGCCCTTGTTTCAGCGCCCTGCCCCGCCGCGGCACCAGCGCATTGCGCCCTCGCCATCTGCCGCTTCTCCAGAGCCGCCAGGGCAGAGGCGCGGGCGCGGTAGGGAGGTCGGACGTGACCCTTGGCCACCCAGGTGTGAGTTGTGAAGAGAGGACTCAACAGACGGCGGGGCAACGTGTTTAGCTCCAGAAGGAGCGTGGAGCTCGCTCTGGGCTGGGTGACCTTCCTACAAAAGATGAAAGGAGAGCTTCTGTCATCCGCGACTGTAGTTTAATTCAAATTAGGTGTCACCGTTGTTGTACGACAGACAACTTGTTAATGCCTTTGGCTCGCAAACCATCCGAGAGAGGCAGTAAAGCTGGGTGGACTATATATATGCCCGTTGAAGGCGCTGATTACATTTCAAGTACGACATATTTTAGTTATCTAAATTTTAACGTCTTATGTAAACAGCAGATAAAGACTAAAGCACAAGTTCCCTAAAGAATAGAAAAGTAGGGTGGTGCCGTGGCTCAAAGGAGTAGGGCACCGGCCCCATATACCGGAGCTGGTGCCTTCAAACCCGGCCCGGCCCAAAACTGCAAAAACAAAAACAAACAAACAAAAAAGAATAGAAAAGTAATAGTGTAAAAACAGTTTTGGTAATTTGAATTAAACAGATTAAAAATGTTTTCATGTAGAATGAAGAAACTATTAAAAAATAAAATGGATATCCTAATATCATGAATATTCTCTACTTTTTTCTATCCGTATTTGCTTTTGCTTAATTCTATTTTGTAGGGAAATAACTGCAAATAGATATTTCCTATTTTTAATCTTGGTGGTACAGTAATGTTCCTGGAAGATACTTTAAGTAGAAGATAATTTAAAATTCAGTATTGTGTGGCAAGTTGTGTTTGAGTGAGGAACACTCAGATCCAATGTTTTGAGTAAAAAGCCTTAGGTGCAAATGTCGTATGTGACACGAAATATAGTGAAGAGACATGAAATAGCAGATGGCTTTACACAAGAGTAGTGAAGGTCAAAGATTGTGCTTAATCATTTTTTTAATCCTGAAGAAAAAAGCAGAAAGATAAGATTCTGTACTTGACATGGAGTCGTTAATTCCTGAATTATCACTCTAAAGTAAATGGAGACATGACCAGGTCAGAGCCAGGCTCACTTCAGGGCATTGGACGGTAGCAGAATGCATCTGCGAGCAACTAAATGCTTTCAGGTATGCTAAAAGTCAATCCAATGAGAAACGATCAGTGTAGGATGTCGCATTTTATAAGCTTATTTGTAATTTTTCAGAAAGCAGGAGAAAGAAATGCCTTAGAAACCAAAGAGATGCAGAGAAAAGAAGATACACTGGGGGTTTCTGGGCAAGCCTTTCAGAATTAATTAAAGCTAACATACTGAAATGTGTTCTTAGGGCACTGGCTTTGTCATCTATAGGTGTTTGTATACATTGTGTCCTACATTTGTTTCCAAAATCAATTTGTATATTGTCTTGAATAGGTAGTTTGGAACTTCATAAAATTTATATTGGCCGATATTCTCCTTATAGAGTTAGAAAAAAAATAGCTTTACCATGAAGTTTCCTTGACAGCACTCGTAGTAAATCTTTACTATCTCATTTAATCTTTATAATAATGTATTTTACAGATAAGGAAAATAAGACTTATGTTTCAAAGCCAATTGATATTCCCAAGACCCACTTATCAGCCTATTAATTCCACAGCTTCACTTTCAACATACTGTATGACCTCTTTAAAACATTGTCATCTAATGTGGGAAGTGTCCTTTGAAATTGGAGCCAATGGAAGTTTTACAGGATGAAGATGAGGTGACCCAAAAGGTCAATGGGGCCATAGGCTTTTTCAACCAGAGATGAGTTACAGACTGTCTCATTTGAAGTTTGGTAAATCCCCATAAAGCTTGCTTCTATTTAACATAAAGACATGTATACAGGGGGCCTGGTTGCGGTTCTGAGGATATTAGGAAGGAAAGTGTTTTGATTCTGTTGAGAATTTTAGGACTACTAGAGAATTTTCAATTCTAAGTTAGGACCGAAAACAGTCCCTGTTTCCTAGCATCCCTTGGGATTGGAGAGCATGTGTGGTGTGGTTCAATCAATTTTCAAACTCTTCTCACATGTAGCAGGCTGGCTTTCTGGAAGTCTGAGTCACGCAGGGTGCAGGGTTGGGGCTGGGCTGGCCTGAGGCTGCTCTGCTGATGGTAGAGCTGAGGGTGATCAGAAAGAGAAACACAGGAGCAAATTCAAAATGGAATGCCAGGTGCACTCTCATCTGGAATAAACAAGGCTGAGTCTACCTATAGATACAAGGTAGTAGATTGGAGTTGAACTAGAATAAAAAGGTTGGGATGGGATGGAATGGAGGGAATGGAGACAAGTGAGATCTTGAATGACTGGAGTTTGGAAGTGAACATTATTAAAAAATGTTAATTTTGCTTTTGAAATAGGTAATACACTCACATTTTCAAATATCAAAACTGTATAAATAGGTATGTATTTAGGTGTCTTAAGTCCACCTCAGTTATGTATACTCCTGTCAACTCACAGATAATGACCACACTCTACTGAGGGCTGCATAGTGAGACTCTGTCTCAAAAAAAAAAAAATACTCAGGAGGTTTTTCCGTAACAATTCAAAATATCTTTCTTATTTTCTTTTTTCTTTATGCTACATAGCATTCTATTAATATCATGTAGATGTCCAATGGATGACTTAACCCAATGCTCTTGTTGATAAGCATTGAGTCATTTTCAATCTTTTTTTACTATAAATAATACTTCA
>NW_003852527.1:1615892-1626306 GCF_000181295.1 Otolemur garnettii | reverse complement strand
ATGCCACAGCATTCTACCCAGGGCAACAGCTTGAAGCTCTGTCTCAAAAAAAAAAAAAAAAAAAAGTGTAATATTAGGCCAACATGGGGAAAGAGTATGTTTGCATCCATAGGCATTTGAAGTTTTAAAAGTTTTTTCACTGTGAATACTATCATCAACATTTGACTTCCCTTATTTAAAAATATTATATGAAAGCCACCTTTGGGATTGTGATTCAGACCTGTAACTGGGTGACTAGATGAGGGTCCATGGTAAGTAGCAGGTACTAAGCACAACCCACACCAGCTGTAGAACAGTGGCGAGCACTCCAGTAGGGACACAAACGAATGCAAATGAGATGTACTTGGCCATGGAACAAAGATGAAAATGACATTCACTTGTAAATGAGTTTTCTGTGTTTGATGTAAACAGAATGACATGTATTTTGCGGGAAGACCTCTATGACCTTAGGACGGTTGTTGAATTCATTACACGGGGTTGCACATGTTTTTAACATTTCATCATTATTCATGTATCTCATGATCTAATAATCTCTAAGTTTTTAATTTATTTAGAAGCATTTCCATGATTTTCTGTTTCAGGAGATCATCTGAGAGTTAAGATGAGATGCACTTCTGTGAAAGGTTAAATGGCCTGGAATAAAACTTGAATCTGGCATCTTATTCTTAGATATCAGCTGGTCTGATAGAGTTCAGGATCAGGAGAAAGAAGATCAGAATCTCAGCTTTGCCATTTATTGCTAACTATGGTCTCCAACCTAAACATTTGTTCAAATATTAGACTTAGGTCATTGATATGTGACTTTGCTTTCTGAGCCTTCTTCATCTTTCAACACCCATTTATTTGTTTTTACATAGGTTTCTTTATTTATAAAATTGAAATAATATGGAATGGTGCTTCCATATTGATTAGTTCCTTTTTTTTGTTTGTTTTTGAGACAGAGTCTCACTTTGTCACCCTTGGTAGAGTGCTGTGGTGTCATAGCTCACAGCAACCTCAAACTCTAGGGCTCAAGTGATCCTCTTGCCTCAGCCTCCCAAGTAGCTGGGACTATAGACACCTGCCACAATGCCCAGCCTTTTTTTTAGAGACTGGGTCTTGTTCTTGCTCAGGCTGGTTCTGAATTCATGAGATCAAGCAATTCACCTGCCTTGGCCTCCCAGAGTGCTGGAATTACAGGCATAAGCCCCTGGCCAGGCTAACGTTAATATATGTTATTCAGGTCAATTACATGGGGTGAACCCCAAATCCCTTCACAGGGATTAACATTCTAATTCATTTTCCAAACTGGGGCAAGAAAACTCTAGATTCTAGAGTAGATCCAAAAGTTGGCAGGCATCAGGTTTAAAAAATGGGGTGAGGGGAAGGGTATTTGAGGATGAGGAAGGTGGAGGATAGAGACACTAACACCCAATCTTCCTTTTGGGAAAATAAATGTTGATGTTGGTGAAGTGACAGTCATCACTAAGTAGGCTGGGCAAACTCTTGAGGACTATCAGAAGTTTATCTTAAAAAAAGCTACATTATAACAGACTTAACTTGACTTTCAACTTCATACCAAAGTTTCATTTTAGAAACTATTAACTTGAGGTTCCTATTTCATTTCTTTGTCCAGATTCAACCCCCATTTGAAATTTCTTCTCTATAGCCTTCCCTGACTGCCCCACTCCAATACTTTAATGCATAATACTTTAGGTATTCAAGAAATCTTTGAGAATTAATTATTAAACAGTCTCTGAATTTCTCATTCATCTGAACACCGATGAAACACTGAGCGGCTGCTGCACTCTAGGCACTGCACTGGCTGAGGACACAAGGATGATGAAGGTTGTCTTTAGCTGCTCCTGGTTTAGTGGAAGAGGGAAATACAGGTGCAGAAATTGATGATACAATGTGAAGGATGTACGGGTGGAGATGAGCACAGAGGAAGGGTACTGCTTAGTCAGAAAGGAAGAGGGTGAGAGCAGAGAAGGAATTAATTATTAAGGGAAAGATTTCCTGGAGGATGCAATGCCTGAACTGAGTGTTAAAGGGAGATGTAAGGTCATTTCCAAGAGACAGAATCGCAAGAGCAAAGTGAGTTAGTGGAGATGTAGCATGGATGTAAGGGAGAAATTTGAGGCAGTGCAGTGCTGTCTGGAGCAGACTAGCAGGCAGACAGTTGCTGAGAGGTAAGGATCCAGCTGTGGGGAAGTGTGGTACAGTGGTTAAGAGGGTACATGGGCTGTAGAGTTAGGCAGAGCTGTGTTTGCATCCTCCTTCTTTATCTTCCTGGCCATGAACTTAGTGAAATAACTCACCCCATACGCCTCAGTTTACTTATCTGTAAAATGGGAACAACAATGGCATTATATTTATCCAGTTCTTGTGAGGGTTAATAGAAGTAATGCTTGCAAAGCATTTAGTTCAGGTAAACATCAAAGCATATTGATGTTTAAGTATTTTTGAGAGAATGGAAAGTTAGAGCAGGGGTATAAGGGAAGGACTCAGGAAGGTATAAGTGGGCACTGACAGGCAGTTTTGCTTTGAAAGAGGACTATTTCAGAGTCCTTCTAACAGAGATCAGTTAGAAGAGTTCAACAATTCAGGTGACAGAGGATGAGGGACAGTGACAATAGGGATGGAGAGGAGAGGAAAGAGTTAAATACTTAGGAGCAACATTGACGGGATTTTGTGATTGTGTGGGGGTGAGTGAGAAAAGACTAAGGGGTCTAGCATATTACTGACAGGACAGTTACAGTGTTTTCAGTAGTATTGCATCGTGTTCATTGCTGCTGGCAAATGCACTTTAAGTCGAGATGATTTTAAAGGCATTTTGTTGAAAAATACAGTCTAAACAAGGGAGAAGAAAGACCAATACATGGGACAATATAAACATAAAAAACAAAATTAAGAGATAATACAGTGTAAGGAAAATATTAGTTTTGCCAATTAACAGAGGTAATAGCAATACGTAAACAACTCATTAAATTTTGTGAGGAAGCTTCAGGTTCTAAGAGATAAACAGCAAATGATAAGAATTAACAAGTTGCTGGTAAACACAAATATACAAACTTTTTTTTCTTATAGGATCAAAGATATGCACCTGAAAACATCCTTACATATAAAAATTAGAGACAAATTTAAGAAAATGTTCTGACATTGATTACAGGTACATTTTGCTAATGTCACGAAAACCCTTTGTTGAGCAATGTGAAAATATTTTGCCTGGGAGATATGTACAAGTTCTCATATTTCTGAGGGTTTGTTCTAGAGAAACAATTTAACAAAGGTGTAAAGCTGTAAGCACATGGCCCAAAGGAAAAGAAGTTATTTTCTCAAAAAGACACCTGCACTCGAATGTTTATTGAAGCACAATTCACAATCATGAAGATGTGGAATCAATGTAAGTGTCCGTCAGTTGATGAATGGATTAAGAAAATACGGTGTCTATATACCATGGAGTACTACTCAGCCTCAAAAAGGAAGGAAATAATGTCTTTTGTGTGAACTTGAGACCATTATCCTAAGTGAAGTATCTCAGGAATGAAAAATAAACACTATGTACACTCTAATAACTGGGAGCTAAGTGATGGGCACACATGGGCACAATGAGACATAAAATTCCTGGAAATTGAGGAGGGAGTGTAAAAGGAGGGGAGAGTTAAAAACCTACCTATGGGGTACAAGGAACACTATTCAGTTGACGGGCATACTAGAGGCCCTAACTTAAATGTTATAAAAGGTGTGCATGTGACAAAAACATTTGTACCCCCTTGATATTTTGAAATAATAAAAAAATTATACACATGGCTTTTCACTGCAGCATTAAATCATATAACAAAAAGTGGATGAGAGAAGCAACTTAAGTATTGAAAATCTTAGGGTTTTCTTAGGGAGTATTAATATTATGGCACATTACAAAATAAGTTTAAAATGAGTATTAAGATAAAACAGTTCAAATATTGAATGAGAAAAGCTGAATAAAAATTATTGCCTCTCATGGCTGCAGTTACCTCAGAGTATTATTTATAGAGAGGAAGAATGGAAAATAATATGAATGCAAAACACGAAAGTCATTGTGGTGGGCTTATGCATATTCTCACTGGGGCTACATGGCTTTTTTTTTTTTAACTTTAGCAAGTCTAGTTCTGTCATCTATATTTAGTCATTGTTAATATGTTTCTATTTGTCTTTGTTAAAGTATTTTAAAGTACATTATAGAATTGTGGCATATTAATAGTTTAGTGTGCATCAGGGACGTTGTCCTCCATGACCCAGTGCCATACTATCACATCAAACACAATGAACAATTCCTTCATATCACACAGTACACAGGCCACACTCAAATTTGCCCAATTCACATGTTCTTTCCACAAATAAAACAACTTGATAAATCTGCCCTGTCCAGCGGGATTGTTCACTGATGGGTGAAGCGTGACTGGATCCCAGGCCCCTGGTGCCATGGTGGGGAGTGTCCCCAGGCTGGTGGGCTGGGAGTGATCAGCCGTCAGCCCTCTGGGCCTCTCCCTGCCGAGCTCTGAGAGCAGGAGGACAGCTGGCTTGGAGATGGTTGGCTCCTTCTGCAAGGAGAGTGGCCTCTTATTTTCCTGCCCTCTGCTCCTGGGAGCTGGGGGCACAGGCTCATAGACCTTTGGAGCCAGCTGGCAGTGAGGAATGGGAAACCAGCCAGCAGGTCTGTGCTTGGGGTGAGGAACTTTGGAACGTTGTCTTTGTCAAGCCAGTTGTGGAAGGTCTTAAGATTTCACACAACGCTTCCTGGGCCTCTTCATGCTGCCAGCTCAGAACACCTGGCTAAGTTACCAGTTTACCTTCTGCATGGTTTGTGAAAAGAACTATCTCTTCTTTTGATTAGCTGAGTCTTTTGTATTGAATCAGGCTTCAAAAAGATCTGTGATGAGGGATGTGACTACTTAATGAAGTTATCAAAGGCTGTCCTGTAGCCTTTTAGGCAGGGGGTGGGGAGGAGGAAACAAAAGCCAAACCAAAAACCAAGCCAAACCAAAACAACAACAAAAAATTTTCAACATGAAAGGTTTCCAAAATTCTCCAAAGTGGAGAAAATGGTAAAATGAACCTCCCAATGTTTTACTAATCTTGTTTCAATTGTTTTAAGTATTTTAAATTCCAAGCATTTTATCATTCACCTGTTAGTAATTCACACTGGACGAAATTGAGGTTATTTCCTCAAGCCATCCAGGTTGAAATTTTTCTAGGTATCTTAAAAATGTCTTTTTTATAGTAGAATTTGTTTAAATTTCAATCAAACAGGGTCCACTTGAGGCATTGGTTCGTGTTTCTAGAGTTTTTTTTTTTTAATGTTTATAATGATTATTTTCTCTCTATCCCTCCCTTATATGTGGAAGAAACCAGGTCATTTGTCCTTTAGAATTCCCACATTCTGAATATGCCTGATTGCATCTCCATCGTGTTGTTTAATACATTCCTGTGCCCTTCATGTTTTCTGGAAACTAGTAGTTACAACTAGAAGACTGATACTTCTCCCCCTCTCCAGGGGAAAAACAATACTTCCTAGGTGGTGCTGCGCGCGTTGTATTTTAGCACCTCAGGAGCGAGTCATGTGTGCATGCCCCTTAGAGAGGATTAAGATTGATTATTGGATGCAGGTGTAATCATCACATTTTGACTAATGGTTTTGGCAGCTGCTGATGGAATTTGCTTAAATCCATTCTTTCACTAGGGGCACAAAATAGTGGTTTTCTAATTCTACCATCCCTTCTGTTATTTCTTGTTATTTCTTCATATTTCATTTTAAACCTCAGGTCTCTTCCGCTGGTTGTATTACCCAGTTCCCAGCTGCTTTCCCTAGGAATGGGTGGTGGCTAAAAGGCTGAGTCCTTGGCACGGCTGGAACTCAGCTGCTCTAACTCTGCCACTGACTTGAGGAATGGTCTGGAATCAGGGCTTCGGAGGGAGGGTGCTCCCTTTTCCTCAGCTGTAAACTTTGGAGGTAATGACAATTACAGATCGTGTCAGCTTTACGTTGTGGCATAGTTTTGATGTCTGTGTGATGTGATTTGAGAAGAGCTGAAAGGTCGGCCTATAAAAATATTTTCCTCTTCTCCAGCTATAGAGTGTGACACCCTCCAACAATGATGTTCTTCCTGGAGGGCCTTCTACAGACTTGTGAATTGTAACCAAGTTAAGGTACAGTATTATCTGGGATGGGGGTTGGTAGGAGCAAAGACCAGCACCTTAACCAACCTATTAGCAGCAATTTTTTTGTTGTAGTTGTTAGCTGATTATAACCAGTTGTCTACCTACAGAAGGGTCCAGAACTCACAGCTGGAACAGAAACCTGGCAAGGGAATGTGCAAGTATTTCCTTGAATGAGGGAAGAGGCTGTTGATTGGTGTAGATACTTGGGCTGGATTCAGGTTTTTATGTAAGCATCTCTCAGAATGAAGACTCTTCAGAGGAAAAAAGTGTTGAAAGATGTGGGAAAACCAATAACCAACTTAACACTTTTGTTAAGGATGATTCTGCTAAAGCTCTCAGAGTGGCATCGGTAGGAAAAAACAGGAATCTGTCTTTTGTTTTTTATTTCACTACCATGTTGACTGGGGAGCATGAAACAGTGATAGTCTAAGTCCTAGAGAAATTTTCATTATACTGTGTAGATCAGCAGTAATAAAGAACAAGACATTTGAAAGAGGAATTTAAGCAAGATGGAGGTCTTGCCAGGCTATGTGGGAAATAGGAGGAATCACTTCTTTTAAAGCTGAAAAATGACAAATTGATCCCTTTTGCCTGAGTAGAAAGTTCAGTTTGCTGTTTTAGAGAAATGGACCATTTTCCTTTACCACCTACTCGACAGCCAGTTCTAAAAAAGAAGTTTCAGTATATTTATCTTTATGGTAATTTCAGAAACAGTTGCCTATTTGTTCCTAATAATGTTACTGAAAAATACCAGTAATTATATAATGACTGCAGAAATCACATTTTTAAGTAAATGAGGAGGGAAATGATTTTTTTCTTATTATATGTCCCCAATTTATATGTAATTACCAGGTATAAAAGAACCTTCCTGGTATGCCTAATGACCGCCTTTTGTCCTTGCGTGAAAAGTCGAGGTTTTTTTATTCGAGGTTTTGTTCTGCTCAGCTTATTTCTGGCTGGTTGGGGAGATAGAGGCAGCTGTTTTATGACACATCTCACAGGCCTTCCTCAGACCAAGAAGGGTATTGCTCTGGAAACCAGCTGGCTGTGTTCTTCGCCTGTCAGACCCAATGCAAGCAAACAGAATTTGGGCAAACCAGTGGAAATCCGCCAGTACAGGGAGAAGTGGCTCTTGACAGAAAACATGGTCTTTTTTAAGCCAACAATTTCTAATTACCTGCAACTCCTCTGATTGGTGGATAACACATAATATATAAATACGTATTTTTTCCTATTAACTTTGGCTTTATTGGTTATTTCCTCCTTTATGAAACATCCTTTGAAAACGAGGTAGAAAATTGAAGACAGCAAAATAAAACTGAGCTTTCTTTTCCTTAGTGATGGGATCAGGTGGTTATATGTCTGCTGTCTATACATTGCAAGAGCAGTAGTAATTAGAATACTACTTTTCCTCTTAACTAAAAATAAACTTGTACCCTTTTCTCTTTTTATAGGTTTATTATCGACCTATGGTTAGTGGCTAATATATTTTATTTTTGTATTTATTAATAGCATGTTGAGCTACCATATATCATAGCGTATTTAAGTTCTATTATTTCACATAAAATAATTATAAATAATAGGATAATATCTAGACTATAATATCTTTGCTTATGTATAGACAGAGTTATTTATAAGAATATGAATCATTTGTGGACATCATAAAGTCTTACATTCATTCATTTGTGGGTTCTTTTGTTCATTTATTTGTTTACTTGTTCATGAAATGTTCATTTGGTGCCTGGTTAGTGCCAGGTATTATGAAGGTATTAGAGGTACAAAGACATGGATGGCCAAGAGGGCTAAAAGTAGACCTACCACTTGATCCTGCAATCTCATTACCAGGTATTTGCCCAAAGGAAAAAAAGACATTCTACCACAAAGACACTTGCACAATGCTTGTTTATGGTAGCACAATTCACAACTATAAAGATCTGGAAACAACCCTTCATCAGAGGAGTAGATGAATAAATTGTGGGATATGTATTCCATGGAGTAGTACTCAGCTAGAAAAAGATGGAGATATGTAACTTTTGCAATAACCTAGATGGAACGGGAGACCATTCTCCTAAGGGCAGTATCACAAGAATGGAAAAACAAACACATGTACCCAGTACTAAATTGGAACTAGTAGACTAACACCTACCTGCTCACATGAGAGAAAAACTCAGTGAAATTCAACTGGGGGTAAGGAGGAAAGGGTTGGGTAAATTCCTATCCAGTGGGTGCATTGTATGTGTATATGGCACAGTACCTGGGTGTGGGACACACCTCCAGATCGGACTCTGGATCTTATAAATGCAAACTATGGAATCAGTTTGTACTCCCACATTAATTTTTTAAAAATAATTCTGGCTGCTGACTGGAGAAGGTACTGTGGTGTGAGGCAAGAGTGGAATCAGGAAGGCTATGCTGGAGACCGTTTAGGAGTCAGAGTTTGGGGACAGACCCTGGCAGGTAAATAAGGATCTTAGAAATACAGAGTCCCATGGGGGTACAAAAAGAAGCAGTGAAAAACTCGATTTTAACTCAATGATGATGTTGATTTATTATCAGAGTAAGACAAGGAAGGTTTTCATTTGTTCTGAGTGTGTGAGATGGCAGGATGAATGGTCCCAGAGATTCAGCATGATTGTCTAGACAGTACTTGGAACCCAAGGTGGGCATGCATGCACCTGATTCAGCATGGAATGAGAAGGTGACCCAGAAAGGGGACCTTAGCTCTACTTGGTTTGTTATTACCTGGCACATATTGTTATGTCACAGAGTCACCTCATCACTGGAGCTGGGGCAGGATTGAATTTATAATCCTAGGAGGATAAATGGGGCTGATGAAGATACAAGGGGCCTGAGGTTGGACTACTATTACCTCTGCTTAGAATGCTTTTATTTCCTCAAGATGGAAGAAAGGGCCAGCTCAAATGTTATCACTTTGGTATCACCTTCTTAGATTTTCCCTGCAGTAGTATTATTCCCAATGCATTTCGTAGATATCTGTATGACAGTATTTATCATTTATCTTAAAATTTGTTTATGAATCTGTCATCTTTACTAAAATGTGAACTCTTCTAGGACTGAAACTATGTATTTTTTAAAAAAATATCGGCAGTGCCACTCATAGTAACAGGAAAATAGTAATTAATATATATCTTTACAGTGAAATTTATAAACCATATGTGGTTGTTCTGGGAAAGTTTTTTCTACTGGGTGATGACCCTTTTTTCCCTTTGTGTTTTGAGACTCTGTTGCCAACACTACAGTGCCATGGCATCAGCCTAGCTCACAGCAACTTCAAAATCCTGGGCTCAAGGAATCCTCCTTCCTCAGCTAAGGAGCTAGGACTACAGGTATCCACCACCACACTAGTCTGATTTTTCTTTTTCTTTCTTTCTTTCTTTTTTTTTCTTGCAGTTTTTGGCTGAGGCTGGGTTTGAACCCGCCACTTCCGGCATATGGAGGTTCGGCGCCCTACTTGTTTGAACCACAGGCACTGCCCGAGTCTAATTTTTCTATTTTTGGTAGAGATGGGATTTTGCTCTTGCTCAGGCTGGTCTTGGATTTCTGAACTCATGTGATCCTCCCACCTTGGCCTCTCAGAGAGCTAGGATTATGGACAAGTGTCAGCCACCACAGCCAGTGGTGGTGACCCTTTTTGTTTCCATTAAAAAAAAAAAAGCAATTCTATGCCTTTACTGCATACTAACTACTTTGATCCTCATATTAACCCTGTGAGTTAGGTAATATTATTCCCTACTTTAATGATGAGAAGAACTAGGAAGTCACAAATTTCTATTTATTTGTAATCTGTAGCACTTCACTTTGCATTCACTCAACAAACACTTCTTGAGTACCTATTTTGTACCAGGCACTATTTTAAGTGCTAGTGGGTTTGATGGTGGACAGAGTCCCTGCTTTCATAGAGCTTACATTCTAGCAGCAGAAGACAAACAGGAACAAATAAGTACATCAGCAAATACCTGGGGTAAGTGTTATGCCAGTAAAAGTGAGCAACGGGACAGGAAGGACTGGGGAGCTTCTGTAAATCAGACTGTCACCTGTTCTGAGACAGTGACAGGTAAGATGAGACCTGCTGGACCAGAGGAGCCAGGCATTGGGTAGTAAGGAAAGGTCCATTAGTGGCAAAGAGCAAAGCTACCGCAAATGCTGTCTGACAGCCCTGAATCTGGTGCTCACAAGAGGGAAGGGCCAGCATGATGGGGGAAAAATGGGATGA
>NW_003852527.1:1613206-1615639 GCF_000181295.1 Otolemur garnettii | reverse complement strand
GAACCCGCCACCTTAGGTGTATGTGGCTGGCGCCTTAGCCACTTGAGCCACAGGCGCCGAGCCGGAAAACTAGATTTCTATAAGTCAAGGCAAGAAGAATGATTTTTGTTCTGAGTGTAATGGGAAGCCATGACAGAGTTTTAAGCAGTGGTGGTGGTAGTTTAAAAAGACCTCATTGGCTGATGTGCAGAGACGGTATTCTGGAACAAGGCAAGAGTGGAATCAGAAAGTCAGAGAGAGAGGCAGGTACAACGTTTCAGGGAAAGGGCCACGGTGAAATGACTCAGTGTTACCGTGTTTCCCCCCAAATAAGACACTGTCTTATATTTATTTTTTCTCAAGAAGACACACTAGGACTTATTTTCAGGGGAGTCTTATTTTTATTAAGTATAATACAACAATCTACATTAATTCAAATACAGTTCAGTCATCTTCTTCTGGAACCTGACAGGGAGAGCCAACCTTGTTGGTGGGGCTGGTGCTAGTGATGTGTGAACTCCTTTCCCCTAGCCATTTGCACATGCTCAATAGGATGCCTGCAACTTCAGTTACCACCCATGCACTTGTGCAAGTGCCAATGGCTTGGAGAAAGGAGCAGTGGCAGATAAAAGGTATTCCAGTCTTCCTTACCGCTCTGTGCCAAAATGCATGGCATGGCTATGCAGCATATCTAGTGCCCATCGCTAGGTCTTATTATCAGGATAGGGCTTATATTTAACAAATGCATAGAAATCCTGCTAGGGCTTATTTTTTGGGTAGGTCTTATTTTTGAGGGAAACACGGTAGCAGTGGAGGTTGTAACCAGCAGTTGGAGACAGAGTCTTAAGCACTTGCAGATACAGTACATGTTGGAGGAGAAGGAAAGAGATGGGTGGCTAGTGGCTTTGTTACTGCCATGAAGCAGGCTGGGGGAAGAGCAGTGGGGAAGTAGGGAAGCAGAAGCTCTGTGTGATTTGTAATTTTGCCAGAAAGGCTCAGCAACAGTTCAGGTTTAAGAGAATATGGATGGATGGATCATTCTAGAGTTCAGTCTACAAAGGGAGCTGGGGAGTTGACAGCTTCACAGTTGCAAGAAAGGAATTTGTTAAGTTTATGGAGAAGAGGAAAGAGTTGTGTTGCTGGGATCAATGATACAGTCAAAGATTGTATGTACAGTCAGAGGGGAGGAAGCTTGAAAGCTGAGAGAGGATATGACATGGGAATTTGAGATTTCAGATGTAGAACTTTTCAAGGTGTTGAACTGGAGTGGGGGCAACATCTTTAGGGTTTTGGATGTTAAGAAAATGTAGGAAAAGTTTTTTTTATGGATATTAAGTTCCAGAGGATAATGGACAGAGCAAAGGGAGAGAGGAGAAGGCAGCCAGGTGCCAAGATCATTGACGAACATGAGAGAAAAGATTTGGAGGTTGGTAGATGGCAATCATGAGGAGATTTGGAGGGAGTTCAGAGGTGTGGTATGTCTCTCAAAGACCTGTGTGTACATGGGGGATTGTCTGGCTGCAAAAGGGGGTATGGCATGCTGTCTCCAGCTCCCCTGGGAGAGGGAGTGGGTTGTTCCTCCAATAAAGAGAGTTGCTAGAGGTGCTGGATCTTGACAAGGTAGGGAGCCTGGGTTTCAGTTAACTTTGCAGGTGCAGGGAGCACTGTGTTAAATGTCCAGGGCAGGCTCAGTGCCTGTAGCTCAGTGGCTAGGGTGCCAGCTACATACACTGGAGCTAGTGGGTTTGAATCCAGCAGGGCCTGCCAAACAATAATGCCAACTACAACAAAAAATCTGGGTGTTGTGATGGGTGCCTGTAGTCCCAGCTACTTGGTAGGCTGAGGCAAGAGAATTGCTTAACACCAAAAGTTTGAGGTTGCTGTGAGCTGTGACGCCACAGCACTCTACTGAGGCAAGATAGTAAGACTCTGTCTCAGAAAAAAAAAAAAAAAAGTAATGTCCAAGGCATAGGGACTTGCTGATGAAAGCATGCGGGCCCAAAGGAGGAATAGTAAAGTCTAAGATAGCAGAGGGTGGCAGAAGACTAAGCTATGGGCAGAAGTTGGAGGTGCTGGGGTGGAGTGCACAGAGTTAATTATACCCAATAGGTATATTTTCATCCTATTCCCCCTTCCCCATTTCTTGGTTTACAATATGTTTTACTTCTCTTTGTGCCAGGGCAGTATGTGGAGAGGCTTGGCTCCCAGAGAGACTTGCATTCGGGGCAATAACAAGAGCTATGCAATTTCTGCATAAAACTACATTTGGGAAACTGGACCCATACCTCTCATCACTTACAAAAAATTGATTCAAGATGGATAAAAGATTTAAATATAAGGCATGAAACAATAAAAATCTTTGAAGAAAGTGTGGGGAAAACACTTGAAGATATCCACCCGGGGAAAGACTTTATGAAGACTACTGTGGCAATTGCAACAACAACAAATATAAAC
>NW_003852527.1:1608780-1613124 GCF_000181295.1 Otolemur garnettii | reverse complement strand
TCTCAAAAAAAAAAAAAGAAAAGAAAAGAAAAGAAAAAATACATTAAGGAGAAAACAGTTAAATTTAATGTGTGCTCCTTTGGGTCTTGGATTGGCAACAAACAAACAAAATTCTGTAAGCTCAATTATAAAGGACATTATCAAGACACTTAGGGAAATCTGAATATGGATTTTATATATAAGATAAATGGATCAATGTTCAACTACTCCAGGGTGATAACTAAGGTTTAAGATTTTGAAGGAGGATGCCTTTTTCTTACTACATGCATGCTAAAGCATTTAGGGATAAACTGTTATAACGTGTCCACTGACTCTCAAATGGTTCAGGAATATCTATGTATCTATAATATTGTTATCTTTATATCTCTATAAACATATTAATGTCTCTATGTCTCTATATTTAAAGGGAGAAAGCAAATCTTTAATGTATGTAATTTTTAAGATGTAATCAAAATGGAAAATATTTCAATAATTACATTCAGGCAAACAAATGAATAAATGACTTAATGTAGCTTATGATTATTAGATTATTAAGTAAACATTATTTTAAAAGTTATAATAAAATCATAAAGCAATATCAATTTCTGAAGATTAGTATTGTCTATTTCCAGCACAATAATCAATCAGTCATCAGGACTTAACATGCCTTACATCGTGGAAATCATCCAAATGGGCTGTGTTAGGCTGGTAGAAAAGCAAATATATTGTTTAGGTAAATCACAACCTATTTTTCATGTCAAAATACTTCCTTCATTGAAGAGGAAAAAAAAAAAAAAAACTTCTGTTGGTGTTGGTCAGGTAAAGTCCCTGTCCAAAAAAAAAAAAAAGAACTTCTTAGATGGACATTTTTCTTTTCTTTTCTTTTTTTTAACATGTACATGTGTTCATTAGGTTTCCACTTTTTGCCTTCACAAAATTAAACAGGCTTAACATTTAATAACAATAACAATGTTTAAGATAAGGACTAGAAACAAAAGCCTCATAAGGTACGAATGAAGGTAAATACATTTAGAAAAAAATCAGACAATTGCTGTATCGAAATATTAAGCAATAATAATAATTATAATGCAAAGAAAGTAACGTTCACATTGTCAAATAAGAGTATGTCTATCATAGAATGCTTTGACTCTGAGGTTCAGTATGGAGTCATCAGTTAACTTCTTATTTTTTTTCCAGAGTCTCAAAAAATAGACAATTAATATTTATAAATAAAAGTAAAAACAGATCGTGCCAAAACTTGTAGACAATAGAAAAAGAAGAAATACTTCAAAATCATTCTACTCAATCTGGATATACCTGATATTAAAATTGGAGAAAATATATTATTATAAAAGGGAAATTACAAACATATTTGATGGACATTTTTCATTTCTTCCATACATCTTAACCCTTTGTAGTATCTCTGGGATGGGAATCTACAGGTAATGTGGCCGGATTAAGGCTGTAGGATGCATTATCACCTCACTTCCTTCTAGCCTTGCAAAGAAGGATAGCCACTAATTCACAAAATGTATGCTCTGTTCCTGCTCTAAACAGAAGGTGAGAGGGTTCCACAGGCAGCTGGTGTAAGTTCTAGCTGAGGGGAGAGTGGAGGTAGGAGTGGTGTTAACAGGGGTCTCAAAACCTGCCTGGCTGTGGGCAGTGTGTCCTAGGTACAGGGGCCCACCCTATACCAAGAGCACTACCTTGAGTACTACATTTTCTTTTTTCTTTTTTTTTTAAATTTCAGATTAATACGAAGATTATTAGGTTGCATTGCTGGTGTTGGTCAGGTAAAGTCCCTATCATAATTATGCCCCTCACCCAGAAGGTGTGCCATGTACCCTTACATTGTGCCTATTAGGTGAGAACACACCAACCCCTCTCCCTCTTCTCCTTTTTCCCCTTCCTCTTCCCTCTTCCCTCAACTTGAACTTAATTGAGTTTTTCTCTTGTGTGGACATGTATTTGTTTGTCTACTGTCTTCATGTTAGTATTGAGTATGTTGGATACTTACTTTTCCATTCTTGTGATACTTTACTAAGGAGAATGTTCACCAACTCCAACCTACACACTGGGAAAGGATATTTGCACATTTTGAATCAGAAAAAAGCTTGATAACTAGGATCTATAGAGAACTCAAATTAATCCACATGAAAAAAGCCAACAATCCCATATATCAATGGGCAAGTGGCATGAGTAGAATCTTCTCTAAGGAAGACAGATGAATAGCTAGCAAACATGAAAAAAAGCTCATCGTCCCTAATTATTAGAGAAATGCAAATCAAAATCACCCTAAGATATCATCTAACCCCAGTGAGAATGGCCCACATCACAAAATCTCAAAACTGGAGATGATGGCGTGGATGTGGAGAGAAAGGAATGCTTTTACACTGCTGGTGGAACTGCAAACTAATACAACCTTTTTGGAAGGAAGTATGGAGAACCCTCAAAGAACTCAAGCTAGACCTCCCATTTGATCCTGCAATCCCATTACTGGGCATCTACCCAGAAGGAAAAAAATCCTTATATCATAAGGATGCTTGCATTAGATTGTTTATCCCAGCTCAATTTATAATCAGCAAAATGTCAAAATAGCCTAAATGCCCACCAACCCAGGAATGGATTAACAAGCTCTAGTATATGTATACCATGGAATACTATTCAGCCATTAAAAAGATGGAGACTTTACATCCTTTGTATTAACCTGGATGGAAGTAGAACACATTATTCTTAGTAAAGCATTACAAGAATGGAGAAGCATGAATTCTTTGTACTCAATTTTGATATGAGGACAATTAATGACCTAGTACATGGTGGGAGGTGAGGGAAGGTGAGAGCAGGGAGAAGGAAGGATGGAGGGGAGTGAGGTCTCCCTGTGTGACAAACCTTTTGGGGGCAAGACACAATTATAAGAGGGACTTTACCTAATAAATGCAATCAGTGTAACCTGGTATCTTTTAACCTCAATGAATCCCCAAGAATAAAAAAAAAAAAAGAAAAAAATACAAAAGATGTAAAGCCCCCATACTTTTAATGGCTGAGTAGCATTCCATGGTATACCTATAACCACAATTTATTAATCCATTCATGGTTTGATGGGCACTTGGGTTGATTCCACACCTTGGCAATTGTAAATTGAGCTGCAATAAACAATCTAGTGCAAATGTCCTTATGATAAAATGATTTTTTTTTTGTCCTTGGTAGATATGTAGTAATAGGATTGCAGGGTTGAATGGAAGGTTTATTTTAGTTCTTTGGGGATTCTCTATACTTCTTTCTAAAGAGGTTGTATTAAGGGCCAGGCCTGGTAATCTTAGCACTCTGGGAGACTGAGGCAGGTAGATTCCTTGAGCTTGGGAGTTCAAGACCAGCCTGAGCAAGAGTGAGACCCATCTCTACTAAAAATAGAAAAACTATCCACATGTTGTGGTGGGTGCCTGTTGTCCTAGTTACTCAGGAGGCTGAGGTAGGAGGATCACTAGAGCACAGGAGTTTGAGGTTGCAGTGAGCTATGATGCCACAGCATTCAGAAACACTTTCAAACAGAAACATACAACAACAACAACAAAAGAGCTGTATTAGTTTTCAATCCCACCAACAATGTGAAAGTGTGTTTCTTTCTTTTTGCAGTTTTTTGGCTGGGGCTGGGTTTGAACCTGCCACCTCTGGTATATGGGGTAGGCGCCCTACTCCTTTGAGCCACCAAGGCCACCTTCTTTCTCTCTATAATTGCAGCAGCATCGGGAGCTTTCAGACTTTGTGATGTGGGTGATTCTTGCTGGGGTTTGGTGATATCTCAAGGTGGTTTTGATTTGCATTTCTCTGATAATTAGGGATAACGAGCTTGATTACTGCCTTATCAATTGTAGTTCAGGGAGAACACATACAGTTTTTTCCCCTTAATTTAAAGAGGAAATGATGCATCTGTCTTTGAGATAGAATATTTTAAAAAGTAAGGCCTGATTTTCTTTAGATTAAATAGGGATAGAGGAAACAAAGACATATTAGGAAGTCTAGCATGAGTTTAGAAGTCTGAATTAGCAAATTGTAAAGAAAGAAAAAGCCAGTTGTGTCTGATGTTTAGGAAGGAAGATATGAGACATAGATATTTCCATAGTCTAATAGTTTAATTATATCAGAATATCTTTACAGCTATTTATTCAATAATATGATTTGTCTTGATTTATTTTATTGATTCACTTGATAATTAGTTCTTTTTATACTATTCACTTCTTAAATTCAATATAACACAGTTCAACATACCTTTAAAAAATATTTTTTAAATATTTCATTCTTGGGCGGTGCCTGTGGCTCAAAGGAGTAGGGTGCTGGCCCCATATACCGGAGGTGGCAGGTTCAAAC
>NW_003852527.1:1601244-1608760 GCF_000181295.1 Otolemur garnettii | reverse complement strand
AAAAAAAAAAAAGAAGAAATAAGAATTTCATTCTTTTAGCTCACAAAAGAAGTACATACTGCAGAAAGTTCAAATAAGCAAAAATAAGACAATAAAAGATGCCCATAATATTACTTACCTGGAAAAAAATCCCAATATTTTGCTGTATTACCTGTCAGACCCTTGCCAACATGTATATAAATGGGCATAGGTGGTTTCTGTATAAATGAAATTTAACTTTTCATAATTTTACAACCCACTTTATTTTTTAACCTAAAAATATTAATATTTTCTAGTCCTCATAGTTATTTTAGCAGAATCTATGAACTTTTTTTGGCTACACTTGTGATCTTGGAGTATCTGAAATAGTTCTGTGGCCAAAATTTATTCACTGAAAGCTGAATAGTGGTGTTTAATATTACTGATTTAAAATGCTTCTGGCAAAAATGAATAAGGTCTTGGTAGTCCCCTAGGTTCCCATGAGTCCCGTATTTCTTTCCTGTGTTCGAAAGCAGTTGCCTGATTGGGCTGTGCTGTAGAAATCCCTGAGAATTGTTAGCAGTTTTACAGCTCCACTCCATCCCTATGTCTCATCAGATCACACTACACAATCTCGTTGGGAGAAAGGATGATGGGGCGAGACCAAAAAGGCCAGGCTAAAAGATAAAACCACCAAATAGCTTCACAGAGATGTCAGTTCCGCACAGGCATCGGGGCATCAGGCAAAGGACGTGACATTCCAGATGACGTGTCTTTTTTTCCTTCTACACTTGTATTAATTGAAAGCAGATAAAAGGTGAAAGAGCACAAAGCTCGGGAACTCGCGTTAAAGCTTACAGGTAAAAGACTGAATTCTTGTGTGAAATAAATGGCTTTTCACTTAATAAACTGGAGTTGTTCCAAGGACGTCTTTTCATTTATGGAGCAGGTGCAGATGAAGTTTTGAGAAACTTGTACAGTATTTTTTAAAATAAAACATTTAATTAACAAGCTTGAAAACAGTGGAGCACTTGAAGTGGGAATAAAACAATTGTTTTATATCAAACAGTGCAAATCCAATTTGTGAATGCGACTGTATTGAAAAGCTTTAAAATATTAATAAATTGCTTTGGGCTTTGAAAAAGAAGTTTTAATTTTCTTTCAAGGTTTTCCCTTGAGACAAGTTCTAAATCAGAAAAGATGTTCAAATGAATGCAAAAGAAGTATATTCTTTTTGAAGGTCCAAAAGCTTTTCTGAAAGAAATGAAGATAAAAAAAGAGTTAGAATATTTATAAGTACTAAAAAATAAGCCAAATGCGAATACATCTCTATATGTACATTTTTTGTTGTTGTTGTTGAAGTTCTTTGGAATTGCTGTTTCTATCATAACTCTTTAATAATTTGTTCTTAGGATTTTAACCTAACCAATTAGGAAAAATAATATTAAAGATATATGTTGTTTCCCAAGGGATTAAACCATAGGAGATGTATGTAAAGAAAAGAACATTGAGAAAGACACTATTTTAAGATAAGAAAACTTCAGTTAAAGGTTTAAAATTTCTTTGCTTAAGTTTTCTATGACATAATCCTTGCTGATTCCCGTCTTTCTGTCATAGGATCTTAACAGCACTTGCTGTTGTTATGTAAAATCCTCCTCCTGGCCATGGAGTTTGCTGGAGCCTGGTCAGGAGCCCTGAGCTGTATTGCAGGGTGAGGTGCTCTGCAAAGCAAGCTGGAGAAATCCTTATGAAAACAGCCAGGTCTTTTGGCAGAGTATCCAGACCAGTGACTCTTTCTTCTTTGTGTTTTTTGTTTGTAAAAAGGCAGCAAATAAAAAACCCACGAAGGAGCTTCTAGGAAAGTCAGCCTGCACCGTGGGGACTTAATGGGATTAAAGTAAAGCTTGATTCCTTTCCTGACAATGGCTCACTTCCCAGAAGTAATCCTGAAGCTTTTCCCGGAAGCAAATTAAATGTACATAGAATGATGTTTCCCAAGGTACTTACAGAAAAAATCCGAGCAGTGCTCACCATCTACAGAATCCTGGTTATTCTGTAGTCCACAACCTTTTAAATAGCTGTCCTCATTCCCCTAACCATATCAAATAGGTTAAAAACAGATAATGGTCGAGTAAGAGGCAATGCTCTAATTTTTCTTTTATGGAAACTAAAGGATCTTGATTCTATATGCTTAATTTCCCATGTCTTGAATTGTAATACCTGGACTCTGAGCATATTAATTTTTGTTTATAAAAGAAAACAACCACCAAAGAGGGAAAAACAAGCACGGAATAGGAAACGGAGAAAGTAAACTGCACAATACAAAGTACATTAAGCCTTCTGTGCTGTTAAATTATTTTAGTTAAAGGTCATACTTAAAAAGTGCTTTGTTTTCTCAAATGTGTGCCGCTGTGAGTCCTTTGCATGGATTCCTCTTCAAGTGGCTGTTTCGTTTCTCTGGTGTTTCACATGAGTTTAAACCTTTGGATTTTCTGTATCATTTGGACTTCAGATCTTCTCTCAACCCGTTTGCTCGATCATTAACCTTCTTAATTCTCACCCTCTTCCTCTATTCTCAGTCAACCTTCTTTTACTCTGCTAGGTTTCCTAACACATCTTCATTCTCTGTGATCTTTCCTTGGTGAAATCTTTTCTATATTGAAAGAAATCATAGAAATTATGGATAATTTATGTACTTAAAAATCACAATATTTATCTTTCCTTTTATTACATTATCATGAATCATGTAATACAAATATTGCCATGTTATGGTTTCATGTGTTATTGTTCAGTCTGTGCTAGGATGTTAGTTATCATGTAGAAAAACCATGTAGGATTTCAGAAATCATAGCAACTCTTAGATAGAAAGAAGAGTTTTTAGAAGCCAGTCTTCTCATGCCCGCTCGCCCGCATTGGTAGGGAGCGAAGTAGACTTCGTTTACGAATGTTTGAAAATATGATAGAGGTTTGCCCCTGATATCTGGCAGAACTCTCATCCCCGGGATTGATTTGGCTGAATTGCTCCAGGATATGGGCTCCACTGAAGAGGACAATATTCAAAGATAGATGAAAGCAGCACGTTAGTCAAGCACACATACGAGTACCACATATGTATGTGGGGATATTGAAAAATAATTTTGATGGGGATGATGGAAATCTGTAGTAGATGTATGTCACCTTGATAAATTACTTAACCTCCCTAAGCCCCGGTTTTCTTACATACAAAAATGGGAAAGGTAATAATAATATCTATCTCATAAAGTCATTCTGGGAATTAAATGAGAGGTTACAAATTAGTGAAATATTTAGATAAGCAGAACTACTGTTAAATGTTAAAACAATTACAAGAGCCACCATTGTGCATTTTTTTTGCAGTTAAATTATAGTATATATGTGTGTCTTCTTTTGGAAATGGCCAACAGATACATAACAATGAAAAAATTAGTAATCATCAGAGAAATACAAATCAAACCTATAATGAGATATCACCTCACACTTGTTAGAATGGCTACTATCAAAAAGATGAAAGATAATAAGAATATAAGATAATAAGAATATGAAGAAAAGGGAGCCTTTGCATACTGTTGGTGGGAATTTAAATTATTAGTACAGTCATTATGGAAAACAGTATGGAGGTTCCTCAAAAAATAAAAAATAGAACTACTGTATGATCTAACAATCCAATACTGGGTATATATATCCAAAGGAAATGAAATTAGTCTGTCAGAGAGACCTGCATTCCCATGTTGATTGCAGCATTATTCACAATAGCTAAGATATGGAATCAACCTAAGAATCAACAATGGATGAATGGACAAAGAAAATGTGCTATCTGCACAAAAGAAAATGATTCAGCCTTAAAAAAGAAAGAAATTGTCATTTTGGCAACATGTATGAACCTAGAGGATATTATATTAAGTAAAATAAGCGAAGGGCAGGAAGATAAATATCATATGATCTCACTTCTATGTAGAGTCTAAAAAAGTTGAATGCACAAAAGTAGAGAATACGATGGCATTTACCAGGGGCTGGCCGCAGGTTGGAGGGTTTGGGGAGATAGTCTTTAAAAGATACAAAATTTCAATTAGAAAGAAATAAGTTCAAGAGATCTATCATATACTATTTTGATTATGGTTAGTGAAAATATATTGTGTATATATATATATTTTTGGAGATAGGGTCTTTCTCTTTCTCACTCAGGCTAGAATGTAGTGGGGTCATCCTCAATCACTGCAACCTCCTGCCTCAGCCTTCAGAGTACCTGGGACTACAGGTGCATGCCTCCATGCCCGGGTAATTTTTCTATGTTTTTTAGAGATAGGCTCTCACTCTTGCTCAGGCTGGTCCGAAACTTTTGGCTTTAAACAATCCTCCCACTCAGCCTCCCAGAGTGCTAGGATTACAGGTGTGAGCCACCATGTGTGGCCTTGTATTGTATCTTGAAAATTGTTAAGAGAGTAGATTTTAAGTGTTTTCACCATTAAATTGGCAAGTATGTGATATGATGCACACATTAATTAACTCCATTCAGCTGTTCTACTATGTAGCCATACTACATAAACATCCGTCAGTGCAACATGCTTGCACATCATAAATGTATACACAAAAAGAGTTAAATAAGCAACTGTGGGAAGATATAATCACACTTTAGATGACTGGAGGTCATTACGCTTGTTGATATTCTTTGTCTCTCCCTTGTAGATGTCACTTTTGGCTGCTGTGGGTCAGTATTCTCTTGCTGCTTCTGATGGGCTGCTGATGTTGGATGACGTACATTCACTCTAAAGATCAATTTAAAATTTTCTAGTAGTCACATCAAGCAAAGAGAAACAGATGAAACTGTCTTTAATGATATAGTGTTTTATTCAACACAGTATATCCAAAACATGACCATTTCAACATGTAATCAATATACAAATACTATTGATGTATTTTATACATATATATGTATGTATGCATTTTCATACCAATTCTCTGAAATTTGGTATTTTATCCTTGTGAAAAACTCTTGAAATGCTAAATTGTATTAGGTGTTCTTTGTTTAGATTTTATAAAATCTATATTTGAAAAAGTAGATTCATATATCCAAATTGCTCCAAGCATCTTTAAAAGTTTCCCAACAAGGAAAAATTGAGTATGAGGGTTTTTTTGGTTGCTGCAGTTTGGCCGGGGCCGTGTTCAAACCCGCCACCCTCGGTACATGGGGCCAACGCCTGACTCACTGAGCCACAGGCGCTGCCCTGAGTATCAGTTTTTAAATTAAAATTAATTAAAATTTAAAAATCCAGTTTGTTCTTCTCATTAACCAAATTTCAAGAGCTCAGTAGCCACATGTGATGTGGCCACCACATTTGTCAGCCCTGCTAAAGAGGCTTCCTGAGTACTTATATGTGTAAAAAGGCAATAGGCTAGAGACAAGTTAAAGACTTGGTTTCCCACCGTCATGATAGTGGGGGAGTGGAGAGAAGCGTACAATATAACAGTGCTGTGAGGGGAGTTCTTTCCTTTTTCTGTAGAGTAATACGAGTTATGGCTAAAAGGGCCTTTTTCGATGGAGACTGTAACTGTACATCTTTTATGTTTACCTGGATGGAACTGAAACATATTCTTTTTAGTAAGGTATCTTAAGAATGGGAAAAAAGTATCCAATGTACTCAGTATTATTATGAAACTAGTATATAATCACTTACACATTCATACGAATGATGAAACACAATTATAGTCCAGAAGGAAGGAGGGAAGAGGAGGGAGAGGGGAGGGGAGAGCAGAGGGTGGGGAGGAGGGAGTATATTTGGTGGGACCTTACCTATTGTGCACAATGCAATGGCACATTTCAAATCTATTCAGAGTACAAATGTCTGACCACAACAAATAAGTGAAGTGATGGCTATGTTAATCGATTTGGATGTAAGCATTCCACATTGTATATCAAATCAGCACACTGCACCCCATAAATGCACAATGTTATGATTTAATAAAAAAAAAAAAGGCCCTTGTTTGTGATTCCCTTTAAGTTGGGGTACATGAGCAAGATGACTGAAGTTGGTGATAGTCTGACTTCCGTATAGGTGGGACATAATTTTGTATTTGCCACATATATATGGATGAGCATGAATATGGTAGTTGTAGCTGCTTTTCATGATCAAATAAAGCACTTTTCATTACAACTGTGGCTTTGATCAAATGGCCTCATATTTTCCAATGTGCAATCAGACTTTTTACTGCCAAAATGTATACATTTGTCAATTATTCGAATTCCCTATCCATATTGTTAACCTCAGATTTCTGTCTCATTTCATCCTTTCAAATAACTAGCTTTTTCTCATTATTTTCTGCTATTGAGCCCAATGTTGCACAGAAAAGTTGATTTGTTAATTAGTTTAATCGCCTCTTCTCATAATGGCGAGCAAGATTGGCGGAGGAAGCTTGTTATCAATCCGTGCTACTGGTAAGCAGTAATTGCAGATAATGACGCTTTTGTCTTGCAGCATTCTGAAGATTGTCTTGAACTCCTGGCTGAATTAGCAAATGGACTGTCATGTCGAATTTTCCTCTGGTTTCTTCCCCTAACTCATCCCCTACTCTTCTCCCAATAAAACAAAATTGCAGCTTGTTAGGTGGAAGCTCATTTGAAGTCTCAATTTTCTTGCGTATTCAGCTCTCATGGGGAAGTGCCAGGTGCTCAGTCGCGGCCACAGCACTTGCCTTTGGCTTAAGGTTCCTACTCAACTGGCATCCTACAAGTCTTTGATTTTCCTTTTGCTTGAAGAGGCAGCGGTTGTCTTGACAGCAGAGCTAAAGCTCTGTCCTTGTACTTTGATGCACATCGTGGTACAATCTAATAATCAAAGTCATTTGTCAAGAAACCGGGTGTTCACACTTTTCTCTGAAGAGATTGGAATAAACAGCAGATTTTATGTGGATGTAAGCCAGAAAGGGCAGCCACTTCCACTTTAAAAATGTGCCTGGAATGCGGAGCCAGAGTAGGTTGTAACTAAGACCTTATCTTTATATCAGTGTTTCTCAACCTGGGAGAATTTGACTCCCAGGGGATGTTTGGCAGTAGCTGGCAACTTTTGCAATTTTCATGACTGAAAAGGGAAGGCACTACAGGCATCTCACACGTAGAGGTCAGGGGTGCTGTTCAGCATCCTACAATGCAGAGGGCCATCCTCCACAATAAAGAATCGTCTGGCCCAGGATGTCAGTATTGCCCAGGTGGAGAAATTCTGCTTTGAATGATTGTGAAGGGAACACTGTGACATAATTTAATCCCCAGCCCCCATAGTCAATTTTTTATTTGGTTTGGGGAATAACTGATTTAGTAGAAAAATTGGAATTAATTGCAAATAGGATGGTTTTTCTCTGCCCTGCAATAGGAACTCCTGATGGACAAAGAAATAAAAATGGAAATAAAAAACCCCATTCTTATAATTATGGTAGAATTTTTTTTTAAACTGTTGCATGAAGAATAGTAGAAGCAATATGCTAAAATACGCCGACATGTTTCAGAGTCACCAACAGTTTCCCTGATGGAACCCCATTCTTTTTTTTTTTT
>NW_003852527.1:1591303-1600247 GCF_000181295.1 Otolemur garnettii | reverse complement strand
TTTTTTCGCCTAAGGAGACGTCATACTTTTTACAATGTCTTGAGAAAAAGGGAATTCTTATTTTATATAGTTTCTACAGATGATGGAAATTTGCCCTTCAATTTAGTCTTTTAACTTGCTTCTCCACACCCACTTAATTTTCAAAGAAGTAATTCATTTTATCTTTTCCTATCCATTTCTCCCATTTCCTACCTGATTTCCCTGGCACGCGTGCAGATAGACTTCCAATGCTCCAGCCTTTCTGTCTTCTCACCTCCATTTCCTCCCCTTAAAGATGATTTCTTTCCTTTTAAAGGTACTGTCTTAATTGATTTTGATCAAATCCACTCAAAATTTTATCTTCAGTTCCACACATTATGATTAATAATCTGAAGATAAAATTCAATTGTCTGAAAGAAAATGTTAGTAAGAAGACCTTTGTAGAATTATAGAACTTGGGCACAATGTAGATTTGGCTAACTTTTTTTGGGAAAAAAGAGCAGTTGTGGTGGGGAGGGCAGGGCAGAGGTAAGAAGTAGCTGGTACTTTAAGGAAGTGTTAGGGACATGACGGAAATGTAATTATTACTTCAAGGCAACTGACAAATGATCATCTTATGGTTAGAGTATAGGAGCAGCAAATTTTACCGATCATGAAATTCGCATGATATCTAAACATATTTCCAAGAAATTTTACTGATCATGAAATTTGCATGATATCTAAACATATATTTCCAGGAAAAGGCAAATAGTGATTAATAGTAAGTTGTAGACGAAGGCAGATGCCCAGCTAGTATAAAAGTGTCACATTCAGATGCTGGTGATTCTGGAGTCCTGGAAGCTGTGAGGTGCTCACAGATCACATGTCTAGCACAACCAGGTAGGAATGCCTGAGGAGTGTAAATGTCTTTTTTTTTGCAGTTTTTGGCTGGGACCGGATTTGAACCTAGCACCACTGGTATATGGGGCCAGCACCCTACTCCTTTGAGCCACAGGTAACGCCCTAAATGTTTTACTACAACAAATAAGTGAGGTGATGGTTATGTTAACTAGTTTGATGTAAGCATTCCATATTGTACATCAAATCAGCACATTGTACCCCATAAATGCATTAATGTACACAGTTATGATTTAATAAAAATTAAAAAAATCAGCTCTAATCTTCAAAATGTTCAGGAAAAAGTAGGCAGAGAAATAGACACAGAGCATGATAAAGCAAGCATGATTCAATCTTCACATTTGGGGACTCTAGTCACCAGTGGACCTAAGAAGAGCATGTGAAAATTCTTTGTACTATTTTTATAAATTCCTTGTAAGTCTGAAGTTATTTCAAAATCAAAAGTAGGCAATGCATATGTTAATTAGCTTGATTTAGCCATTCCACAATGCATACAAATTTTAAAACGTATTGTACACAATAAATATATGCAATTAAAAAAAAAAGAAAATGAAATCCTCTATCAACTTCAGACTCAAACTTTGTCTCAACTGCTGACAAAACATTATCAATCTTTTAATTACCCAGAGATGAAATTCCAATAAAGATCATATGCTTCAGCAACAACAACAGAAAGAAGTACCTGAGGAAAGCCTTGGATCTGGAGCCGGCCACGCCAGCATTTATACAGGAAGCATGTGCCACGAGGTTGTGGGCAGTCAGGTGTCATGGGGGCGCAGATCTACAGCTCTGATTGCACACATCACGCTCCCAGTTTTGTCCGTAGAAGGACACAGGCAGCACAAAAGGACCCCGGAACACAGGTTCTCCCATTCAGACGGCCGCTTCTTTCTAGCCTCTTCACTGTCCTGTATTTCCATGATGGCACAAAGTGGAAAGAGTGAGGATGAACTGTAGTCTCCTGGGACCGAATGCTGTCATCTCTGAAGGTCACATCTCTCAGAGATGGATGAGCAAGCTCCTGGTGGCCCAACCCGGCACTCATCCCAGTTCAAACACTATGGAAATGGCCATGGTCAGAATCAGTGCTTTCAGGGAGGCTAGAAGGTGGGAGAGAGCAGAAATCCCATTTATTCTTGGTACTTACAGCCTGACATGTGGAAAAGGGATGGCATATTTTAACATATTTATACATCTTTTTTAGGCCAACAAGAGAAGAAAACTTCGAATTCTCTCTTGAGAGATGGTGAATTTTCTTTCTCTGGCTGGGAATTTTCTGGCTGAGGCAATAGAACCATGTAGATATTATTACTGCGTTGAATTGAAAATTAGGCTGGATGATTTCTGAGGTCTTTTATAACACTGAGCTTCTCTGATTCAATGACTCCAGTTTACCCCAAGTTTATCCCCATCCGATCCTGTGCAATTCTCCCTACTTTGGTTTTACCCATTGTTGTTTCCATACCCCATCCCCCCCAAACCAAACCACTTCTCTGTCCCCTGCACGTGCCATGCTCTGTCAGTTTCTCATTCCTGAAACATCTTCTGCGTTTCTTTAAGGCTTAGCTCTAACACTCCTGTTCATGAAGCTCTTTCCTATTGTTCTAGCCTAAATTGCCTGTTTCTTTTTCTTATTTTTCCCACATTTGTCATCTGGGTTATGGAACGTAGAGAACATGTCAATGCTTTCATAAAGCTAGATGCAGAAGATAAATGAATTTATCTTTTTTAGCATCTGTGGTTTCCATTTTTACTTTTTGTGAAGGAGTTCCTCACCTCTTTATAATCAATAAGACTATTCAGCACTTGATTATGTTGTCTTTTATATATTCTTAACTCTCCAGCTAGACTGTAAGTTTTCTGGAGCCAGACATTTGCTACGATTTTCCTATTGTGCTTTAGACAGTATTGTGGTTATAGTAAGCAGAGAAGAAGTAATTACTAAATTAAATGAAGGATGGGTGACATGGTAAGCATGATATGCCTGTGATTCCACAGAGGAGGGTTTCTGCTAGAATAGTATGTGCCAGATTGCTTTTGGGATGGTGTATTCCCTTGTACAAATAATTCTGGTGAAGGCTACGTTTTAATTCTCTTTTCCATTGTCTTTTAAGAACAGAAGAGGAGCAATGAGATAGAAGAATAGAAACAGCTTAGAAAGAAAAGATGGAAAGAACAGGGCTGTCTGTCTTTTCTGAGTCATGGCAACTGCTCCTCCCCCATTTCTAAAAAATAGATAGCAATCCCCAAATGTCAGCCCCTACCTTATTTTTCCTGCCTCTGTATTTTAATTCTCAGAGCCAGTACTACTGATACCTCTCACTTTTATGCTGAGTGCTAACCACCTGAGCCTGTCCTTTCAAAGACAAGGAACGCTGTCCCCACCATTTTGTGCAGTTTGGAACTGAGTCACTTTCCTGGATTTTGGACTCAGTGGCTGTTTCGCTGGTGCTCATTACCCCTTCCTGAGTCAACTTCAGTGGCTCTCACCAAGAACTTTGCACCCTAGGTATAATTTTTGAGTGCAAATGTTTCCTTTTAGGTGAAGTTCTCTTTTACACAGTTTTGATCATATTTTCTGATGCGTATCATAGTTGCCCTTATAGAAGGGCCCTTATAGATGCCCTTATAGAATTATAACTCTGTTTTAAATCTTAGCCTGGTGATAGAGGACCCTTTGCTTTGCTTTGTCCTGTTGACATGAGTCAACAGGTGGACGTCTGGAAGCAGGCCTGGAGGCTTCTTTGTATCCTGGCCTAATTATTGGTGTTCTGTACGCAAGGACAATCAACTGATGTATCAGCTGACTGTTTCTCCTTTCACAATAAATCCCTTTTACTTAGATTTCTTTCTGTCTCTCAGAATTAGACATGGTGTTTCACTGGCCTGTTTAGTACCTAAGTCAATTTTCCTGAGTGCCTTGCCCTGATGCATAGATTTTGAATTAGTCCATATTCTTTTTCCTGACTCTAATAGGAAAATCATTTACAGATGATTTCTGACTTGAATTGTGCTTTACAAACTTAATTTGGGTAGACTGGATGACTTTGTCATTTAGTAAAAGAAGGAAAGAATGATTTAGCCTGCATTGTCCATGGAACCATGTAAATAGATGTTCCAATGGACCAAATGTGTGACTTCCAAATCTGTATGTTGAAATCCTAACCTTCAATGTGATGGTGTTAGAAAGAGGGTCCTTGGCAGGTGATTGAAGTTATGAGGATAGAACCCTCAAAAATGAGATTAGTGCCCTTTTAAAAGGGACCCCAGAGAGTGCTTTGTCTTCTTTCCACCAATGTGAAGATACAATTAGGAGTCTGTGGTCTGCAGCTGGAAGAGGCCCTCACCACAACTCAACAATGTTGGTACCTGATCCCTCTCACTGTAAGCCTCTAGAATTGTGAGGAATAAATTTCTGGCCGGCCATAGGGGGTCACATTTGTAATCTCTGCACTTTGGGAGAGTGAGGCCAGGGGATAGTGAGTCCAGAAATTATGGCTGTAGTGAGCTATGATCATGCCAATGCTCTCTAGCTAGGGCTACACAGCAAGGCTCTGTCTTTAAAAAACAAAACAAAACAAAACAAGACAAAACAAATTTCTGCTGTTTATAAGTCACCCAGTTTACAGCAGTTCGTTAGAGTCACCTGAACTAAGGTAGATGTTATCTGAAAAAATGTTTCTGTGGTCAAACACTTTGGGAAACACTGAACTAAACATAATCAAATATATTCTTTTTTATTTATTAGATCATAATTATGTACATTAATTCTATAATAAGATACAGTGTGCTGCTTCCATATGCAGTTTGGAAAACTCTCATCCAACTGGCTAACATAGCCATCATGTCTTTCTCATAACTGTTGTGTTAAGACATTTATATTCAACCTTTAGACAAATTCACATGTACCCTAATCGAACATATTCTTAACTGGAATATGACTTTCTAGGAGGAAGACTAGAGTGGCAGCATTTTGTAGTGTTTTTGACCACGGAGGCTATTTCTTTAAGGAATATCTCGTAATAGCTCAAGGAATACTACTGATCCTTACAGCCCCCATTTCCATTTGGGCTGTTTCTTTAAACAATAACAAATTTTGGGTAATAGTACTATGTAGTCTTATTAGGTATTACAGGCAGAGAGAAAAGCTAGTCCTGTGTAAGTACAAAAGCAATGAAGAATAAATCAGAATTAAGCTTGTTCTATGAAAATAACTTCTGTGTTAAACAGTCTACATATTTATACCCTAATAATCTAAATTAAGCTAGAGAAAATAAGAGTCAATTTTATAGCAAAAATGCAAGGGTAAAAACTCTAAATCGGCTTCATGGCTTGAAGAAGACCAGAAATTCTTTTTGGTTTTGATCCCTTTGTTCCTCTGACATAGAAATGTAAGTTCCAAACATGAAATGTATTTCTCTTAAAAAAATTCTAACATTAATTAGGAGTTTCTTAATGGACATGATGTTTTTATCACTTTAAACATCAACCTCTTACTCTTTTTTTTTGCAGTTTTTGGCCAGGGCTGGGTTTGAACCCACCACCTCTGGCATACGGGGCTGGTGCCCTACTCCTTTGAGCCACAGGCACCACCCTCAACCTTTTACTCTTTCAACTTATATTTGTCTAGCACTCATTCTGTGGAGGTGTTTGTTCTGCGCCAGCCCCTCTTACTTCTTGTAGAGCTCTGATAGGTTACTATTACTATTAACCTAGAATTTTTTTTTCTTTCCTCTTGAGAATAAAGTCACATATATGTTTTTCTTTGTGAATTTTTTTTTTTTTTAGAGACAGAGTCATACTTTGTCACCCTCAGTAGAGTGCTGTGGTATCACAGCTCACAGCAACCTCCAGCTCTTGGGCTTAGGTGATACTCTTGCCTTAGCCTTCCAAGTAGCTGAGACTACAGGCGCCTGCCACAACACTCAGCTAATTTTTGTTGGAGTTTGGCCTGGGGTGGGTTTGAACCCACCACCCTTGGTAGGTATATAGGGCGGGTGCCCTACTCATTGAGCCACAGGCACTGCCCTGAATTTTTATTATATTGATGAAAATTAAGATACTTAACTAATATTTGCTGATAGTTTAGGACAGTAGCTTCCCATGAATAATGATTACTATAGATAAATATGTGCTAGGAAAGAGTACTAGGAAAATTAAATTCAGTTAAGCCAAATATTTACCACCTGTTTCTTCCAAATACCATATTTGCTGGATACAGAGGTTAACAGAGACAAATGAAAGCAATTCCGTCTCTCTATCTACTGATGGAATTTACTGGGAAGAGATTCTCTCAGGATTAAAAGAGAGGGAATAAATCACAACGTTTGAAGAACATTACAAAATGCTTCAACTGGTTGTAATTTCACATATGTGCCTTTTGTGTATTCATTTGACCTGCAAGACAAAAATAATGGACATAAGAATAAGAGTTTGATGACAATCTGAGTACATTAAATATATTTCAAATTTGAAGTGAGTTCCTATATAGTGTGTGCTGTGTTTATCTGTGGACAGACTTGTTCATAAATATGTGAAAGGTTTTGCTTAAAGGTGAGTAACATTAAGAAAGTGAGAGTATGTTAAACTCTTTTCACATTTATCATAAAGTCAGCGGTTTGAGGATATTACAGCTGAGCCCAGCATTAGGCTTTCCAAGTCTTCTGTTCTCATCCTGGCAGAGCAGGAGTGGAGGGAGAGCACAGACCGTGCCCATGAGGAGCTTCCTGAGGCCCAGAAGGTGCCCAGTCAGTGAAAGTGTCCTGTGCCACGAGGGCTAGAATTCAGTGGGCTGTTTATGCTCCACTCTGAGAAAATACATACTTTCTCTTCGTTTTAACATAATCTTCCATAATTTTGTAATGAGCAACTCTAACTCCATGGCCTTTTCTGTTTCCCTTTAGAGACCTTGCATTAGGCCTTTGAATGTTATGTGTAGGGCCCTTGGAACAAGAGTACTTGAATTTTGTTCCCACTCTACTGTCTGCTATTCATGGGACCTTGGATGCACCACTTAACTTCTCCAAGCCTCAGTTTCCACATCTGTAAAACAGAGATAATAATACTTTCCTTACTTAATATGCAAGATGGTTATAAGGATCAAGTAATATAATGCATAAAAATGCTTTATATTTATAAACATATTTGAAGTATAATCATCACATTAGAACTGGAAACAATTATTTAGAATTCCTCTTCTATTTTTTTTTTTTTTTTAAAGACAGGATCTTGCTCTGTTGCCCAGGGTGGAGTGCAGTGGCTATTCCCAGGTGCCATCCTAGTGCACGACAGCTTTGAACTCTTGGTCTCAAGTTATCCTCCTTCCTCAGCCTCCATAATAGCTGGGATTACAGGCATAGGCCACTGTGCCTGGCTTTAACTTCTGTCTCTTAAATCTCTCTTTTCTCTGCCTACTTGGACAATCCTTTGTAAAGCCCTCATAATTTCTATCCTGGACTGACAATAAATAAAGAAAAATGTAATGTGAGTATGAGATGCAGTTAATAGTCTTGTGCTGTATACTTAAAATTGACTAAGAAAAGATTATTTTAAATATTGTAAATCTTACCTCTGTCCCACAAACATAGATGAAAACTGTGGAAGGTGTTGGGTATGTTAACTTGACTGTAGTGCTCATTTCACTATATAGACGTATCTTGGAACATCATGTGTGCACCTTGAATATATACAGTAAAAATATAAAAATTAAGTTATTGATTGTTTATTTTCAATCTGGTCTCACTCAATTCCACCCTTAAACTACCATCAGAGGGATCTTTCTAAAATGCCAATCTTATCATCTACTTGCAGAGTCCTTTAGTTGCCCACCAGTTGCCAAAGCAAAAAGCTGAGACTTCTCAGCCCAGTAGACCAACCCCTTTGTGGTTTGTTTTCAACTTCATTTCTAGTCACTGTCTCTGGTGCCCTTCTCTGCTCCAGCCATACGTAACTCCTTACAGCCGCACACCACTCACTACCCATCCTTGGCTTCACACACACTGTGCTTCTGCCTGGGTGCCTTTTGCCCAGCCTGTATCTAACCGGGTTCTGACTTACGCTCCACGTCCCAGCGCGAGGTATGTCTTCTGGAGATTCTCCATTCTCCCATCCTCCAGAAAGGGCTGAGTGATACCACACTTAAGCTATCACATCATGTGATAACAGTGTATTAGTGGGAATAATAATATCATCTACCTATAGTTATGCATTAATATTTATAAGCCCATCAGTGAATATTAGCAATTATCATTAAGAGTCAAGGCCATCATTTTGGGTGAAGAGGACAGATACAGATCTAGCAGAATCCTACTTAGAAACCCTGTTCCCAGATTCATGGTGATGGAAATAGCATTCTGTAATTTGGTTTCTTATCAGCCAACATAATGTAATACACACTACATACCAATGAAATTTAATGCTGTACTGAAATAATAACATATATTTATTCATATGTGTTTTTATATTTCCTGTAACAATAATAGAAATACTTGTCCTCAGGTTTTCTTTTTCTTAAAATGTCACTATAGGATTCTGTCCCAGTTTTCCTGGGTCTGGTGTGAGCCTAGTCTGTTTGGTAGTTAACACTACTGGGAGGATGTCAGGAGAGTGAAACAGAGGGAAGAGAGAAAGAAGCGGCAGTGTCCGGAGGCGATTCCTACTTTGGGGCTGCTGTATGGTTAAGTGGCAACTCTATTACTGCTCTCTCTGAACTCCCTTTTGGGCCCAGGCGGGATTATTGTTGCTGCAGGGAGCTATGAGCCTGATCACTTCCCAGTTTTTTCTTTTTTACAGAACAGAGGAAGACTGTGAACGAAATGCCCAGATACAGATGCTTTCAGTATAATAAAAATAGGGAACATCTCCTATAATGAAAACAATGTCTGTTAGTCTTTTTAACAAGAAAATATAGCTAATGAAGTGAATTAAACATTTTGAATTATTACTAATAGATAAATGTTATTAGTCATTAAAATTCTAATAATTCTCGGGGTTTAAATATTAATCAGAGAACTCCTGATGTATAAATGATAATATATTATGTTTAATATTAAAGAATGGAGAGCATGCC
>NW_003852527.1:1573300-1590697 GCF_000181295.1 Otolemur garnettii | reverse complement strand
CCCAAGTAGCTGGGACTATGGGCGCCCGCCACAACACCCAGCTATTTTTTGGTTGCAGCCATCATTGTTGTTTGGTGGGCCTGGGCTGGATTCAAACCCGCCAGCTCAGGTGTATGTGGCTGGCACCTTAGCCGCTTGAGCCACAGGCGCAGAGCCTTTATTGCCAACTTGTATCTTTACCCTCTCTTCTTAGCAGGGTAGAAGATGTTCTCTCTTCACTGGTTTTTAACAATGTTTTTATTGGCCGGGTGAGGCCACCGTGGGTGGATTGCTTGAGCTCATGAGTTCTAGACCAGACTGAGCAAAAGTGAGACCCTGTCTCTGCTAAAAATAGAAAAATTGAGGTGAGAGGATCATTTGAGCCCTAGTTGAGGTTGCTGTGAGCTATGTCACCTCAGCACTCTACTCAGGGCGACAGCTTAAGACTCTGTCTTTAAAAAAAAAATGTTTTTATTGAAGATTGTCATAGGCTGTTCTTGAAAAGATTTTATTTATTTCATTACTTTCAATATGTAGGGCGAAACCAGCTATTTCTCTGAAATATTATGTGTTTCTCTTCAAATGTCACTTTTAGGCTTAACCAGAAATCTTTCCTCAAGCCATTTTGTTGTGATTCTTGGCCCAAAGATATTACTCTACTTTATAGCCATTACATCATAATTTTTTTTCAATTGAATGACCTACATGGAATATTCTCAAAAATATTTAAAGGTGTTGAAATGAATCATTTGCACTTGAATATTACCACATTCACAGTGTATGCATACACAGAGAGTCAGACTGGCAAAAACAGAAAAAAAAGTAGAAAGCTTTCCTCTTTCAACTTAAACATATGCTGAGAACAGATTGAAATTGTGCTGAAATGCACTTGGTATGTATCAGTCTACATTAGTGGACACTAGGGAGCAGGGTGACTGCCTTTGGAAACAGTAGGTTTGGGGCAGACTTTCTCAGGGGCTAGAAATGATTTTTAGTTTCTTCTATACCCCAAAATTTAGCTCCAGATTATATTCTTAAAAAAATTAGGTTTTTATGGAAAAACTCTCTGCATTTCTTTTAAAACCTCTCATAAAGGGTAATATCGTTACATGATTCTCTCCTAAGTGTCTGTAGGCAATTTGTTTTATAGGAGGAATTGCTTTTGGGACCAGATTCTTATTTTAACAAGGCTATTTTCTTAACCTCAGATTAAAAAAAAACTTAAAAATTAACATACTATTTACACCATTTATAGCAATGCTATATTCTGTTTGAAAAGTGAAAAATTATACAAAGATAAAGTAACTAAAAACTTTTATTATAAAAAGTGAACAAGGTAGTATAATGAAGCCTTCTGCATCCATCTCCTGGTGTCAATAATGATAAACTTGCGGCCAATCTTACTTCTTATATGTAAGTCATTTTAAGAAAAATATCTCTTCTATGCTATCTATTCATTCTTCATTTGTTCAGCGACCCCAGTTTCAGAGTAATTTTTAAAAACTTCTTTGCTGAGGTACTGATAGAGAATATTTAGGAAAAATTTCTCCCCTTCCTGTTCTCTTTTTTTTCTTGGAACAGGGAAGGTCTATGCCTTGTCAAGAGAGAAATCAGCTGATGAGTGTGGTTGAAAGTGTTTCTTGGGCTCCTTTTGGTTGTCATTTACTTTAGTGATAATCCAGTAGCTGATATCCAACTGTTTTTACAAAAGGCAAGATTAGAATCTCTCGGTGGTGCTGAGGTAAGACACAGCTCTAAACATTCTTGGCTGTCCATTCTCCAGCTGCCTATTTCTGTACTCAGAGGGAAGACTGGTGTCCATGCAGCAAGTTTGATCCTCAAAAACAAATGCACCGACCTTCAAGGAGGATGCATGGAAGCATTTAGCTTCAATCTCCTTTCTTACTTTTTGAGGAAAATAATGAACTAACAGTAGAGGGTTTGCTCTTAAGGAGACACTTCCTTCCTAAGCACCATCTCTTTGTGTTTTTACTGTCCCAGTTGTATGTGTACAATGGACAGAATAGCTCAGGAGACCCTTTGGCCAAGCCTATTATGCTGTTCCATCTGTCTGTGGCAAACCAGAAAAAAAAAATCTGTGTTAGGTCTTGCCTTATGGCAAATTCTGATCTGCAGTTGCTGTTTTCCCACACTTACTTAAGCTCCTTTGCCCATCTACTGGCAGAAAGGCCTGGGGGCTCCTTCTGAGTGTGAGATACTTTTATACATCTAGGCCCTCTGGCTTTGCCTCTGGCAGATGCAAACAAACAAACAAAAGGCTGCCTGGAGCTCACTCTCCATGGTGGAAACTGGTTCATGGCCAGAACAGGAGAAGGAGCATTAGAATGGCGGGGGTGTGCTATCACTCATCTGGAGATGGCAACATTTTGGTAATTGGTGTGTGTTGGAGTAATATATCTATTTTTATGTAAACTTTATAATCAATTAGTAATGAGGAAAAAGTCTCACTGGGGAAAGTGACTGACTCTATAGAAAGGTGTATTTAAAAATGTAATATGATTTGAAAACAGATGAATAGTTTCACTAATTTGGAGGAGGCACTTTAAATGGAATACTGGGCTGCATGTTTTCATGGTACTAGGAAGTGGGAAAACATAGTTTACTGTCTTGTGAACAATGTTTTAAGTTACACTGAATCTATTCTTGGCTTTCCCTGATAAAGTTTATAACCATTTCTCCTCATATATCAATAATCAGGACTGGGCCTGGAGATCCCACTTCTTGGACAACTGAAGTTTTAGGGAAAATGGAGCATGCATATGGCTCTAGGTTGAGCACGGCTTCTATTTCTTCAGCTACCCATCATTCACCCAAGCATAGGACGAGCACAGCTGCTTTCTATTACGCACCTTGTGGAAGAATAGAAGATTGAAAGCAATGGTTGGATCTGAAACTTGATTTATGTGTTTTTAGAATAAATAAGAAAGAATAGGGTGGCAGGTTCAAATCCAGCCCCCTGCCAAACTGCAACAAAAAAATAGCTGGGCATTGTGGTGGGCACCTGTAATCCTAGGTACTTGGGAGGTGGACGCAGGAGACTTGCTTAAGCCTAGGAGTTGGAGGTTGCTGTGAGTCATGATGCCACAGCACTCTACCGAGGGCGATAAAATGAGACTGTCTCTCTAAAAAAAAAGAAAAAGAAAAAGAAAAAAGGAATATTATCAAAGAATGCCTCCCTTTCCCCTAGAAATAGTTGTTAAATATCTCTCTCGTCACACAAATCCCATTTTAAAGATAACTACCACTATTGGGGGAATGAGAAAACAGGAAATTTAGTTGTTAAACAATGATGTTAGTTGAATTTTGCCAACATTTGGATTAGGAGAAATGAAAGGATGCAATTGACAATCTTTAGATTTTGAAGGGAAATTGACTAATTAGGTAAATTCTCTTTCTATCTTCACCTACTTTCTTTCAGCTTATGTATCTTCTCTCAAAGTCAGAGCCGCTTCCATCAGAAAATGGAATTCCATGTCCTAAAGGATGGGATATATCTCTTTTATTTTATTTTTTGTAGAGACAGGGACTTATTATGTTACCCTGGTTAGTCTGGAGCTCCTGGCCTTGGGAAATCCTCTTGATGTTGGGATTACAGGCATGGTTACCATGATTGGCCAACCACCCAAAAGAAGACAAAGGAAAGAGGACTGAGCTTTCTCACCCCAGCCGCTCTTTGCTGTGCCCAGCCCCTGACTGCCCTCCACTGGGGTTAGCTCCTTCCCCAGTCCATTCAGCTGTGGTGGCTGTGGTAGGGTCACTTGACCTAGTGCAAGACAACTTCTCAGTATAACGGGTTGCCAATGGCTGCTTTTCTTGCAAGAGGCCCTGTGTGTGACAGAACTCGGAAAATCAGAGAGTTGACGACCGTTTGTCTCTCCCTGTCCTGACTCCATGTCCTGTCTGCCAGCATTCCAGCCCAGAAGGCAATTTGCTGTGATTTTTCCACATGGCTAGTTTTCCTTGTTTCTTCTTTTCTTTCAAACTAATTTATGGGTCCATAATTTTCAAAAGGTTTTCCTGAGGGTAATTTTACCCCTAATTTTGATAAAATTCAGTTTGGAATAAAATTAGATGAACTACTTAAAATTCTCGTGCAGTCTTCTTTTCCTATGATATTTCAATCTAGTCAAAGGATGAGTAGTCAGATAATAAGATTTCCTGAGGAATTTTTGACATGTCAATGCCTTTTTTTTGGTACAGACAGAGTCTCATTTTATTGCCCTCGGTAGAGTGCCGTGGTGTCACACAGCTCACAGCAACCTCCAATTCCTGGGCTTAGGCGATTCTCTGACCTCAGCCTCCCGAGTAGCTAGGACTACAGGTGCCTGCCACAATGCCTGGCTATTTTTTTGTTGCAGTTTGGCTGGGGCTGGGTTTGAACCTGCTACCCTCAGTATATGGGCCCAGCACCCTACCCACTGAACCATAGGTGCTGCCCGTCAATGCATTTTATTTGAATTAATTTTGCATTCTTCCTGCCCATTGCAGCTGGTTTGTTTTGGTAACTGCCATTTCTATGTGGGGTTTCTGGGAAGCTGAAAGCAGACCAAACTCAGGATTACCATCTATTGCAAAGGGATGGAGAGCCTGTGATTCCAGGGACTAGTATCCACCTTTTCTAGCATGAGTTGCTAGCTACTGACCAACTGATTCAGGAATATCCAGATGCCCTTCAGATGATTTACCCTAGGCTTCCCAAAGTATGTGCTATGAAGAAAGGATTGTAGTCAAATATGCTGGTAAAATGCTGTACATTATCTTCTTAGAGATTTATAATGCATATTAACATAATAAAGGCTCTGAAAAGTCCTACAGTAAAGAGGCCTGCCTGTGTATAATTCACTATTTCCAAAATGTAGTCAACCTTGGGATCCGTAAGTCACACCCTTATTTATTAGCATGATCTGGTATTTATATTCAAAAGAATACTCTTCAAAAAAATAATTCTGACTTAGGCTGTTTCTTTTTATGACACTTAAAAATGGTGTGGTCTGACAGGGTCTTTAATCTCACCTACTTGGGAGGCTGAGGCAAGAGGATCACTTAAGCCCAGGAGTTCAAGGCTGTGAGGTATGATTGTGTCACTGCACTCCAGCCTGGATGACACAGCAAGATTCATCTAAAAAAGTAAAAAAAAAAAACAAAAAACAAAAATAAAAGTGGCTTAATTTAAAATACATTTTGCATAGCGAATTTTCTCTTTTTTGTTATAGAGTGGGTATTAATTAGTCAGCAAAGAGTTCATTGCCACCGAGGTTCAAGGGAAATGTAAATTACATGTTGTTCTGATTTAGGTGTCTCATGGAGATGTTGATGCTCACTGAACCGAGTTCTTCTGAAAGTTTATTCTGCCCTTTGTATGCAGAAGTAGGAGTGTGACTATGGCAGTGATTAAAGGTAGTGATGGATCAGCCAAAAATGAGATACTCTGCACCTCTCTGCATAAGCCAGGCCTTTCAAATGCAGAGTCATCCAGTTCCTCATAAAGAGTGACATCAACAGCACAAAATGGTTCAAGATTTGGATCCCACTGTGTTTTCTTGTGGCCCATTTATCCCTGGGGTCTTTCTTGGCAACCTAGTTATGTAACTTCAGTGATCCTTTTGTCTCATACAAACCTCATGTGAGCCTCTATTATTTTTTTTTTTTTTTTGAGACAGAGCCTCAAGCTGTCCCCCTGGGTAGAGTGCCGTGGCATTACAGCTCACAGCAACCTCCAACTCCTGGGCTCAAGCGAGTCTCTTGCCTCCACCTCCCAAGTAGCTGGGACCACAGGCGCCCGCCACAACGCCCGGCTATTTTTTGGTTGCAGCCGTCATTGTTGTTTGGCGGGTCCGGGCTGGGGATTCGAACCCGCCACCTTAGGTGTACGTGGCTGGCGCCTTAGCCGGTTGAGCTATAGGCACCGAGCCATGAGCCTCTATTATTAATGAATTTCTCTGAACTGGTTTTTATCTTCAGTCTGTTTAATTTATTCAGGTTGGATGAAACCGTCAGGGCCATGGTTCTGTCCCTCCCCTACCGCCCCACCCACCCAGTGCTCACACGGGGCCTTCGGACACTTTCCTCTCTGCTCTGGTCACCACAGTTTCACTCTGACTCATGGCTTGCTGCTTCTCCAGAGGAGTGTGTTGTCTGTGGATGTGATTCTGCCTTACCGGCTCCATTCCTCCCCAAGTAAGGGCTCCTGGTGCTAATTAGTTCACTACAGACTTATCCAGTGACTACTCTGCTCAACCTTGTGTTAGGAACCGAGGAAATTAAGAAGATAACTTCATCTTTGTACTTTCAGAGATAATAATCTAGGAGAAGACAGGGGAAAAAATGGACCATTTAAACATAACCTGATACGTGATAGTAGAGACAGGGCAGGGTTCTGTAAGACTACGGGGACCAGCCCAAGGCAGTCAGGGGAGGCTTCCTGGAGGAAATGACCTGAGCTGAGACTTGAAGGACAAGCAGGAAATAATTAAACGGAAAGGGGCATGGTATTGAGGGGGAGTTTTCCAGGCAGAGGAAAGATTATGGACATAAGCACGGCAGTAAAAGCTAAGAGTTACTTTGGTATTGACGAAGTGTGAACTTAGAGGCCAAAAAAAAAAGAAAGAAAAAAAGGCAGGAAATGTAGTCTTCTATCCTGTTGATGACTTCAGGCTGGACGACTTTCTAAAGGATGGTGTCCTTTATCCTTGCTGGGACCCTAAGGCAGCAGTGAGAAAAACAACCCTGTCATGTAAATATCACATAATACAGGAAGCTGAGGGGTATGAGTCAGGTTCCTGATTATTTTCTACTCTCTATTCTTGAATAAGGTATATTCTTGGTGATTAGTCTTATTATATACCAAGTTAAGGAACACTTGGAAAATACACTGTCTCCTACACAAATACTGGGCTTAGACATCTTGATGACAGCAATACGGTTGAAGTTAGAATTTCATTTACACAGTTTAGCCATTATTCAACAAACTTTTTTTGTGTGTGTGGTCAGCCACTGTCTTAGGGGCTGGTCAAATGTTAATGAGCAAAACAGATATCTCCTTATCCCCTTGGAGCTTGTTACCCTGTAGAGAAGGAAGACATTGAGAAAGTAATTGGAATTGTGTTATGTATAATAGGGGACTCCAACTAGCATGAGTAAGGGTATGCTTAGCAATGCCGTTTTCAGACATAAGTGGCGGTCCAAGTACTTACACAGAGAGGATGTCCACAATGAGGGTTACCCTTACCACAGAGACGAAAGCTAATGACCCGCAGTGCTGGGATCTCCTAGCCGAAGTAGATCTAAGACTATTGTGAGCAAAATCAACCTTAGAAACAATCGTTTTATGGGTCAAAGTAATTTGCTAATATGAACGCCAAATAGAAACTTTGTAAAAAGATCAAACTCTTTTCACCAAAAGCCTGGGAACATTTTCACTGAGGGCTCCATCTGTCAGAAGGGGAGCAGCAGTGCGGCATCTCAGAGGTTAGATGATTTTGCCAGAACCTCCCTGACTGCAGCTTGTGACAATTGACTGACCCCTAAGGCCACCAACCCTGGCTGCCTGGTGCTCCGCTTGGCCCCTGTTGAGGGGGTCCTATTCTCTCACCTCCAACTGGGCCCCTCCTTTAGCCCGAGGCGGGTATTTTCATTATGATCCATAATCAAGTCGAATGGACTTTGTAATTGAACCAGCATCACACACTGGAGGCTTTTGATGGGCACAGCTCCTTAGGATTTGAGGGCTGTGTGAGCAGGAGGAGGTGGGGGCGGGGCACACTGCTTGCTCTGATGCTTCTGCCGCAGCCACGGTGCTGAAAGGAAGAAGCAGCAAGCATCTGTTTCCAGAGCCCGGCATTATTAGTTTACTATGGCGTGAACTATAAACACAACTTGCGTCTTTAGTCACAATGATGAATGAAATCAGAAAATAACTCCCGATTGGAAGAATCAGCTTACTAGCACACTATTTATGCAGGTAAACCGTCCTTACCTCAGGATTCTTCCTCACGGTCTGTCACGGACACCTAACTGGAAGGAAGGCGTGCTCTGAGTTGGGAGACCGTGGGCTGAGCAGGAAAGGGTGAGCCTGCATGTCCTCGCCCCTCTCCTCTGGACTAACTAATCAGCACTCACAATGAATGAAGAGACGGAGGAAGTTGTGGACATCCCAATAAGGTTTAACGGGTTGCAGAGTTTCCATGAGGGGAGGAAGTGTGGGAGTGTGCGTTGTGTGAGGTGGAAGAATTTGTTCTTGGGTTAAATTTTTTTCTCTAGTGAATGGAGCCTGTAGCATGAATCATCCCAAATGGAAGAAAAAATGTTACAAATGATATTTGATGTAGGAGGCAAGTTGTAGCAGAAATCTCCAATGAGTACAGCTATTTGAACATGTACACCTATCTAGATCACTAGGAATTAACAATGTTTTACTTTGTTCATTCAGAGCCCTCAATACTTATTTGTTAAATTACTTGAGTGCTGGCAGAATCTTAATTTCTCGCCTATAATCTAGTTTGAGTACCAAGACGTAGTTAGGAAACGGTTACCTGGGAGGTGGTATGAGTAGACAGGAGTAGAATCAGGCTTGATGGGGGAAGCCTGGGTGAGGCGCTTCCAGGAAGAGGCAGAGGGCGGCTCGGGGAAGAACTGCTTACCAGGAAAATGCTGCGTTGGGAGTAAGTTCAGACAGGGGGGTCTCGAAGACAAGTGGTAGAGGCTTCAACATAAGACAGATCCTCCAGGAATTAAGGAGCCACTGTACCCTCTTGGTCAAGGGCTGACTCAGTAGACAAGCCCAGAGTTTGTGGCAGTCCAGGGCTGGACAGCACTGACATGATGGAGATGCCAGGCAGGTGGCAGGCTGTTGTCTCAGCCCCGAGCCAGAGATGCTGGGGACTTGCCTCCTGTATGGCGATGGAAGTGAGACAAGTTTCCTATGAAAGACTGGAAAAATGTGGTGAAGAATTAGATGTGGGGAGGATAGGAAAAATGTGAGCTAAAAATAACTTCAAAGTCAGGGACAGGACTCACACCTATAATCCCAGCACTTCAGGGGGCTGAGGTGAGAGGACTGTTTGAGACCAAGAGCTTAAGGTTGACTGAGCTATATGATGCCACTGCACTATAGCCCTGCCTAAATGAAAAAGAAAAAGAAAACAAACAAAATCCCACCACAAAAACAAAAAACAAGCAAACAAAACAACTCCTCCTAAACCCCTTGAATTATAAATCATGGAGGTACAATTACGGTGGTCCAAAAATTTTGAGAGAGTAGCAAGTCCTTGCAATTAGGATCTATGGTTATGAAACAGGTAAGGAGGTACCTTTGAAATTAAATAAGTGCTTCAGATTATTACAAGAGACTAGGGGAAGCATGGCCCATGTGACGTGCATTTTTAAGACTGATTCTTTCATTACTTTGAATCTGTAATGGGTAAAGACAAGCTCTCCTTTTATTTAAAAAGTGTACACACAGGATAATTATGACTTATCTTGGTGCTTTTTCTTCATAATGTAAAAATGTTCTCTGTGTGGTGATGGATGTGTTAATTAATTTGATTGTCGTAATCATCTGATATGCATAAATGATGTGTACAATTTGTACATCTTAAATAGATATCATTTTTATTTGTCAATTGTACCTCAATAAAACTGGAAAAAGTGTTTTCTCAAGAAACATAGAACTGTAGAAACAAACTTCTGAGACTGTTTACAGCAGTGAAAGAAAATAATAAGTGAACAAGTTTAATAGTTAATCAAATGCAGAAGTACGTTTAGTATCCATGTGGCGGTTTTCCTTTGGGAATCCCAGGTCATGCCATCCTCCCGGCAGAGCTACTGCAGGTAATGCCTGATGTTAGAAAACAAACTGCATAGTGCTATGGAAACGATGTGAGGAGCCACAACAACTTATTTAGGATCAATCACCAAAATCTGGGGTTGGTCTTGGTCTCCTTTTACCACAAGAGATTGGAACTTTTTCTGGTGGATTGTACCATTCGTTGTTGCATTATCAATTTATTACTCAGTAACTAGGAAGTAATTTCATTATGTCCTCCATTCACTGTGTGCTACTCTACAAAACAAACCACGCTTTAACCATCAGTCATCTGGGGTTGCAGACAGAGTGTGCTGTGGTGATACAAATACTTACAACATGCACAGTGTGAATTTTAGTCTGGGCGTTCCAGAATGGACAGAAAAGCAGGTGGTGATTTTTCTTATACAAAATTTAACAGCCGATTCTTGTACCTATTCTTACCAAAACGTCTCCAATCACAGAACTCGTCTGATTCTCATTGCAATGTAAATTCATATATTGTAATATTTGTTTTGAAAATTTATATCCTGGCTCACCATATGAACTCGTTCTCATTGCCTACTCAGGCCTTTGAGCAATTTGCAGTCTTTTGTTAGCAAATAAAGGCCCTCAGACCCTCCTATTTTGAGCCCCAAGTTTACCAGCTGCTATCCACTACTGGGCCTCATTAGAGGCCTGCCGCTCTGCTGAGAACCACACCACATGCTACACCCTCTCTTGTCTACATATTAGCCTGTTGCTGCTCCTTAAATTACCTGGTACAAAAGCTTGCTCTATTTCTCCACAGAGACCTACCACTCCTATCCAGTTTGAAGAGGCTCTATATCATGATCTCTCAGACTAATTAAGGTTCGTGGGTAGGCCACAGGTTGCTACGGAGGAACCTTCCTGAAGGCTGATATCTACGAGAATTTTTTTTTCCTAAAAGATTACTGCTGCTGTAGCTTATGCTCCAAAGTCTGTTTTTAAAATAAAAAGAGAGTTGTCTTGTTTTAACCTGGATGATGTAATTCATTTTACATTTTAAAATTCATTTCCCATGGAAAGTAGAACACAATGTTAATTAAAAACATTTGAAATAAAAGATTTAAAGTATTTTCAGGGGATGGGGCTGGTAAATACACTGGAACAGTCTTTTGAAGAAGCTTTATTAGAAATCATAGATTGTATCCAGTATTTGTGTTAATTGAGCCTTATCTATATTTTTAAATGAAAAACATTAAATCTTTCTAACTTTTGAGATGATTTGTTTGTAATTTAGTGGTCTGAAAAATAGATTAAATAGTGTGTATTTCCTTATGCCAAATAACCAAAATATTTTTTTCAAGAAATTTCAAGATTTCTGGGAAGAAAATTTTAATATTTTGGTTACAAATTCAGAGAAGAGTAAAGAAATTGCAGTTCTATATTATCAACAAAATGAATTGATGATCTGTTAGCATAAAAAGTAAGTTACTGAGGGATTCTTCATTAAAAAATTGTAGTTACCTAGCGGAGCTTTATGTGGTAAATGCTTCTCCTACTTCAATATGTAACTCAGGGAATGCACATTCTGCTCCCACATTGACTGTGCGAAGCAGGCAGGTGTGAGGTGGTGGGGAGACGCGGCTCACCAACCTCCTGTACGCATCGACACGTCTTCCAAAGTGTTCCTGATCTGCTCAGTTTGCTCATCGTGGAGTACTGGTTCTTTCTTTGCTTCCCTCTTTTATCTCTTCTATCCTTTGTCTTTCTATATGTCATGAGAATCATATTTCCTCAATTGCTATTTTTAGGGGAATTTTATTATTATTGCCATTATTTTATCACCATTAAGAGTGGTAAGGGAATCTTTTCTTTTTTTTTTTTTTGTGACAGAGTCTCAGTCATCCTAGAGTTGAATGCCATGGTGTCACAGCTCTCAGCAACCTCAAACTCTTGGGCTCAAGTGATTCTCTTGCCTCAGCCTCCTGAGTAGCTGGGACTGCAGATGCCCCCCCCCATGACACCCGGCTAGTTGTTTTTAGAGACTGGGGACTCATTCTTGCTCAGGTTGGTCTCCAACTCCTGAGCCCAGGCAGTCTACCTGCATCCCTCTCCCAGAGTGCTAGGATTACAGGTGTGAGCCACTGCGCCCAGTCTGGGATTTTTTTTTTTTTAAATCTATTTTACCTACCTCTTCTGGATTTCTCCACATGCCAACATCTTTTCTATGGTAATACCTTCCTGTCAGCCAGGCTAATCTTCCTGGATACTTTCTTAGCCATTCCCCTGGCTACCTAAACGTGGTCATTCCAGGTAGCCTTTGAATGAATTCTATGTACCTAAGTTGTGTGTAGTATATACAGGAAGTATGTTTGTCTTTGAAACTGAATAATGCAGATGCCAGCACACTAAGCATATCAGACAAATGGGGGGCATTTCTGTAACTGACTTATGAAATGAAGAGATGCTGAATTTCACTTATTTAAATTTGTAAATGAACAAGGAGAAGTGTCCGAGAGCTTCAGAGAGATAGTAAATGTGTTTGGATAAGCAAAGAAGTAAAGACTATTTAGAGTAATTAAATCATATCATGCAAATATTTTCTAGGGGTGCAAATAAGCACTTTTTAAAATAACTGCTGAACAGGCACAGCAATGGTGGTACCTCAGCTGCCGCTGCAGTGCACACAGCACTTTACAAACACCACTGATCAGAAATAAACTCTAAAGGGCACGTTTCCAGGGCCTGCTGTATCTCACAGCATGGCCGGGTAGCTGGGCAGAAGAGATGGGGCACTTTCCTCTTGGAAGATAATCATAATAGATTAATTCAACAAATATTTGTTAAGTATTTATTATATGCCAGGCATCGTTGTAAGTGCTGGAAGTGACAAAAAGCAAAAAGCCAGACATGGTCTCTGTCCTCACAAAGCCCACAGACTGGTAGGGGATGAGAGACAAAGAAACAGAAAATTGCTCTGTGTGTTAATCAGAGCTTTGATGGCAGGAAGCAGAGTGTGCTGAGAGGACAGATTGGTCCTGCAGGTAGTTGAAATCATCCATGTGGTAGCTAGACTAGGGAAATAAGCCTGAGAGCCTGGCCTTCACTCTCTTACTGGGGACGTGGGGCCTGGAAGCGTAGACCTTTATTGGCAATTCCCCTAGAAACAGCCATTGCCACGGCTGTCTCAGGCTGCCACGGAGAGAGTCTGTTTTTCTTAGTTTACCAAACCTCAGGGTTGTTTTGTCGCTTTGGTGTGTTTGTGTACACACAACTTTTGCTGTCTATACCGTTTGAAAGTAAGTTGCAGACATCATTAGACTATTTTTATCTTCTTTTTCAGATAATAGGTTTGTTAATTTTCTTCTTTATACATGTTTATATTTCGAAATTTCTATGTGCAACATATATGGAAATCTGAAACAATCATTATAAAATATTATTTTTTTGACATCATTAGACTTCAGTATGCATCTCCTAAGAATGAAGCTTATTCCTGCACAAGTCACAATAACATTACTGCCTCTAAAAAAATATGGAATAGCTTGATGAACTTGTCTAGTATCCAGTCCATATTAAAATTTCCCCATTTGGTCTAAGAATGTTTTTATGGCTATTTGTTCCTTTGATTGAGGATCCAATTAAAGTTTATGCATTAAAATTAGTTGTTATATCTTTCTAGTTCCTTCTACCCCAGAGGTAACCATTATTCTATTTTTCTCTTACCTCTATAGTTTATATTTTTATGCTTTTACTACATAATTATCTAAAATGATATGTGATATTGTTTTGCACTTAAAATTTCACTTGACAGTTCCTTTTTTACCTAACATTGTGTTTTCAAGATCTACCTATGTAAATACATGTAGATCTTATTCATTGATTTTTAGCTTATATTATATTTTAGCTTATATTATATTCATTGTGTGAAAATGTCATACTTTATCCATTTCTCTGTGGAAAGGTTGTTTACATTAGCTAAATTAAGAAATTGCCTTTTCTTTTAGCATTGCAACTCCTAATGGGGTGTCTGTTATTAAATTAGAAAGTTGTTTTTTCAGATCAGTTAACTTATCCTTTCGCTCAAGTTCTTCTAGGGCTTCTGACATTAACGTGGTTCCATTTTTAGGACATATTTCCATGGTAGCCTCAGTGTCAGATGGTAACAGAGTTTTCTGTGCCTCCTCAGAAAACCTTCACAACCACTTTTGTGCTGATATTGCAGACCAGAGGATCTTAGGTAAGTCATCATCTAGAGGGATTTAAAATAAACTGATGCCCAGGCCCTGTCTCCAGACATTCTGATTTACTTCATCTGGAATGGGGCCTTGGCAGTCATGGTTCGGAACTGGCTGATCATTATCCAAATCCTATAGAATGATTGGATGGACTGGCAGGAGAGTCACATAAAGTCTACTGCCAAGAACTGGACAAGTGAGCTGTACGTAGTATCTTGATTCCCATGCCTGGCTGAAAACCAATTACTGAGCCACTATCCTGATGGTGTTGATGCTTAGAACCTAAAGAAGGCTGCAAAAGAGAAATGGCTACATTTCCCTCAACTTCTGGACTTTTGGTTATATTCCATCATCACTGAAAATCTTCCATTGAGATGTGGCAGATAAGAGAACTAAATGTCAAGTCCCTTGTCTGATAGTAACACATTTTTACTTGTTTCTTTCTTTCATTGTTTAGTACTACAGATTCATTTATCTCTTCTTAGATGTTAATATGTGTTCTGTTATTAGATAATGAAAAAGATGTCTGGGTCAATGATTCCCTGTTTGTCTTGACTCTCAGAAGTTTTTCTGGAGGAAAAACCATTTATCTATCTATTTATCTATTTATTGGCAGAGTCTTCCTCTGTCACCTAGGCTAGACTGCCGTGGTGCTACCATAACTCACTGCAGCTTTGAACTCCTGGGCTTAATGGATCCTCCTGCCTTAGCCTCTCAAGTAGATAGGACTAAAGGTGCATGCCACTACATCCAGCTAATTTTAAAATTATTTTTCATGGAGATGAGGTTCTTGCTATGTTGTCCAGGCTGGTCTTCAACTCTTGGCCTCAAGGGATCCTCATGCTTCAGCCTCCTAAAGAGCTGAAACTACAGGCATGAGTCACCATGCCTGGCTGAAAACTGATTATTGAGCCATACAACATGGCAGGCATTTTACCCACAGCATATTATTTCATCATCTAAATTACCTTTTGATGGCATTATCCCTGTTTTACATGTAAGTACATGAAAGTTCAGGGAAGTTAAGCAATTTTCCCAAAGCTATAGGATACCAAGTAGAAGACTCTGGATCAGAAATCAAGCTTGCCAGATGCAAGAATATTCTTTCCATACTTCTACTGTATCTAGGAGGAAGAGTTTCCCACAGTTTCCTTTGCTCTGGTTGACAGATGCCCTAATCAAAGTTACATAAATTACTAAGTGCAGGTTTCTGATTTCCAGGACTCATGGCTCATGACCTGGGTAGCCCAAGGGGAAAAGTTCTCTCTAGCAGAATATGGCTAGGAAAGCCAGGGACAAGGATACCTTCTATGGCCACACCCCAGAGTCATCACCCCAGTCCTCTTGGCATAACCCCTTCACGCTCCTCACTGATGCCATGGCAGCTGATGTTCTCACCAGTACTGCCATCTTCACACCTTTCCCCCTTCCCATGGGTTTGTCTGTAAAACTTGCTCTAGCTCCATTCCAGTGGCCTTGCCTCTCAGGTTTTCCAAGGCATTACTTGGTGGGATTGTTTTAGACTAGGAGTTTGGAGGAACTTGGGAATACAGAATGTTGGAGGTTATGGATTCTGGAATCCTGGTGATCTTATGGTGAGAGAATGTGTAATTTATATAACTTGTCACATTAGTCTGATGGATTAACTACCAAAGACCCTTTTGTGTCAGTAACTGATGAGGAATCTAGGAATTCATGGATCTGGAAGTGGGGGTGTGCAAGCATGTGCCAATCCTTATACAAGTGTACAAATTTGTGCAGAGCTGTTTTGGAAAAAAATCTTCCTCCATGTTGTCTAGTGAGAGAAGGTAAAGCACAGCACACCAGCGGGGGCTGGCAGGCTGCAGTGGTCCAGTATAGAGGTCATAATGATGTTAGGCAATATGTTTGATCAAATAAGACACTGGGTTAAGTAAATGTTTATAAAGGATGGGAATGGGGGAGCTCCTTGAAATATAACCTTATTTAAGGTAGTAAAACAATGCCCCATTAACCAACCACAGATTTGAATGTCTTTGGCAGAATGATGGGAGAGGGAGGAGGAAGAGAGGAAGGAGTGCTGTGATTTGTTTAAGTGCCTAGAAAATTTGGAATGGGACAAACCAAACCACCTATGAACAGAATGTTCTGCTTGTTCCTGCCCAACCCTTGAATGAGGCGTTGGCGGGGAATCCAGGTAGACAGCACGTGTGTGGGGTTGTTTGGGGCAGGGTTGGGCAGGAGGCTCGTGGCTGCTCATGGCAGGAAGCTTCTGTGTCTCTCCTTATTAATGCAGATGGTGCACAGAGGGGTTTATGTTGACCGTTTGCAGCCTCATATGCAGGCAAAGACATGTTTTCTCTGCACACGTCCATTCTCTGCATGGAATAAGGTGCCTCAAGCAAAGTCAGAAAGACATTGATTGTCTAAGCTATGACAGGTTCATTGACTTTGAATGGGAAACTGCACACCCCAATTTGTGAGACTTAAAAAAAATAAGCCCCTATCCATACAAAATTCTTGTTTTCTTCTAGGCAGAATATCTTTTAGACTTGGTTTGACTTTTTTTGAAGGACTAGAATCTGTTGGGAGCAAATCTAAATGAGGCATCCACACTAGCATTGATCTAATTCTTGGCTTTTTTTTCAGGTTTGTGGAGGGAAGTTAACTACTCAGACAACTTTCAAGAATGTTAGCTTCTGATTTGCTAAATATAGCAGCTATCATAGGCTGACTTGTGTGCCTCTTACCCAAATTTGTATGCTGAAGCCCTAAATCCAGCAAACTCAGATTGTGACTGAATTTAGAAATAAGGCCTTGTAGGAGATAAGTTAAATGTCATTAGGTTGGGCCCTAATCCAATCTGACTGGTGTCCTTATAAGAAGAGGAAATTTGGATGTGAGGAAAGAAATCAGGGATACGAATGCACAGAGAATGTGAGGCCACAGCAAGAAGGAGGCCATCTGCAAGGAGAGAGACCTCAGGAGATGTGAAACTTGCTGACATCGAGGTCTCAGATTTCTAGCCTCCATAAGTGTGGGAACAAACTTCTGAGATTTAAGCTAGTCAGTTGGGGGTATTTTGCCATGGAAACCCTAGTAAAATATACTAACTCACACTGATTTTTACCCACCTTTGTAATGGAGTCCTTCCTTCTTTTTTTGCAGTTTTTGGCCAGGGCTGGGTTTGAACCCATGACCTCTGGTATATGGGGCCGGCACCCTACTCCTTTGAGCCACAGGTGCTGCCTGGGAGTCCTTCCTTCATAGGCTGCTGTCCAAATTTTACTAACACGTTGTCTTGCCAGACCTCATCCATTTCTTCTACCCCAGTGAGCCAGGGCATCTAGTTAATTATTTTTTATAATTTACTAATATTTAAAAAAGCGCCATTGTAGAAACTTCCAAACA
>NW_003852527.1:1570667-1573245 GCF_000181295.1 Otolemur garnettii | reverse complement strand
TCAGCATCCTTCCTCCCCAAGTCACCCCCCCGAAGCACATCCCAAATATGATTCCTCCTCAGCTGCAGTGATAGAAATATGTTTATCCAAAAGTCCTTCTAAAACAATTCCTCAATATGATAAAACATTTCGCGAGTGCTTAAACTATATTTCAGGTTTTTCTAAATGTCATAGTTTTTTAAAATCAGGATCCAAAGAAACTCTACCCATTGCAATTCGTGGATGTCTCTTAAGTAATTTTTAATCTACAGGTTTCCCCTCTATTACTTTTTTTCTTCCTGCAAATTATTGGTTGAAGAATCTGAGCTGTTTTTCCTATGGAGTTTCCCATAATCTACATTTTGCTAATTCGGTCTTTAAGGTGTTAAATGGCATGTTCTTTTTCTTCTGTATTTTTTGGGTATATTTTGTAGTTGGCTCAGATTCAGGTTCAGTTCTTTTAAAAAATTAATTGGAATCCTTGTTTTATTTATTTATTTATTTTTTAGATAGTCTCACTTTGTTGCCCTTGGTAGAGTGCTGTGGCTTCATAGCTCACAGCAACCTCAAATTCTTGGGCTCAAGTGATCCTCTTGCCTCAGTCTGCCATAGCTGGGATATAGGTGCCTGCCACAATGCCCTGCTATTTTTAGAGATGGGGTCTCACTCTTGCTCAGGTTGGTCTTGGACTCCTAAGCTCAGGCAATCCATCCACTTTGGCCTCCCAGAAGGCTAGGATTACAGGTGTGAACCACTGTGCCTGGCCTGGAATTCCTCCAAGAGAAACTTTCTCTCATCTACGATTTGATACTTGATAGTATAAGGAAGCATAAGCTTAATTCTTTTCCAGTCAATTTTTACAATAATAAAGTGATCCCTAGTATCCCCCAAAGATGACAAATTTAAATAATCATTAGGAATTTGTGATTCTTAACACATATGATAGGTTTCAAGCTATTGCAAGTATTGTCTTTATTGATGTTCGAATTGACAGGGTATTGCTATGTTGCCCAGGCTGCAGTGCAGTGTCTGTTCCCAGGCATGGTCATAGTGCACTGTAGCCTGGAGCTCCTGGCCTCAGGTGCTCCTCACCAGTGGCTGAGATGATAGGCACACCTCTGTGCCTAGCTCTAAGTCCTTTTGACATGACTCTGGTAATCTTTGATAGCTTCTGTGCTGTCTGGTAGGACAAAATATTCTAGGCTCATTTTGTGTATTTCCTGTCCAAACCTGGAAGGAGTCTTGGACTCTTTGTGCTACTGGATTGATCATGTTTTTTTTTTTTTTAGGGCTCCAGGAATATGTAATAGTCCTTCTTCAAGACATCAAGAACAGAAGCTTGTGAACCCAGGCATTACGAGGGCCATGCAGCTTACATTCTGAAGATTTGAAAAGCCCTATTTCTGGGATAGCTCCAGGGTATATGAGCTTTTTCCCTTTCCTCCTTGTCATTCCAGACAAAATCACACTAAACAGGAGTGAATCCAGTTACCTGGGTCATCATCAATATGGTCAGTTTGCTCTCATAATTTCTTTCAGAGAATTATTCATGATTATTATTGATTTTATATGCTGCCTAATATAGCACAGTGTATGATGGTATACATGATCATTTAGGAATAGTTTCATCATCATAGTTTAAATAATTCAGTCTAAGTTTTTTAATCATACTGTTATATAGACATTTGGGATATGATGGTTAAGGTAAATGTTTCCCATTCCAGAAGTTCATTCTGTTTTGGGAAAACTGTTATCAATGGCAAATGCATACCACAATACAAAGCGGTACAATTCATGTAGACGTGTACAAAGGGCTAACGAATCACTAAAGTATGAACACCCAGCCCTGCCCAGGACTGAGTCAAGAAAGGTTTACTAAGAAGTGACATATGTGTTGTCTTAAAGAATGATTCAGAGTTTGTAGAAGAAAAATCAGAGAAAGGGCAATTTAAGCAGGTGCCATTTTTACCTGGCGACAGCCATTCCCCTTCTTCCATTTCCTCTTCCCATGATAGAGGCTGGGAATACCAGGTAGTTTCCTATTTTTCTTGCAGCTAGAATTGTCTGTGGGATGCAGTTTTCGCTAATAAGATATAAGGTTGAGTCTGCTGGGTTGGGGTGAAGGTTGCTTCTAGAAAAGATAAGTAGATAAGTGCCCCCAAAGAGGCTTCTTTCCTTCCGTCTTCCTTTGGAATAAGCTATGTGAGTTCAGGATCTGGAGTTGAGATGGCTTTGTTGTGACCAGAAAATGGCAAACCTGAGAATGGAAACGTCAACCCCTCCAAGGGTGGTCGAAGGCAAGGGAGAAGTAAGACACCTGCTTGAAATGTGTTTATTGTTAGTCTACTGTTGGTCAGAAATTTGGTTACCAGCAACCAACGGTAGCTTGACTGGTCAGGGTGGAAACTATATTGTTGGTCACTAGATTGGACAAATAAGATATACAATTGTGGGGACATGCGGATATAGATAGAGACCAAATGTGGGTTAAAATATATAGGAGCTATTTCATCTCAGGATTTTCTTCTCACAGAATACTTCTCTTCTATATTGAGTGAAGTCATTTCATGTCAAAATCGTAGATATCTCAATCCTCCAC
>NW_003852527.1:1567061-1569820 GCF_000181295.1 Otolemur garnettii | reverse complement strand
AAGATGAACCACAGAAGTGAACCCTTGAATCCCTCTCCCTCCACCCTTTACCCCCTCCCTCCGAAAAACAAAATAGAATGAACAAACCTGGTAAAGGGGAGATATACAACAATAAAAAAATACGTGTTGTCTGTCTAAACATATTGGGCATTTGATATCTGTAAGGCACTTTTCTAAGCTCTTTGTGTAGTTTTTACAACAATGCAAACCATTATCAGCCCCGTTACACATGGGAGGATTCTGCGGCACTTAGTTTCTTCAGTGGAAGAGATGAGATTCAAACCCATACAATCTAGAGCAAGAGGCCACAGTCTCAATTCTTGTGCCTCTCACTAAGGATTTGTATTTATGAGAAAAGGACGGAGAAACTCAGCATCTTAAGGTATGGTTTGCGGTTTGATTTTTTTGAAAGCTTGTGAGGGAGACCTGCTTTTCTTGAACTCCCCAGGCCCTTTCAGTTTGTTACGGCATTACTTTATTAATAACTGTCTTAGCAGTTGGGCCCTCTTTCTTGAGCTATCCAGTGGCACAGCTGTGTAAGAAGAGCAATTAGAGTTTAACAATGACATGCTAATTGTTTATAGATGCATCAGGAAGAAAAGATTTTAGAAGTTATTGTTATGGTTACTGAAGGCAGGATGAAAGTGGTGGCATATATTTATGATACTTTTATCTGGTATCCCCAAGCTAAATGTACTGTCAATTACAATTGACTGCAAATCCTCTATACAACCTTGTTTTGCTACAATTTTCAGACCTTGCTTTGCTGTATACACAGGATGATTGGCTTTTCATAGCACAGAGAGAGCAATGGAAATTTGCCTGTTTTTAAGGAGGATAGAAAAATGTTCTGTCCTGAAAGTTTTCCTGAAGGCGTGATTTTGTATGTATGCAGATGGGTTTTCATCTGTTTACTTTTTTGTTAGTTAGCTAATGAGTAGGGTGATGTAGATTATGTGGAAATCCAGTGGTAGAACACATAATTTCAAAATGAAGTCAATGGGTGCTTCCTGATTTATGCAAAATTAATGTTCTTTTCTACTTATATTTATCATAGCTCTTCTCTATATCATATACTCAAAGAATGAAGACCAATTTGGACTGTTTGATTCCTAATGTGGGTGTTTGTTCTGAAGTTGTTTTCTGAGTGTTAAAAAAAGGGGCACCCTCTGAGCTCACAAATTACATAAAGGTCCCATTTAGGAGGACTGTTAGAAAAAAGGTTCTACTTTCCGTTGGCGATCACGCTCGCAATCGAGCAAGGGCTGGATTTCAAAGCCCATCTGCATCCCCTGAGCTGAAGATGAAGATCCCAGATGCAACTGACACAGCCAAACGTGGTAATATGGCCCTGGTAGTCCTGAAAGTCAGTTTAATAAGACTATGAGAGGGCATAATTTTATTTACATTGACACTAATCCCCTCTGCTCCTTTCCCCTAGCCATGGTAATCACCTTTCTACGTTATGTTTCTATGATTTTTGACACTTTAGATACTTCATATCCGTGGAACCAAACAATTTTTTTTGTCAATAGCTTCTTTTGCTTAGCATGATGTCCTCAGGTTCATCAGTGTTGTAGCATGTGATAGGATTTCTTTATTTTTCTTTCTTTCTTTCTTTTTTTTTTTTAGAGACAGAGTCTCACTTTATTGCCCTCAATAGAGTGCTGTGCTGTCACAGCTCACAGCAACCTCCAACTCCTGGGCTTAGGCGATTCTCTTGCCTCAGCCTCCCAAGTAGCTGGGACTACAGGCACCTGCCACAATGCCCAGCTATTTTTTTGTTGCAATTTGGCTGGGACTTGGTTCCAACCTGCCACCCTCAGTATATGGGGCTGGCGCCCTACCCACTGAGCCACAGGCACCACCCCAGGATTTCTTTTTATTTTAAGGCTGAATAATATTCCATTGTATGTATGTATATATATATGTGTGTGTGTATGTGTGTGTGTTTGTGTGTGTGTGTGTATATATACATATATATATACACCACATTTCCTATCCATTTATCTGTTGATGGACACTTGGGTTGCTTTTATTTTTTGGTTACTATAAATAATACTGCTATGAATATAGGTGTATAAATATCTTCACGAGGTCCTACTTTCTATTCTTTTGGATATATCTGAGAAGTGGCATCGTGGTAGTACAGTGTTTAAATTTTTGAGGAACTAGCATACTGTTTTCTCTTATGGCTGTGTCCTTTACAATCCCACCAACAGTACATAAGGGTTTCAGTTTCCCCACATCCTTGCCAATACCTATAGTTTTGTTTTATTTTTTTTATAGTGGCCACCCTAACAGATGTGAACTATATATAGTATCTCCTTATACTTTTAGTTTGCATTTCCCTAATGATTAGTGATGTGTAGGATCTTTTTAGGTGCTTTTTGGCTATTTGTTTATCTTTAGAGAAATATCTGTTCTGTTGAGAAACTCCAAACTTTTTTTTTTTTTTTTTTGCAGTTTTTGGCTGGGGCTGGATTTGAACCTGCCACCTCCAGCATATAGGGCCAGTGCCTTACTCCTTTGAGCCACAGGCACTGCCTGTGTTCATGTTTTTGCCATGTTATTTTTGAATCAGATTGTTTTTTTCTTGCTGAGTTTTAGGAGATTAATATTCTGGATATTAATCTCTTATCATATGTATGATCTGCAAATATGTTTTTCCATTCTGTAGGTTGTCTTTTTGATATTGTCGTTTATGCACAAAATTTAAAAATTTTCTGAAAATCCAATTTGTTTATTTTTCTTTTGTT
>NW_003852527.1:1565654-1566749 GCF_000181295.1 Otolemur garnettii | reverse complement strand
AAAAAAAAAAAAAAAAAAAAAGAAATCATTGCTAATTCTAATGACGTGAAGATTTTGCCCTGTTTTTTTTCTAAGAGTTTTATAGTTTTGGTCTTACCTTTAGGACTACATATATGGTGATGAGGGTTCAATGTCATACTTTTGCATGTGGATATTCAGTTTTCCCAGAACCAAAACACAGTTCTTTTCCTATTGAATGGTATTGGCACCCTTGTGAAAAATCACTTGACCATATTATGTGAGGATATTTTTCTGGGATCTCTATTCTATTCCACTAGTTTGTACATCTGTCTTTATGCTAGTACCATAGTGTTTTGGTTACTTAGCTTTATAGTAAGTTTTGAAATCAGGAAGTATGATGTCTCCAGTTTTGTTGTACATTTTCAAGATTGTTTTAACTATTTGTGGTTCCTTGAGGTTCCTTATGAATTTTAGGGTGGGTTTTTCTATTTCTACAAAAATTATCTTTTGGATTTCACCAAGGATTTAATTGAATTTAATTGGTCACCTGGGGGTAGTAATAACATCTTAACAATATTAAGTCTTTTAATCCATGAACATAGGATGTATTTCCATTTATTTATGTATTAACTTTTTCATCAATTTTTGTAGCCCTTCCTTCCTTCCTTTTCTTTGAGATGGAGTCTCACACTGTTCTCCAGGTTAGAGTGCCATAGCATCAGCCTAGCTCACAGAAACCTCAAAATTCTCAGACTCAAGTGATTCTCCTGCCTCAGCTTTCTGAGCTGGGACTACAGGCACATACTGTGACATCCAGCTAATTTTTTTTTATTTTTAGTATAAATGGGGTCTTTCTGGTGCTCAGGCTGGTCTTGAACAACTGAGTGCAAGTAATTTTCCCATCTCAGCCTCCCAAAGTGTTAGGATTACAGGTGTGAGCCACTGTGCTTGACTGAGATTTTGTAGTTTTCATTGCATAAGTTTTTTTATCTCCTTAATTAATTTCTAAATATTTTCTTTTCTTTTTATTTTTTTTTTGAGACAGAGCCTCAAGCTGTGCCCCTGGGTAGAGTGCTATGGCTTCACTGCTCACAGCAACCTCCAACTCTTGGGCTCAAGCGAGTCTCCTGCCTC
>NW_003852527.1:1561312-1564916 GCF_000181295.1 Otolemur garnettii | reverse complement strand
TATATGTTGAACCATCCTAGCATTCTCAGAAAAAAGTCTCATTTGGTCATGGAGTATAATCATTTTAATTTACTGTTGAATTCCATTCGATAGGCTTTTAAAACACTTTTATATCAATGTTCATAAAGGATATTGGTCTGTAGTTTTTTTTTTTCTTGTAGGTGTCATTGTTTGGTTTTGGTATACAGGTAATGCTGGCCTCATAAAATGGGTTAGGAATTGTTCTTTTCACTTAAATTTTTGGAAAAGTTTGAGAAGGAGTGATATTAATTCTTTAAATGTTGGTAGAATTCATTAGTGAAGCCAGGTCCTGGGGTTTTTTTTTGCTAGAAGATTTTTGATTCATTAGTGAACCCAGGTCCTGAGTTTTTTTTTTGCTAGAAGATTTTTGATTATTGATTCAATCACTTTACTATTAATAGGTCTATATTTAGTATTTATAGGATTTGTGTTTCTAGGAATTTGTTCATTTCATCTGAAATATCTGATTTATTGACAAATAAATATTTATAATTATATGATCCTTTGTCATAACCCTTTTTATTTCTTTAAAATTGATAATAATGTACTCACTTTCATTTTTTATTTTAGTAATTTGAGCCTTCTCTCTTTCTCAGTTCTTGATCCATTTAATTAAAAGTTTGTCAATTTTGTTGATCTTTTCAAAGAACCAAGTTTGGTTAGGAACATTCCAATTCTACTCTTTCAGGAAATATAATTTAAAAAATATTATAAGAAACAAAAAAGGGTATTACATATGAAGAAAAGATTTAATACAGCAAGAAGATATAATGATTATTTTATTTAATTTATTTTTATCAACAGAAATATTGATTTTCTCTTTTTTTCTATTCTCTATTTTTTCTATAATTTTTATTTCTGGTAGCTTTGGGTTTAGTTTTTTCTTTTTCTAGTTTTTTAAGTTGTTGAGTTAGGTTGTTGATTTAAGATCTTCCTTCTTTTCTAATGTAAGCATTTATATCTATAAAATTTCTCTTCAGCACTATTTTTTTCCTTGTCCTAGAAGTTTTGGTATGTTGTGTTCGTTTTCATTGAATGTTTTAACTCATTATTTTCATTAGTATTTTCTAATTTCTCTTCTGATATTTTCTTTTATTCATTGTTTAAGAGTGTGTGGTTAAAAAAATAAGAGTGTGAAGTTTTACTTCCATATTTGTAAATTTTCTAGTATAACTTTTGTTATTGATATCTAACTTCATTCCATTGTGGTTGGAAAGAGACTTTTTAATGTTATTGATCTTTTAAAATACATTGAGACCTAATTCATGGCCTAAATTATGGGCTATCCTGGTTTCCCATGTGCATTTTAGAAGAATGTGTATGCAATTGTTGTTGGTAGAATGTTCTGTATTTCTTTGTTAGATACAATTGGTTTATTGTGTTAAGTTCCTTGTTTTCTTGCTTTTATTCTGTCTTTGTCTTATCCATTTTAAACAGTGAGATAGTGAAGTCTTCAACTTTTGCTGTAGAACTATTTCTACCTTTAATTCTGTCAGTTTTGTTTCATATATTTTAACACATGAAATATATATTTAACATATATAATTATTATATCTTCTTGGTATCTTAAAGTTTTTATTTATAAATAATATCCTCTTTGTTCTTTCTTGCAATCTTTTGATTTAAAGTCTGTTTTCTAAAAGAGTAGAATTAGAATGTTTCTAACACAAAGAAATATTAAATTCCTGAGGGGATATCCAATTACCTTGATTTGATTAATTCACATTGTATGCCTGTATTAAAGCATCACATATATGTTAGAAAGATATACAACCATTATATACCCATAATAATTAAAAATAAAAAATTAAAGCTTATTTTGGATATTAGTATAGCAACTATAGCTCTCTTTTAGTTACTATTTGCATGAAATATCTTTTTTCCATCCTTTCATTTTCAATCTATTTTGTGTCTTTAGATCTAAAGATTGAATGTCTTATAGACAACATATATTTGGATCATGTGTTTTTATTTATTCTTCCAATTTCTGTCTTTTGATTGAAGAGTTTCAGCTATTTACATTTAAAGTGATTACCGAAAAAGAGGGATTTATGTCATTTTGCTATTCATTTTCTTTATGCCTTAGAGCTTCTTTAAAATTAAATTCCTGCATTACTTTCTTCTTTTGTGTTTTGTTGACTTTTTTGTAGTGAAATGCCTAAATTCCTTTCTTAAGTTATTTTGTTTATATTCTACAGCTATTTTCTTTATATTTGCCACAAGATTACATTTATCATCCTAAAGTTATAATACTGTATTTGGAATTTACAGTTTAACTTCAATGACTTACAAAAACTTTGCTCTTTTATGGTCCAATATCACATTTAGTTGCTATGTCACAAGATTACATCTTTATACATTTTGTAATCCAAAGCGTGAATTAATCATTTTGAGTGCATTAGTTTCTTAATTATGTAGAAAACAAAATGTGAAGTTATAGACCATTGTTATTAATATTACTTTTATAATTTGCCTTTATTCAAACTTTATTTCTTCATACAGTTTTGATCTACTGTGCATGGACTTTGATAACATCCTGCAGAAATTTCCTTGCATTTTTTGCCAGGCAGGTGTGATAGTAATAAACTCCTTCAACATTTTTTAAAATATGGTGATATACTAATTTCTCCCTTCCTTTGAAACATAGTTTTGCCAGATATAGGATTCTTGGCAAATTAATTTAATGTTTTAAAGCACTTTAAATATATTGGCCCATTGCCTTTTCATCTTCAAATTTTTGATGATAAATCTGCTGATGGTCTTATTGAGGATCCCTAATACGTGATGAATCATTTCTGTCTCAGTGCTTTAAGACTCTCTATTTGTCTTTTAAATTTTGATTACATTATCTTTTGGAGTGAGTCTCTCTGAGTTCATTCTTGAAGTTCTTTGATCTGGACGTTTATACTCATATCTTTCATCAGACTTGAAAAGTTTTTAGCCATTATTCCTTTAATTCGTCTCACTGCTCCCTTTTTTCTTGCCTGGGACTTCCACAGTATGTATGTTGATCTGTTCAATGATGTCCCACAGGTCAGGCTCTGTTCACCATTCTTTTATCTTTATTCCTTCTATTTCTCAGACTTGATACTATCCATTTTCCTACTTTCAAGTTAGTGATTGTTTTGTCTGCTCAAATCTGCTTTTAAATCTTTATGGTGAACTTATTATTTTAGTTATAGTACTATTCAGCTCTAGCATTTTTTTTGGCAGTTTTTTTTTTTTCTTTTTTTGGCTGGGGCTGGGTTTGAACCCACCACCTCTGGCATATGGGGCTGGTGCCCTACTCCTTTGAGCCACAGGTGCTGTCCTCCCTTTTGGTTTTTTAAAATTAAGACTGTATGTTGGTTCATACAGTTTTACTATATTCAGTATTATATTAGTTGTGGGTTTGTCATAGATGGCTTCAATCATTTTAAGACATATGCCACCTATGCCCATATTCTTAAGTGTTCTTGTTAATAAAGGGTGTTAAAATTTTATCAAATGCTTTTCTGCATCTATTGAGAGGATCACATGGTCCTTGTTTTTGCTTCTATTGATATGGTGAAATACATTGATGGATTTGTGTATGTTAAACCAG
>NW_003852527.1:1558660-1561174 GCF_000181295.1 Otolemur garnettii | reverse complement strand
TTAGATAAGGACGCTTTTATATTTGTGTCCCATCCCCAAAAGTTGTACCACACCCCTTTTACTCCCACCCCCTACCTCCTTCCCTTTCTCAGCTCTACCCATCTTCCACCCCCCCACTGTGTACTAAGACCTTAATTGCCCTCATATCAGAATTGTGTACATAGAATTCTTATTTCTCCATTCTTGTGATGCTTTACTAAGAATAATGTGTTCCACATCCATCTAGGTTAATACAAAGGATGTAAAATCTCCATCTTTTTTAGTGGCTGAATAGTATTCCATGGTATACATATATCAAAGCTTGTAATGCATTCCTGGGGTGGTGGGTATTTCGGCTGTTTCCACATTTTGGTGATTGTAAATTGAGCTGGGATAAATAGTCTAGTGCAAATGTCCCTGTGGTAAAAGGATTTTTTTCCATCTGGGTAGATGCCCAGTAATGGGATTGCAGGATCAAATGGGAGGTCTAGCTTGAGTTCTTTAAGGGTTCTCCATAATGCCTTCCAAAAAGGTTGTATTAGTTTGCAGTCTCAAGAGCAGTGTAAAGGTATTTCCTTCTCTCCACATCCATGCCAGCATCTGCAGTTTTGAGATTTTGTGATGTGGGCCATTCTCACTGGGGTTAGATGATATCACAGGGTGGTTTTATTTTACTTTTATTATTATTATTATTATTTTTTAGAGACAGAGTCTTACTTTGTCACCCTCGGTAGAGTGCTGTGGTGTCACAGCTAACAACAACTTCCAGCTCTTGGGCTTGGGGGCGATTCTCTTGTCTCAGTCTCCTGAGTAGCTGGGACTACAGGTGCCCACCAAAAAATACCCAGCTATTTTTTGTTGCAGTTTGGCCGAGGCTGGGGCTGGGGCTGGGGCTGGGTTTGAACCCTCCACCCTTGGTATATGGGGCCGGCGCCCTACTCACTGAGCCACAGGAGCTGCCCTCAGGGTGGTTTTGATTTGCATTTCTCTGATGATTAGGGATGATAAGCATTTTTTATGTTTTTTAGCCATTTGTCTGTCTTCTTTAGAGAAGATTCTATTCATCTCTCTTGCCCAGTGACCTAAGGGATTGTTGGCTCTTTTTATGCTTATTAATTTGAGTTCTCTGTAGATCCTAGTTATCAAGCTTTTGTCTCAATCAAAATAGGTAAATATCTTATTCTAATGTGTAGGTTGTCTGTTTGCTTTGATAGTTGTTTTCTTAGCTGTACAGAAGCTTTTCAGTTTCATTAAGTCCCATTTGTTTATTTTTGTTATTGTTATGATTGCCATGGAAGTCTTCCTCTTAATGTCCTTCACCAGGCCAATAGCTTCGAGTGTTTTCCCCACACTTTCTTTGAGGATTTTAATTGTTTCATGCCATAGATTAGGGTCTTTAATCTATCTGGAATCAATTTTTGTGAGTGGAGAAGAGTGTGGGTCTAGTTTCAGTCTTTTACATGTGGATATGCAATTCTCTCAGCACCATTTATTGAATACAGATTCTTTCCCCTAGTGTATGTACTACAAGGCTATAGTGATCAAAACAGCATGGTATTGGCACAAAAATAGAGACAGAGACATTTGGAACCAAATAAAATACCAGGAGATGAAATAAACAGCTTACAGCCACCTGATATTTGATAAACCAAACAAGAACATTTACTGAGAATTTTTCCATCAATATTCCCTGGTGAAATTGGTCTATAATTCTTTTTAGTTGGGTTCTTTACTGGTTTTAGAATCAGGTTGATGTTTGCCTCATAGAATGTGTTGAGGAAGCTTCATTCCTTCTCAATATTTTGGAATAGGTTCTGCAGTATAGATACAGTCTTCTTTGAAGATTTGATAGAATTCTGGTGTGAAGCCATCTGGGCCAGGGTTTTTTTTGGTTGGAAGCTTTTTTGTTGTTTCTGCAATCTCAGTATTTTATATCGGTCTGTTCAAGAGATCTATTTCTTCATGGTTAAGTGCACAGAGATAATTCCAGGTATTGGTTCATTTCTTCCACTTTGTCAAAATTCTGGGCATGGAATTTCTTATAGTGGTCAGAGATAATCTCTTATATCTCAGTGGTATCAGTTGTTATTTCCCCTTTTTAATTTCTTTTTTTGGTAGTTATATATATTCATATATATATATATATATAAAATCATAGCTGCATACATTAATGCAGTCATGGGGTTCAATGTGCTGGTTTTATATACAATTTGAAATATTTTCATCAAACTGGTTAACTAACCTTCATGTAATTTTCTTAGTTATTATGTTAAGACATTTATATTCTACATTTAGAAAAATTCACATGTACCCTTGTAAGATGAACCATAGGTGTGATCCCACCAATCACCCTCCCTCCACCCATCCTATCCACTCCTCTCACCTTCCTCTCCCCTTTCCCCATATTATTGAACTATAATTAGGCAATGCCTTTCATATGAAAGCTATAAGTTAGTTTCATAGTCGGGCTGAGTACATTGAATACTTTTTCTTCCATTCTTGAGATACTTTTCTAAGAAGAATATTTTCCAGCTC
>NW_003852527.1:1541061-1548720 GCF_000181295.1 Otolemur garnettii | reverse complement strand
CCTTTTGGTTGTAATTTCAGGGTCGCAGCTCGCCTCAGGAAGGTTGAAGTGCACTCTTCAATCTTCTCTCTTGTCTCTGCTCCAAACCATCAGCTAATTTGCTAAGGTTCTGTCCTTTCAGCCTCCTTCTGGACGGGAGCTTCTGTAAAAAGCTGGGTGCAGTTCGTAAGCCTAAGTTTTCTAGTGTCACATTTAAGTCCTTTGTATCTTTGTTTAGTTTTTGTTTAGAGGATCTGTCCAGTTCTGACATAGGGCTGTTAAAGTTCTCAGCTATTAATAGTGTTATAGGATACCATATTGCCCAGACCAATTAAAGTCTGTTATGTATATCTAGGAGCATTTAAGTCGGGTGCACACATATTTAGAATTGAAATGTCCTCCTGCTGTATTGCTCCCTTGACCAGAATGAGGGTGCTCATCTTTGTTTTTCTTAAGTTTAGTTGCTTTAAATCCATTTGTATCTGAAAATAAGATCATGACTCTTCCTTTCTTCTGATTTCCATTTGTCTGAAATGTTGTTTTCCAACCCTTCATCCTGAGTTTTATTTTGTCCTTCAAGGTTAGGTGTTTTTCCTGGAGACATCATATAGACAGCTTGTACTTTTTAAAAAAATCTGCTCAGCCACCCTGTGCTTCTTCAGTGGGGAATTTAAGCCATTAACTTTTATTGAGAGAATTGATAAGTATGGTGGAGTTCTATTCATCTTATCTTGTGAAAGTCCATTGCTTAGTTTTGTCTTTTGTCCCACTGTAGTAGCTAGATTTTGTCCTTTAGTATATGGGTGTTTACTTTGCTGATGGTCCATTGAGATGGTAATTGTGAATACAGTACTTTCTGTTGAATTAGTGCTGTGGTGAATTTTCTTAATGTTTGCATGTCAGTAAAAGATTTGGTTTTTCCATCTATTTTAAAGTTTAGTTTAGCAGGATATAGAATTATGGGCTGAAAATTGTTTTATTTAAGAAGGTTAAAGGTAGATGATTATTCTCTTCTGGCTTTGAAAGTTTCACCTGAAAGTCCACTATCACCCTGATGCATCTGCCCCTGTAGGTCAATTGGTGCTTACTTCTGACTGCTTGCAGAATTTTATCTTTCTTTTTTTTTTTTTCTGAGACAGAGTCTCACTTTGTCACCTTTGGTAGAGTGCTGTGGCATCACAGCCCACTGTGATCTCTAACTCTTGGGCTTAAGAGATTCTCTTGCCTCAGCCTCCTGAGTAGTGGAGACTATAGACACCCACCCCATACCTGGTTATTTTTTGTAGTTGTCATTGTTGTTTAGCAGGCCTGGGCTAGGTTTGAACCTGCCTACCTTGTTGGTACATGGCTGGAGCCCTCCCCACTGAGCTACAGGCACTGCCTTATCTTTTGTCTTGACTTTGGACAGGTTCATTACAATGTGTCTTGGAGATGTTCTATTTGTGTTGAGATGACCTGGGGTTCAATATCCCTCTAAAAGGAGTGTTTCAGAATCTTTATTGTTGAAACTTGGGAAATTTTCATTAATGGTATCCTCCAGTAGGGCTTCCATTCCTTTGGGATGTTCTTCTTCCCCTTCAGGGATTCCTATAATCATATATTTGAATCCTTTGTGGAGTCCCATAATTCTCTGAATGACTATTCTGTTTTCTCCCTCTTCTTTTCTGCCTCTTTAATTACACGGGTTAGCTCAAGAACTATATCCTCAAGTTCTGAGATTCTTTTTTCCCTATGGTCTAATCTGTTATTGATAATTTCTTCTATGTCTTTAAGTTTCCTGACTGACTTCTTCAATTCCTTAAGTTCCTTCATATTCTTTTTATATTCTTTATATCTTTCATTCACTTTTTGATTATTTTTCCAGTTTTTCATCAATTCCCTTTATAGTCTTTTTCATCGATCTTTTAAATTCCTTTTTTTGTCATTTCCATTAAATCTTTCTAGGTGAAACCCTCTGCAGTGAGTACCTCATGATCCCTTGGAGGAGTTGCTCTGTTTTGGGTTTTCATGTTGTTGGAATTTTTCTTCAGGTTCCTCCTCATACATGTTTTCTCTTGTTCACTTTCTTTGCCTACTTTTTCCTCTTACTGACTCCTTTGCTTTAAATTACCTTGTCTTTGAGCTTAGGTGTTGAAGTGACCTTTAGACGTAAGGCTGAAAGGAAGAGAAGAGTAAAGAACAAGAAGAGAGGAAGGAAATAAAAAAGATATAGGAAAAAAGAAAAAGAAGGCGGGTGAAAGGAAATAGTTAAAGAAAAGGAGAAGAGAAGGACAGAAAGAGGTGACATGAGAACCAGGAGAAATGATGGTATTCAGCAAGTACTGTGACTCACATCCATAACTCCAGGACTTGGGGCACTTTCTGAGTGGGACCCTTGAGGTCAGGATCTCCTTAGCAGCCTGGGAAAAAACAAGAGCCCAACCTATGCCAAATACAGAAAAAAAATCAGCAATATGTCACAGTGGGGACCTACCACTACCTTCTTTCTAAAGGCCAAAGCTAGAAGGACATCCTGGAATATGAACTCATGGCCTCCTTTTACCAGACCAATGTGTAACCTCCTAGTCAGACCAATGCCATGATCCCCATCCCTCAGAGAAAAGAAAAGAAACAAAATAATAATGATAGTTAAAGAAAATTAAAATACAATTATACAAACTGAAGAAAAAAAAGAGGATATCTTAGTTGTATGAATTGTTAGTTGTTTCTTAGTTGTTTCTCTTCTTATCTTATAAGAATGTGTTTTCTACTTTTCTCTTCTTATATGGAAAAGTAGAAAAATGTCTACCCAAGGAGAGAAAGAGAGAGTGACATATAAAAGAAAGAAAAAATAGAAGTGGAGGCAAGATGTCCAACTGGAGCCAGTTTTCCACAGAGGCTCCCATCCAGAAGGAGAGTTAAAGGACAGAAGTTAAGCAAGTAAGCTAATGGTTTGGAGCTGAGTCAAGAGAGTAGGTTGAAGAATGCACATCAACCTCACTGAGGCAAGCTGCGACCCCAAGGATACAAACAATAGGTACAAAATCCATTGCCAAGCAGATGGGAGTTCCTCTCCCATGACAATGGCTTGCAGTATACTTTCTACAAATAAGCAAGCAGAGTTCAACTGTCCTCCCATTTTGTCCCACAAGACAGACCGTCTAAAAATGAGACCTCCTTCCCCTACTAGGGTGCCATGGATGGCACTCTCCTGCTAGGAATAAAACTGTATAAAACTGTATATATTCTCTACCTGTAATTTTGAACTTCCAGCACTCCCCTCCACTCTCACCCCAAGGTCTGGAAGCCTGTCCCCCATGGAGTTCAGATTCCTGGGCATTTTCTCAAGAGGTATGGATGGAGCGTGAGCTGTTGTACATCTCTGCTGATTCTGTGACACAGGGGTAAGGAGAAAATGGTGGACTGAAGGAACCATACAGGAAAGGGAGAGGCAGTGCCCCCCCTGGCACAGAACAGCAGTGGCAGCAGTGGGAAAAATAGGGCTCACGTCTCTGGGGATATTTTGGAAGGACACACCCTGCCTCTCTGAGCAACCAGAGAAAGCCAGGCATCTTTTCCAGTGGCAGACACTGGTGGAATAGATCTTGGATGGTAATGCAGACCCCATGAGCAAAGGGGGGCACTGCCATCCTGAGGCATTACCAGCATGGGTGGACCATGGCTGGACAGAGAATTGAAGATGCATGCGTAGAGACCGCATTCTCCCAGAGCAGGACTGTTTTAGTAAGAACGCATAGACATGGCATACTTGCAGGGCTGGCCTGAACCAGGAGGGCTTTAGGGGTTCATAGCTGACACAAAGGCAGGCAGGCTGAGGTTGAAACTCTGAGTTGAGTGTGAGCTCTAACTGCACCCACCCCAACACAGACTGCAGGGGAAACAGAAACACCAGCACTGGGCAGAGGCACAGACTGGGGCTGAGTCACAGTTTCTGTGAACTCAAACAGTGCCTGGTCCACAGGGGAATATAGCCAGAACAGAATCACAAATTCTACACAAACATAAGTGTCAGCAACATCAATCAGGAGTGGGGCTGGAACTGAATGAACTGCTCCAACTTCCATTAACTACCAGAGGTTGTCAGGCCTCAGCTTCCCTTGATGGATGGTGGCAGAGTGTGGAGGCCTGGCTGAGGAGACATAAGATCTCTCTGTGACTCAGGCAAACTCAAACCCCTGGAGCATCTGCTCATTGGAGGGAACTGGGTCATAACCCTGTGGGGTTACTAGTGACTGGGTGTGACAGAGGTGCAAGATGGGGAAAGAGGAATCAACCTTCACAGACTAATTCATTTGCTGGTAGGGGGTCCTTCTGACTTCACAGAGCCCCAGAATGAGTCATACTTGAGCTTCCAGCAAACACCTGATATCTAGTTGCCAGAGACATTTTAAATTCCCTCACTTTAGATTGGGACAACTCAATGACTGGACAACTGATTTGGATCTCTTGGACTGGACCAACACCTGAGGACAATCCAAAGTGGTACCCTGGGTGTGTGGTTGTGGGAAGGTTTGATTTTCCTTTTCCAGTTGTTGCCCATGGGGGACAGGGTGACTTAATTGCTGGTATTTCTCCATAGCTGAGACTTCAACCCAGAGTAACTAATTCAGTAGGGTAGGACAAAGACCAGCTGAAAACAAGACAGAGCCACTTAGCCCCACCACACCACATAAGTCCCCAGTGTCTCAGGCTGTAGCACTGTATGGGTCCTTTGTAAAGCTCTAGGGGAAAAGGTACAGATACCAGTCACAGCTCTTGGGCAAAGGGCCGGTTAATCCCGACTCCAGGAGCCCCCCAACCCAACTACATCTTATCTACTCATCTAGCCAAATGGTGTAAAATAATCATGGGGCAGAATCAGTGGAAAAACTCTGGTAACATGAATAACCAGAGTAGATCAACTCCACCAAGGAATAATACGGCGGACACAACTGATCATCCTACTCGTAGACAAATGGCTGAGATGTCAGAAATTGAATTCAGAGTTTGGATTTCAAATAAGATTAATATAATGGAGGTAAAGGTGGAATTAGAAATTCAAGGAGCAATTCAAAGTTGTCTCAAGAATTCAATGAATTCAAAGACAAAATCACCAAAGATTTTGACACATTGAGACAAGAATTTGCAGTCCTTAAAGATCTGAGAAATACAGTAGAATCCCTCAGTAACAGAATGGAGCGGGCAGAAGAAAGGATTTCTGACATTGAAGACAAAGCTTTTGAATGCTCACAAGTGCTCAAAGAAGAAGAGAAACGGAGAACAAAAACAGATCATTCTCTCAGAGACCATTGGGATAATTCAAAGAAAACTAATATTCGCCTTATACGAATTCCTGAAGGATGAAGTTGCTTTGCAAAGCGCAGAGGCCCTACTTCATTAGATTATGAAGGAGAACTTCCAAGACATGTCAAGCAATTCTGAAATTCAGATAGCAGACAGTTTCAGAACCCCAGCATGACTCAACCTGAATTAGACAACTCTCAGACACATCATAATTAATTTCACAAAAGTTAATAAGAAGGAGAAAATTCTGCAAGCAGCCAAATGTAAGAAAACTATAACCTACAAGGGGAAGAACATTGGAATGATTGCGGATCTCTCTGCTGAAACCTTTCAAGATAGAAGAGGGTGGAATCAACTTTTAATCTCCAAAAACAAAATAATTTTCAACCCAGGATCTTATATCCAGATAAAATGAGTTTCATCTATGATGGAGAAATTAATACTTTAATGATATTCACAAGTTGAAGAAATTTGCCATAACTAAACCAGCTCTCCAGCATATTCTTAGACCTATCCTCCATAATGACCAGTGCAATCCTGCACCACAAAAGTAAACTCATTCAGAAACCTTTGATTAAATTCCAACTTGCACAGTGGTGAAAGAATTAAAAATGTTCAGTGGACTTATGAAAAACTCGATATTCAAAATTCTACCAGGCTTACCCATATTCTCAATTAATGTGAATGATTTAAATTGTCCTCTAAAGAGGCACAGATGGGCTGACTGGATACAAAAACTCAGGCCAATTATAATTATTTGCTGCATACAAGAATCCCATCTTACCTTAAAAGTTAAATGTAGACTCAGGGTGAAGGGATGCTCATCTATATTTCAGGCAAATGGAAATCAGAAAAAAGCAAATGTTGCAATTTTGTTCACAGATACGATAGGCTTTAAACCAATGAAGTAAGGAAAGATAAGGATGATCACTTCATATTTTTTAAGGATAACACTCAATATGATGAGATTTCAATTAATATTTATGCATCCAACCAGAATGCACCTCAATTTATAAGAGAGACCCTAACAGACACAAGCAACAATTTCCTACAGTTCCATAATAGTCAGAGACTGCTTCACTGCTTCACATACACACGCACATATATATATATATATATGTACAAAAACAGAGAGGTAGATATATGGAACAGAATAGAGAACCAAGAGATGAACCCAGCTACTTACTGTTATTTGATCTTTGACAAGCCAATTAAAAACATTGAGTGGGGAAAAGATTCCCTATTTAACAAATGGCGCTGGGTGAACTGGCTTGTGACCTATAGAAGACTGAAACTGGACCCACACCTCCTACCATTAACTCAGATAGACTCTCACTGGATTAAAGATTTAAACTTAGGACATGAAACTATAAAAATACTAGAAGAAAGAGCAGGGAAAACTCTTGAAGAAATTGGCCTGAGCAAATATTTTATGAGGAGGACTCCCTGGTCAATTGAAGCAGAGACTGTAGAAGCCAACTAGGAGGTCTGGAGTCAAGAAGGACCAGCAAGGAGGGTAGATATATAATTTATATCTCTGTGTATATGTACATACACAGAGATATAAATTACAGTATATTGCCTAGACACAAGTTGGCACTATGGTGTTAGGAGCTGGAGAACACCCACACTGTTTTCACTGTATAATATTGGGGACTGGATACCACTCTTCAATTTTAGTGGAAATCTGGACCTGTCCTCCTAACCTATTTGTGCCCAATCAAGGCCTGGTCACTTTATCAGCACTCAGTCCTGTGGGTTTCAGATTCCAAAGCTCTCACTAGATCTGTCAGGTGGTCAGTCTTGACCTTTCAAACAATGCCCCCTTATAACAAGCAGTTTTTTGGGAGTTGGGCACTCAATTTATCCCAAGAATGGCTGCCCAAGCACAGCAGGTGTGCCAGAACCAGCCTCTCTCATGTGGCTTTCCCATATTGGTGGCCTTCCTGTAGCCGAGCTGATGGGAGCTTCACTCTGCCTGGCAATCAATCTTGACTTCGTGATGCTGCTCTAGTTCCTTTGCTCATCCAAACCCCTCTAAGGCATTCCAGTCCAAAACAAAAACTGCAGGATAGCCCTCTCCTACCTTCAGTCTTCCACAGGAGGGCTGCCAGCCGACCTCTGCATGTATTCAGGCATCTGCCCTCGTTGCAGGTCCTTCTCAGCTCCAGACCTCCTAGTTGGCTCCTACAGTCTCCTACTGCTTCACTGTGCCCCCAGAGTGATGCCTCTGTGTAGGTTCCCCCACCCAGGAGTGACTGAAATCCTCTGTCCCCTGTCTCACTGATATCCACCACCAAGGGACCTGATCAAACTAAAAAGCTTCTGCACAGCCAAGAACACAGTAAGTAAAGCAAGCAGACAGCCCTCAGAATGGGAGAAGATATTTGCAGGTTA
>NW_003852527.1:1536247-1540926 GCF_000181295.1 Otolemur garnettii | reverse complement strand
AGACATATGAAAAAATGCTCATCATCCTTAATCATCAGAGAAATGCAAATCAAAACTACTTTGAGATGTCATCTAACTCTAGTAAAATTAGCCCACATCACAAAATCCCAAAACCAGAGATGTTGGCATGGATGTGGAGAAAAGGGAACACTTCTACATTGCTGGTGGGAATGCAAACTAACATTGCTTTTGGAAAGATATTTGGAGAATACTTAGAGATCTAAAAATAGACCTGCCATTTGATCCTACAATTCCTCTACTAGGTATATATCCAGAAGACCAAAAATCACATTATAACAAAGACATTTGTGCCAGAATGTTTATTGCAGCCCAATTCATAATCGCTAAGTCGTGGAAGAAGCCCAAGTGCCCATCGACCCATGAATGGACCAATAAATTGTGGTATATGCACACCATGGAATATTATGCAGCCTTAAAGAAAGATGGAGACTCTACCTCTTACATGTTTACACAGATGGAGCTGGAACATATTCTTCTTAGAAAAGTATCTCAAGAATGGAAGAAAATGTATTTAATGTACTGAACCCTACTATCAAACCAATTTATAGCTTTCTTATGGAAGCTATAACCCAATTATAGCCCAAGAAGAGGGGGAACAGGGAGAAGGACGGAATGGGGAAGGAGAGAAGTTTACTAGGTATAGAATATAAATGTCTTAACACAATAACTAAGAAAATGTGGTGAAGGCTATGTTAACCAGTTTGATGAAAACATTTCAAATTGTATATAAAACCAGCACATTGTACTCCATGATTACATTAATGTACACAGCTATGATTTAATAAAAAAATAAATAAAAGAAAGAAAAAATAAAATGAGCTGAAAATCCATAACTAAAATGGAGGTGCCCTTACTATTGAAGAAAGTAAAAATGAAGAAGAAATATACCTAAGGCAGACGAAACCAAAGAAAAAAGAACAGGTGCGACAATAATAACAACCAGGAAGAAAAACTATGAAAAGGGAGTGATCTTCTCTTGTGCTGCTATATTCTCTAGACCTTCTGGTTGGCTCGTAGACTCTCCTCTTGCTTCCCTATGCCCCCAGAGTTTCACAAAAAGAAAAGAACTTTACAAGCATGTGGATAAAATAGGGAATAAGAAATAAGTGAATATGATTCTGGGTTAAAAATCACGGGAATTGATGTTAGAATGGATAAAAGGAAGAGGAAAGGTGAGAGAACAAGAATGATAGGGGGGAAGAGAAAGGAGATGGTGTTAATGAAACTGAGAACGCCATGGGCCAATGCATTCGTTGGTCTGAATGTGGTGGGAGAGTCACCAAGCAGTGGAGATGTACAAAATGAGCTGGGAATGACTGGTTATAGTCATTGAATTGATATTTTTAGAGGTGGCCCAGTTTCTGGCAGTAACAATGTTTGGGGTACAGCTATGAGAGTGGGTGGCTGTAGTGTTGAGGATAAAAAGATTGCTAGAGTGAGGACAATAAGAGACTGAGAGGCTTACCCAAATGGGCATTGAAATCACCAGTAATAACGTCAGGAACAGGATAAGGGAGGAAGACTGTAAGCTTCTTTTAAAGGAAGTTGAATGGAACACTGATAGGGGCAGAGCTGAATGCTTTGAGCACCAAAGAAGTAGCACTTTGAGATGGTAGGGAAGGAATGGCATAGAAGTAATATTTAGGAGCAAGAATATGTCCCCATTATCTGGTTCTGAGGATGTAGAGCTTGGAAAAAATAACTGCACTCTTGGGAGGGATATAGGGGAAGCAGTGTCTTCAGAAGCAGGCAGCTTTCAACTAAGGCAAAGAAGTGGAAGGAAACATTTTGAGAAATTGTTCGGCATCCAGGGGAATTTTTTTTTTTTTTTTTTTTAATAGATGAGTCTATAGTCTTATGAAAGGTTCATCACATCTTAAGCATTACAAGCATATTACTTTTCATGGATTAAAATAGTGCCCAGAACTCCATCTCTATCTCTTGTCATCTTTGGAGGCAGGATTGGGGAAGCCAGGCAGGAGGCAGAAAGCCAGTCCTGGACACAGTCTCTGTTTCTCCTGAAGCAACGACATTTTGTGTAGCCGCCATTGTGAGCATTTCTGTACTAAGCCTTCGGCGCATGGCCACCTGATGGCAAGACAAGCCTCCAACAGCACGGCGGTGACATGGGCTCCAAGTTTTATTGCGGCTGCAACAACCAGGTTGCTAATTAGTCCCAATTGTGAGGGTAGTTTTTGTGCTTTGGACACCTGTCCACTAGGAACTGGACTGAGACCACCAACTCATTTCCCACAGGTCACAGAACAGCTGTCAGATGGTATAATTTGGTCGAGTTCATTTGGAGCTGCTTACAGAAGCTCTCTGAAGCATTATGCTCTACATAATATGCATGATTAATGCTTGTTTATTTGGACAATCCTGTGTTGTAACTAAAGTGGTGGCCTATTTTATGCCAGTTATAATATACCATTCCATTCATGAGACAGAGTTCCATTGAGGGTATGAAGTAGAGTGTTAATGTTCAATCTATTTACTAGGAAACCAACTCATTGCAGCCATTCTGTAAGCCGCTTGCTCCATTTGAGGGATGATTCTGTGCTTAACTATTCCGAGGAAGGGATCTGGGCTCATTTCCATTCAGAAGGGTAGGTGGAAAATGTATCTGAAAACAGTGGTCATTTTGGCAGCTGGGATGTTTTACTCCAACTGTCTCCTGCAAGAGGAAGAACGGGGCATGTTATCACCCCCTGGGGAGAAGCCTTGCTGCCTTGTCAACCTTCAACCCAGTTACCAGCCAAGTGCATGTTGTTTACAGTGTTACAAACCTTTGACTTTTATATTTCCGAGGCTGTCCCACTGCCCCCCTTCCCCAGTACATATGCACAAAGCCCATATTTTTTGCAAACAAAAAGGGATCTGAACTAGAAATTCTGATTCAAGTTTGGCTATGACCTTGGACAGACCCCCTAGGTTCTTTATTTTGCATTTTGTAAAATATTAGTTAATTAGGTAGTTTCTTGAGTCTCTTTCAGCTGCACCATCCTGTCTGTGGCCCTGTTGTTATATTTAGTCAGTTTTGGGTATACATAAAAGCAACTTTCTGGAAATTGGTGCTGACTCCATTTTTCCATTTATGTCATGTTACAATAAACGGCTTCCTGGGTGCTGGGTCCCCAGTTACCTGCTGGTTCATGGAGAAGACAAACCCCTCCCATGGGGGTCTCTCAAAGAAGTTTTAGAGACTTTTTTTTAAGCACCAAAGGAGGCAAGAAAAGCTAAAATCTTTCTCTGTGACACTCCTTTTCATAAAAGGATTTGTTATGTAAAATTAGGATTTGGTCAAAGGGCCACAATTAAGGACCAGGAAGGTCACAAGTTTCTTTAAGGCTACAGGTTTGCCACCCCTCCCTCACCTTTCTTAATTGGTCTAACAGTCTTGGGAAGGAGATGCTATTGTCCTCATTTTATAAATGTAGAAGAAACTGAAGCCTCGGAGGTATAATCAGAACCCAATTTTAACTGACCCCATACTCCCTCTTCCTGATCTCCTCAGTGACTCTGATAGTTATCACTGTTAAGGGGTTTTCAGACTGCAGCCAGCAGGTAGTGGTGGAGTCCCTGGAAATGCTACCATCAACTCTATAAACCACTGTCTCATGAATACTTTTGATTTCTGAATCCCTTTCATGGTCACTTATAATCAGGCGAATCCTCTTAAGAACTTCAAAAATGTTTGCCATTTTTTTATGGATATTCTGCAGAAATGATTTTAAGTAAGAACATTTTTATTTAAAAGAATATGACATTTAAACTTGGATTAAAAAATTCAATTAAAATTTAACCCCTTTGACTTCATGTTGTAAAGAAAAAATTTGACATCTTTCTTCTTTATATATGTATACATGTAGATAATTTTCTTTATTATTAATTATGTGACAAAACAATGTTTTGATAAATTAGTAAGTGATACATATACTATTTTTGGTTTAAGGTACTATTTACTTGGTTATGAAAGTATAGAAAAAATACTTTTATGACTGTTATTGGTTTTGTGTTTTTGTCTTTTTTAAATTAAATCATAGCTGTGTACATTAATGCAATCATGGGGTATGATGTGCTGGTTTTATATATGATTTGAAATATTTTCATCAAATTGGTTAACATAGCCTTCACCACATTTTTTTAGTTATTGTGTTAAGATATTTAAATTCTACACTTAATAAATTTAACATATACTCTTGTAAAATGCACTATAAGTGTGGTTCCACCAATGGGACCATATGAAAACTTTAAATTGTTTTTCACCATATAAAAGCTATAAATTGGTTTTTACAATAGAGTACATTGGATAATTTTTCTTCCATTCTTGAGATAATTTGCTAGGGAGAATATGTTCCAGCTCCATCCATGTAAACATGAAAGAGGTAAAGTCTCCATCTTTTTAAAGGCTGCATAATATTCTGTGGTGTACATATACCACAATTTATTATTCCATTCATGGGTCAGTGAGCACTTGGGCTTCTTCCATGACTTAACAATTATGAATTGGGCTGCAATAAACATTCTGGTACAAATATCTTTGTTATAACATGATTTTTGGTCTTCTGGATATATATGTAGTAGAAGAATTGAAGGATCGAATGGCAGGTCTAGTTTTAGATCCCTAAGTGATCTCCAAACATCTTTCCAAAAGGAAC
>NW_003852527.1:1515730-1522599 GCF_000181295.1 Otolemur garnettii | reverse complement strand
CTGGGATGAATTCCACTTGATCATGATGAATAATCTTTTTAATATGTTGCTGAATTCAGTTTGCTAATATTTTATTGAAGATTATTGTGTCTATGTTCATCAGAAATATTGGCCTAGAGTTTTCTTTTTTTGTTGTGTCTTTGTCTGTGTTTGGTATCAGGGTGATAAAGGCCTTGTAGAATGAATTTGGGAGTTTCCCCTCTTCTTCAGTTTTTTGGAATAATTTGAGTACAATTTGAATGCTTGGTTGAATTCATCAGTGAAAGCATTGAGTCTTGGTCTTTTCTTTCTTGGAAGACTTTTTATTACTGTTTGTATCTCATTATTGGTTATTAGTTTTTTTAGGTTTTGAATTTTTTCCTGGTTCATCCTTGGTTAATTGCTGGTGTATAGTTGTCCATATATAATAGTCTCTAATGATCCTTTTAAATGATTTTTTAATGTGCTGTTGAATTTGGTTTGCTAGTATCTTGTTGAGAATTTTTGCATCTATGTTCCTCAGGAATATTAGTCTGTAGTTTTCTTTTATTTTCTTTTTTTAATTGTGTTTTTGTCCTGTTTTGGAATCAGTGTAATGCTAGCCTCATAAAATGAGTTTGGAAATATTTCCTTCTCTTCAATTTTATGAAATAGTTTGAGAAGAATTAATATTACTTCTTCTTTAAATGTTTGGTAGAATTTATCAGTGAAGCTATCAGATCTTTAGCTTTTTTTTTTTAATAGAAGACACTTTATTATTAGCTCAATTTTCTCAATTTTTATTGGTCTGCTCAGATTTTCTACTTATTTATAATTTAATCTTGGTAGGTTGCTTGTGTCTAGGAATTTATCATTTCTTCTGTGTCACCAAATTTGTTGATGTATAGTTGTTTATATAATTTATTGTGATCTTTCATGTTTTGTGATATCACTTATAGTATCTCCCTTTTTATCTCTGATTCTATTTATTTAAGTCTTCCCTCTTTTTTCTTAGCTTAGGTCAATGCTTGCCTATTTTGTTTATCTTTTAAAAAAGCAAATCTTTATTTCATTGGTGTTTTATGTTTTTTTAGTCTCTGTTTTGAGTTTAATTATTTCTTTCCTTCTACCAATTTTGGGTTTAGCTTGTTCTTTTTTTTTCTTTGAGCTTCAATGTTTAGAAACATTTTTTTTTTCCTTTTTGGATATGGGCCTTTATTGCCATGTAGCATGTATGTAAACTTCCCACCAAGAATTGTTTTTGCTGTGTCCTATAGGTTTTTTGGTATGATTTGTTTCCATTTCTTGTTGCTGATTTCTAGTTTTGTATCATTGTGGTCAGAAAAGACATTTGATATGATCTCAACTTTTCTAAATTTATTAAGAGTTGTTCCATAGGCCTGACATATGGTCTATCCTGGAGAGTGTTTTATGTCTAGTTGAGAAGAATGAGTATTTTGCAGCTGTTCAATGAAACATACTGCAAATGTTTCTTAGGTCCATTTTGTTTATGGTGCACTTTAAGTTTGATTTTTTTTTTGTTGTTGTTGATTTACTGTCTAATGATTCACCTATTGTTGAAGTCACTACTATTATTATATTGCAGTCTACCTCTCCCTTTATATCCAACGATATTTGCTTTATATGTATATTTAGGTGCTTTGGTGCTGGGTGCATATATATTTGATCATTATATCTACTTGCTGAATTGATCCCTTTATTGTTATATATCAACTTTAGGTTTGTTTTTATAGTTTGACTTAAAATCTGTTTTATCTGATATAAATATGACTACTTTTGCTTGCTTTTGGTTTCTGTTGTCATGGAATATTTTTTCCTATCCCTTAATTTTCACACTATATTTCTTTTTAATGATAAGGTAAGCCTCTAATAGGCAACAAAATGCCGATACATTTTGTCTTCCTGGAAATATCTCTCCTAGGACCTCTGCACTGATTGCTCCTGAGGCTTCTATACAGGTACCAGTACCCCTTTACCCCTTAGGTTTTTCCCTTCACCTCCATCTTGGTATTGCCTCTATTCTCTTTTTAGTTCTATCTCCAATTCCTGGATAGTGTGTTTGCCTCTTTTTTGGTTCACTCCCTCAAGAGAAGCACAGTTTTTAGTAAATTCCTGAGAAAGTGTATGGAAGATATATTTTTTGGAAGCTTACATGTCTGAAAGTGTTTTGGGATCTGTGCCTGAAAGATGAAGGGCTTGTGAACCTGTGGGGTTAACTTTTAGGTAATCTAGTTCAGTTGCTTCTCAAGGACTATTTGCCTGTCAGGGTCTTTAGGTCTCAGTCTCTTGTCTAAAGGATATAAACCTAGTCATCAGCATTTTGGGAGCTGAATGGAGGAAGAGGTTTGGAGGCTTTGCCAGTCAGTATATACACTTCAACTTATTCCCCTGCTTTGAATAGATTCTTCTAACCCAAACTCTGCTTGGCTTACCCCAGAGTGGAGTCCCTCTTGTTTGTCCTCTCCATTTTTCCACTAGGGTGGGAGGACATCCCCCAGGTGCATGGAGTCAGAGGGGACTCCAAGGTCTATGCTAGTCTTGGATGACTTAAAACAACTTATCCTGATTTTAGCCTCTCTTCACTCCACTTTCATAGGTAATTACCTTATAACTACTAAGTATGCTTGTAATTCTATGGTGCAAATTGGTGTACATCTTGGTTTCCCCCACTGCTGACATAGAGTTCAGCTTTCTCCAGCTGTCTAGGTCACTTATCATTCACATATCTACTATTCAGCTTCCAATATTTTGATGCTGTTTTATTTTTTTTTGTATTTGCTTTGTTGGTTTATGCTTAAAAAACATTCCTTTATCTCATTTTAATGGAATTTCAGCTAGAATAGAGGTAAACGTGTATATTCAGACATTCATCTTAATCAAATGCCTATATTTTCCTTTCTTTCAATATCTTGTAAAATTTCTGAAATAAAATGTTTAATTTTATGTATCCAACACTTTAATATTTGAAACCAACTTTATTTTTGAATGAGCAAATATCCACATGGGTCAAAACTCAAGTTACAAGAAGATGCATGGTAAAAATACTTCCTGACTTCCAATTCTCATCTCTGGAGACTTCCCTGGAGACATTCTTGAGTGTCCTTTAAGAAATATTCCTTATGTATGCAAGCAAGTTGGTAATGTTTTTATATATTATTTTCTTCTTCACAGGTACAAAACTGATACCTTTTTTTGTGGCAGCAATACACAGGTTGATGAAGAAGAAATTTCTTATAACTGAATTGAACACCTTTCTGCCTTCCAGCTTATCTCAGCTGCTGCTGTAGTGACTAGCTCCAGGCAGGCTCCAGCCAGCCTCTCACAGGTATATCCCAACAGTGCCTCACCTCAGCCTGTGCTACAAGTACCTCTTCTTTCCCATCTGGGGTTTCTCTAACACTAATAGGTGGAACATTCCAGGAAATCCTGTAGGTATTCACAAGAGTTCACATGGAAATACAGAAAGGTAAAACACTTTTGGGGGTAACCTTGCACAGTAGGGACAGGAGCCAAGGGATAAATATTCTCTTTTTCTCTCCTGGAAGGTTCTGAGGTGCCTTTCATAAAGGTTTTCAGCAAGATCAAGGAAAACAGGAGTCCTTAGGGTTGGCCAACAATAAACCTTTCTGGGAAGAGATGCTCTCTCCTGTGTTTAGTTGCCCTCTCTTGCATTTTATAACTGGGATCACTTCCCAAATAAACTGCTTGCATTTAAGTCTTTTGTTCAGGTTTTGATTTTAGGGGAACTCAGGTTAAGAAAATAAATTAAGAACTCTTTATGATGTGACTTTTTATGATGTACTTTGAGTAGACACTAGCACAATCTGAGGTGAGAAAGAGGCATGAATTGAAAAGCCCAGGGTTCTTTCTCTCATTGTGGAGCTCTATACTATTTCATTTGCAAGTACAGTAGCCACAAGTTACCCCAGAGTAAATTTAAACAATTTTTTGAATAGATAATATATATATATACATAGTACAAAGTTTAATATTACAAAAATAAATTTAGTGAAAACAAGATTTCCTTCCCATCTCCTCTATCCCAACTTCCCAGTTTCCCTGTCAGAGACAACAACTACCTCTGGTTTCTTGTATGTCCTTCCAGAGTGATATTGTATGCATATGAAAACATATATATTTACTGGACTAGTGTTTATTTATTTAATGAATATTTATATATAAATGCTATTTTCTTTTTATAGAAATGGTTGCATATACTTTATTCTGTACTTTATTTTTTTAATTTGAAAATATCACCTGAATAATTTTGATTAATAACAGCTGATAGGCAAAGTTCTCTGATGCTTACAGTGATGATAGCCTAAAATAATCACAACCTTCAGGGAATCTGTATCTTTCTGATACTTTTAGCTTATTGAGAGGCTTGAGATGGGAAGAGAGACTACAAAGAAAGTAGGGGAATAGTTTGAGGAAATTAGGTTTCAGGTAGAGAATAGATCTCTGTTTCCTTTAGATAGGTGCTCTTTCTGGGACCTCAGACAATAAAGTCTTATGCTTTCCCTTCTCTAGGATTCACTTTAGATGGGATTGAACCCTGAACATTGGAACCTATCCTCTTCTCATCTACCCACTCAGGCAGTATCATGTATGGGCAATCTCTTTCCTGTCACTCTTTAAAATATTTTCTTATTTTTTTCCTTTTGTTTTTTATTATTTGGGATTCCTTGAGGGTACAAAGAATTCGGTTACACTGATTGCATTTAGATACAGTCCTCATTATAATTATGCCCCACCCCAAGAGATGTGCCATACACTGTGACCCTTCATTCCCCACCTTCCTCCCTCTCCCCACTTGCTCATTCCTGTATCCCCCCCCTTGTATTAGCTCATTTATTGCCTTCATTAGAACTGAGTACATTGGATTCTTGCAATGCTTTACTAAGAAGAATGTGTTCCACCCAGGTTAATACAAAAATGTAAAGTCTCCATCTTTTTTAATGGCTGAATAGTGTTCCATAGTATACTTACACCACAACTTGTTAATCCATTCCTGGGTTGGCAGGCATTTAGACTGTTTCCACATTTTGGTGATTGTAAATTGAACTGTGATAAACAGTCTAGTGCATAGTCCTTATGATAAAAGGATTTTTTTTTCCTTCTGGGTAGATGCCTAGTAATGGGCTTGCAGGATCAAATGGGAGGTCTAATTTGAGTTTTTTGAGGATTCTCCATACTTCCTTCCAAAATGGTCACATTAGTTTGCCATCCCATCAGCAGTGTAAAAGTGTTCCCTTTCTTCCACATTCATGCCAGCATCTGTAGCTTTGATACTGCGATGTGGGCCATTCTCACTGGGGTTAGGTAATATCTCAGGGTAGATTTGATTTGCATTTCTCTGATGATTAGGGATGATGAGCATTTTTTTCATATGTTTTTTAGCCATTTGTCTGTCTTCTTTAGAGAAGGTTCTGTTTTGTTTTTGCTTCTGTTGATATGGTGAATTATGTTTATGGACTTGCGTATGTTAAAGCAGCCTTGCACCCCTGGGATGAAACCTACTTGATTGTGATGAATGATTTTTTTTAATGGGTAGCTATAATCTACTAGCTAGGATTTTATTGAGAATTTTTGCATCTATATTCATTAGTGAAATTCTCCTTTTTAGTTGGGTCTTTTCTTGGTTTTGGTATCAGGGTGATGTTTGCTTCCTAGAATGTGTTGGGGAAGATTCCTTCCTTCTCAATTTTTTGGAATAATTTCTGCAGTATGAGTATAAGCTCTTTTTTGAAGGTTTGATAGAATTTTGGTGTGAAGTCATCTGGACCACCAGGACATTTTTTTTGTTTTTGTTGGGAGATTTTTTATTGTTTATTTAATCTCAGTTCTTGAAATCAGTTTGTCTTTAGATATATTTCTTCTTGGTTAAGTCTAGGAAGAGGGTGCAATTCTAGGTATTGATCATTTTCTTCCACACTGTCAAATTTCTAGGCATAGAATTTCTTGTAGTACTCAGAGATGATCTCTTACATCTCTGTGGCATCTGTTGTCATTTCCTCTTTGTCATTTCTGATTGAGGTTATTAGAGATTTTACTTTTTTGTTTGCAGTTAATCTGGCCAAAGGTTCATCAGTTTTATTTATTTTTTTGAAAACCCAACTTTTTGTTTCATTAATTTTCTGAATGATTCTTTTGTTTTCAATTTAATTAATCTCTGATTTAATTTTGATTATTTCTTTTCTTCTGCTGGGTTTGGGATTAGATTGTTCTTCTTTTTCCCATTCCATAAGATGATTTGTGAGTTTGTTGATGTGCTCTCTTTCTGTTTTTTGAATGTAAGCATCTAATACAGTATATTTCCCTCTTAAGACTACTTTTGCTGCATTCCACAGGTTTTGGTTACTTGTGTCTACATTATTGTTATGTTTGAGGAATTTAACAATTTCCTCTTTTATCTCTTCATGAACACAAGTATCATTCAGCATAAGGTTGTTTAATTTCCAGGTCTTTTTGTGGGAGTGCACATTTTTCTTGGAGTTGAGTTCCACCTTTATTGCCTTGCGGTCTGAGAAGATACAAGGTATAATTTCTATTCTTCTATTTTGCTGATATTTGATTTTTATCCTAGGATGTGGTTGATTTTAGAGTATGTACTGTGTGTTGATGAGGAAAATGTATAATCTTTAGTTTTGGAATGGTGTGTTCTGGATATGTCTGTTCATTCCATTTCTTCTAGTGTCACATTTAAGTCCTTTGTATCTTTGTTTACTTTCTGTTTAGAGGATCTGTCCAGTTCTGTCAGAGGGGTGTTAAAATCCCTGACTATTATGGCAATATGGGCTATCATGTTGCTCAGACAAATTAAGGTCTGTTTCATAATCTGGGAGCATTTAAGTTGGGTGCATAAATATTTAAAACTGAAATGTCTTCTT
>NW_003852527.1:1509387-1514581 GCF_000181295.1 Otolemur garnettii | reverse complement strand
CCCTTTCTGTCAAGTATATTAATTATTTATAGGTGGAGTCTTCTGCAGTAGCTGCCTCATGGTCCCTTGGGGAAGTTCCTCTGCTTTGGTTTTTCCTGTTGCCCCAATTTTTCTATTGGTCCCTCCTCATGTGTTCTTTCTTCTTGTTCACCTCCTCGTTCTCCTTTTTCCTCCTCACTGCCTCATTTGCTTCAAATTACCTTGTCTCTGAGCTTAGTTCTTGAAGTGTCCTCAGGCTGAGCATAGCCAAACTCTTCCTTGTGGCCAAGTAAATGTAAGTCCTTGCACTTGATGACAATATGCTGCAATATGTCACCAGGACACTAGGTGGCACTGTGGTTTTCTTAGGAGACAGCACAGCCAACAACTTCTATGGTCCTTATTCCAAACTTAGTTGTCTTCACTGATTTCCTGATTGCTTCCTCAGCATTCAGAGCCTGCTGGGTTGGGATCTTAAAGCTCACAAGAATCCTTCAGGGTCAGGTCTCACAGTACCCCTGACTCCAGTTCCTGTTGGGTGCAGGAGTTCCTCAGCCTGTCCCAAGAGTGGAGTTCTGATCCCCACAGGTGGAATTCAGATGGCTATGCTTTAGGCCCCTGCTAAGACTTTCTCACAACCTTCCCACAATGGCAGCCCCTTGGCCACCCAGGCCTTCTCAGTATGGTGCTGAGACTTTCTAAGTATGGCTGCCTCAGCAGCCACCAACACTATGGCAAATCCACATTCCAGCTGGCATTCAATTCTGGTTGCTGTATACTGTTCAAGTCCGTCCATCTTCCAGGCTTTCCAATCAATGTGCAGCTTCCCCTAACAACTGAAACCTCCAGAAAGGCTTCCTTCCATCCAGGACCACCACATGTCTCCAGCTGATCCCAGCCAGTCACAATTACTTGCCTAATTCGTCTGATTTCCACCTCTATATCCAGCTCACCACCTTCTCACTGTGCTCCCCGAGCTATGATTCTGGGTAAGGTCCTGACCCTAGGTGTGGCTGCGGTCACTCTTTTCCCTGGTCATTCAAGGAGAGCTCAGCTGAATGATCCTTCTGGTCTGACATCTTGCTCCACCCCCATCATACTCTTCTTTGTCTTGATGGCATTCTTCCAATGCAAATACATTTCTACATCAAAAGTTGACATTTGAGGTTTTTTTTTTTTTGCAGTTTTTGGCCAGGGGTGGGTTTGAACCCATCACCTCTGGCATATGGGGCTGGCACTCTACTTGTAAATATGTAAATAGCTTAACATTTTAATGCATTCAATTAGCAAAGCACATATAACTGGCTTTTAGACACCTCATTTCTTAGAACTTGAAGAAATTTCGGAGATCATTTGAACTCTCAAATAAGGCAATTCCCTAATATGCATTGTGCTAAGTCAGTGACTAAATTAAGACTTGCATTGAACTTCTATTAAACTGCAAGAAAAGAAAAGGAATTGTTAAAGAAGGTGACTTTTTCTTTTTTAAAGAAATGAGATAAAAGAGATGTATAAACTTCTTCTTTTAAAATTTTTACTATTAGGCTTGGTGCCCATAGCACATTGGTTATGGTGCCAGTCACATACACCAAGGCTAGTGGGTTTGAACCCAGCCAGGGCCAGCTAAAACAACAATGATAACTACAATGAAAAATATCTGGGTGTTGTGGCAGGCACCTGTAGTCCCAGCTACTCGACAGGGTTAGGCAAGAGAATCGCTTAATCCCAAGAGTTTGAGGTTGCTGTGAGCTGTTACACCACAGCACTCTACTGAGGGTGACATATGAGACTCTATCTCAAAAGAAATTTTTTTTTGCTACTAATAATTTTCCCACTCATCTTTGAGTGAAGATGTTTTCTGTGCTGTTACTACCACCTTAGCTCCATCTTAAAGTTCATTTTGCCCCTTAGCCTTCAGAAATTTCATCTTCACAAATTACCATCTATAACAGAGTGAGATAAAAATGAAACATAACATTTTATTATTACTGTTATAAAAATAACTGACATGTGCACAGTGCTTTTCAGCTTATAAAATAAATGTGAATGATCTCATTTAATTTTTACAACATTGTATTCCATGATGGATTGTATTTTTTTATTTTTATTTATTTATTTTTAATTTCAGGTTAATGTGAATGTAAAAACAACCCAGTCACAATATCTGAATTTGTTAGGTAGATTCCCTCTTGTAGTTATGGCCTGCACCCAAAATTGTAATTTATATGTTGATATTTCTCCATGGAAAGAGGGGGTAGACTTTCATATCAGCCTCTACCAATAGAATATGTGGAAGGGTTATAAAAGGCAACAGGGCTTCCTCTTGGCTCTCTCTCCTTTAGAGACATCATGTAATAAGATAGTGACCCTGCCAGGACTGGGCTGGAGAAAGCATGTAGGAAGAACATAAAAAGACACAGGAGGGGCCAGAGGGACCCTGTGGGTTCTAGCTCCCAGATCATCCAGTCTTTCCAACCCAGATATCTGAAGATAGAAGCTTCTGAGACAACCTGGGAAAAGTCACCTGTGGCTGCAACTGCATGAGGGGCTGAGTTAGACCTGCTCAGCTCAGCTGCTTCCAGATTTTTGACCCACAGAAAGATAACAAGGATTATTGTTTTAAACCACTCAGTTTTGGAGTGAGCATTACTAATACATCGTCACAGAGATGATAACATTTAATGTTCATATTCCCACATAATCTCTGTGATTGAGATTCAGAGGTGAGCTGAAGTCTGCATCAAGTGGCAGGGTTGGGTCATGCATGCATGTCTTTGGCTCTAATTCCCACGTTACTTCTGTTTCTTTCTGCTGCAGGTTCAGGGGCAGTCATAAATACAATTTATATTTCCCTCCTTGATTTTTAAGGATCCAGTTAAAAATGTTTGGAGTGATGACTTTTTTCTATCTAGAGTCCTTGAATGTTCACCTCACATCTCTACCAGTGCCACAGCTATTGCAGTCTTGCTCTGCTCTGTGAGTACTCATCTCTAGGGTTTGCTTCTTACCACATTATCTTTGGCTCACCCATGCCTCTGGCTTTAATCAAGCTTCAGAGACCATGTAGTGGCAGTATTTTAAGGCTGTCATGGGGGAAGAATCTTCCTGAAGGGAAAAGGAACATTTTGTTGTATTATGTGGGCTGCTCATTTAAGCCCATGTTAGCCTGGCACCTGTGTCCTAGTGAAACAATTCAGTGAGCTTGTGAGTGGGCAGAGAGCCAGTCTAGCAGATGGCCATGAGAGGAGGGACCATGCACGGTATGATCATCAAGTGTGCTTGCCCAGGGCAGGAATTCCTGCCAGGAAAGTCCAAATGCCTGCCCTTAGAACTTAGATCTTATTTTTACTATAATGCCTAAAATAGAAAATAAAAAATGCTGGGGAAAAAATGAAACAACAACAAATTTTTCATTTGAGCTGGGAACAGAAAAGAGAAATGAGCCATGGTAAGGGAGGTCTTTTGGGAGCTGGAGTGCTTGCTTGATCATAAGGCACTCACTGTGGTGCTTTCCTCCTCTGGTTTGACAACAGCTGTCTATGAAACAAGAGATTATGTGTGTTCACTGTGGCTACATAGGAGTATCTCTGGCTCAAAGCTGCACCAATTGTGATGATTCTGGAAACACCTGAGGCAAAAGGAGGCCATTGTCCATGGCTCACCTGTCTGAAAACAGGAGCACAGCAGATTAACAGGCAGTTAGGCTAGAAGGATCTCCATGAGATCCTGGCAGTCAACTTCCCCTTGCCAGACCCCTGTTCTGTTTCCTCTGGCAAGCTAGAAACTCCTGAGTCCAGATCTGCTTAACCATCTTCTTTCCAGAAGGGCTGAACCCTATGCATTATTTTTGGATGCCAAACACCCATGATAGTGCCGTCTCCACCAATGGATTTTTCTTTTTTAAAAAAATATTTAGTTCCCTTTAATCTTCAGTAGCCATTCATTTTCCAGCAATTATTTATTTATCTTCTCTAATTGTAAGATAATGTGCTTCATGGTGGTGGAGATACATGGATGGTTGAAACCCAGTCTCAGAATTCAAAGGTTTTTCCATCTCCTAGAAAGTATGATTATGTCAAGGTATATATGAAGCAGGATGTGAAAGTGCTGGCTGTAAAAAAAATAGAGCAAAATGCTATGGGGAGTAAGAGGAGAAAGAGAGGAACAGATCTCTTGCAGGCTGTTAGTGACATCAGCCATGCCTGTAGGAATAGACAGTATTTAAAACAGGCAGTGGCTGTTATTGCTATTTCTTTAACTTCATCATCATCTATAGATGAACATTTTTCCTGTTTTTGTGTCAGGAGTTATCCACAGGAGATGCAGCTGGATCACAAAATTGATGACTGGAATGTCTGTATTGTGCTGTGTGGTTCAGGGCTCACGTCTGAAACCACAGTTTGTTTCTGTGCTTGGCATCCCTAGGTGTAGTACCTACAGCATGTCTTTCCTGATCAGATGGCATATGAGACTCTACGCCTTTGTTAGCTGTTATACAAGAAAAGCCTATGGCCCTCAAAGGCATAGAGTGTATATTTTAAGTAAGTCTGTCCCAAATATGTTCTTCAAATTTACTAAAAATCTATCTAGCAATTTCTGTGTGCCAAGGTATTAGACAGAAATGCTGTTTCATTAAAAGGGATGACTTGATAATGTATAGTAAATATTAAATAAATGCTTAATAAATATTGAATCCTTCTTTAATCATTATAAAATCCCTTTCTTCTGATCACATCCCTCTGCGTATTGTGTTTCCTGCTTATAGATGTGCTAATTTTCACTAACGCTGAGGAGTGAAGCCTCCTCATCTTAACTCTGGCTGCAGTGATTTATAAATGGTGGAGAAGTTTTATACATCTGATGGGAGAATTCTTTTTTATTTCAGGTGGAAAACAGATTCAACTTTAAGACAAAGAGGCTTCCTTTTTCCTTACACAGAATTTTTTTTTTTTTTGCAGTTTTGGGTAGGGGCTGGGAATTTTAAGAAATTCTTTCATTTTAAAGGTAACACATAGCTCTTCCTCTGCTTCTCCTTTTCCTTCATGAGAAATTTGGTACTAAACCCCTTACATGCAGCCCAGCAAGGCAGGCATTGCAGGGTGGGGCAGGGCAGAACCCGAGCAGGGTGGAGCCCAGGCAGGGTGGGAATAGCATCCTCCCAGGGGAGAGCCTGGCAGGTGACGTTAGAGCCATATCCAAGGTCTCAGATACCAAA
>NW_003852527.1:1485889-1508292 GCF_000181295.1 Otolemur garnettii | reverse complement strand
GGCTAGCTAACTAACTTGTAAAGATTAGTTAACTCCTATCTGAAGTTAATCTAGAACTATAAAATGGTGAAAATTACCTTCCTCATTTTATGGAGCCAGTATAGCCTTAAAAGGTAATCTTATAAAAGTAATAAAAAATATAATCACAAGATTTGTTTCATGCATTAACATAAAATCTCAGTTATGTAAGTTATTTAAGAAAAAGATAATATCAAACCTAACCCAGCAGGGTATTAAAAGAATAATCATCCCACGAAGTAGACTTTATTTCAAGAATCAAAGAATGGTTCAGTATTAGAAATCTAATACTAGAATTTTTCATGCCAACAAATTAAAAAAAAGAAACCATATAATTGTTTCAAGTATACCTAAATATATATGATAAAATTTGTTAGCTACTCCATATAAAAACTTAATAGGAGCAGATGAAAATTACTAAAACATGGTAAAGATGAATTACCCACAATCAATTAAAAGTACATTGATTTATGCTTGGCACGTTGGCTCACACCTGTAATCACAGCACTCTGGGAGGCTGAGGTGGGCGGATTTCTTGAGCTCAAGGATTCAAGAGCAGCCTGAGCAAGAGAGAGATCCCATCTCTAAAAATAGCCAGGTGTCATGGCAGGCACTTGTAGTCCCAGCTACTTGGGAGGAAGGAAGATCACTTGAGCCCAAGAGTTTGAGGTTGCTGTGAGCTATGGTGCCATGGCACTCTAACAAGGGCAACAAAGTAAGACTCTGTTTCAGGAAAAAAAAAAAAAGACATTAATTGGTGAAATACTTGAAAGTACTTCCATTAGTAATTAGAAACAACATAGAAATGTTAACTGGAATTGCTATTGTTTACCACTGACTTAAAGGTCCTTTATTCTTTAAATCTGTCACTGGGATTATTCTTTCAAGACAAAACATGAATATGTAAACATCACAGATGACAGTCACGAATCTCAAGAGGGAAAACATGAGTTAGGTTTTTATGGAAGCAGCTGAGATGGAAGTGAGGTCTGAGGGAGAGTGAACAGGGAGAGCCGGTAGATGCTGGGCAGGACTCAGGCTGACCTATGCAAGGCAGCATCTGGGAAGGTGTGTCTTGGCGTGGACACCAACCCGGTGAGCAGAGGATTGCAAGAGTCAGAATGGTGGCTGGATGGAAAAAGCTATTTTTGCTTCAGGAGTGAATAATGCAACAAATTCCCCTCCTTCACTACTAGTAAGATTGTCATAGTTGACACAAATAGTAAGTTCATCGAGGCAGGGAACTTCCTGCTTGGCCATCTAATTTTGCAGGGACAAGTCTTTGAATAATCTGTAATCAAGGCTTGGAAGGGTTCTACCCTTGCTCTGACTTCTTTAGTGTGCTGACATTCGAATACAGTATTTCAGATGTGTGGAGAATGTGGGAAGGGCCTACATTGGACTGTGGCCACACAAGTGACTGGATTGGAGCTCATGGCTCCAATGTGCCACTTCTTTTCTTTTTTTTTTGGCAGTTTTTGGCCGCGGCTGGGTTTGAACCCACCACCTCCGGCATATGGGGCCAACGCCCTACTCCTTTGAGCCCCAGGCGCCGCCCCAGTGTGCCACTTCTTTGCCTTCAAGTTTTAGAGCTGTGTTTTCTCACGGACCATTCATACCAGAATCCCTTAAGCTATTTTTCAAAAATTGTGCCCTATTCCATTTCAGACATTCTGATTAAGATTACAAAAGGTGAGTGAGGGCTGGAAAGGTGAATTCTAAACAAATTCCTCAGGAGTTTCATAAATGCCCTCAAGTTAGAGGCACTAAAGAAGATAAATAGCATAGCTAATGTGCTTATTTTTTCTTTAAAACGTTGATCCTTAACATACTATTTTCTTGTGCTATTTTTGTGTGGTTTTTATTCACAAAAGATTAATTTTTTGGTGCTAGGAGGGAGTCCAGTTGTGTAATATCCTGGGCCTCGTACCAAATTTGAAAAGATGACTTGTAGATATTAACATTTGTCTCTTCAACTCACACTGCCATCTAGTGGAAGTTCTTTAAATAACAGCAAGCTGTAGCGAGAACTTGAACCTCGGGGAGTTCACAGCTAGGCAATTCATGTCTGATTCAAATAAATCCACTTTGTGAATAGGCGTTTAAAGTATAAAATTCTTTCCTGATGATTAGTCTCACTGTTGGTGGACTAGGGAATTATATTACAAAGTTGCTCGGTAAATATGTAGAGTTTATCTGTTGGCTCTCCTCCACCCCCACGTTGTATATTCTGCATCAATTAGTCCATTCTGGTCATGATTGGTTATAATTTGCTTAAAACATTATGAATGTGAACCCTAGGCACTTTCCAAAAAATTTACCTTTAGTAAGTATAAATTTTTATTGCAATCTAATAAATTCTACGAGTAACTTAAAAATACATTCTACTAATTTAAAGAGAAAAATCTCATGATATTAGAAACTTTTTGAGTGGGTAATCTGCTAGATTTTAATAAAATTGAAACATTTGATTAATATTAACATTTACGTATTTTATTCTTTTCATTTACTCTTTAAAAAAATATTATTCTCAATCTTGAAAGCTTCTAATATATATGTTAGTGGTAAGTTGAGTAAGGTATTGAAGTATTACAGACCTATAAACTTAATAATATCTTATGGTTACATAGGCGAGCATAGCTATGGTTATAATTAATGTTTAAACTTGTGAAAATGTTCATATGTCATAGCTACATAGTCATGTTTATTTGTACATAGTTATACTATCACTTTCATAAAAATATTTCTTGTGAAATTGCAGGTATATTTTATTATTCTTAAATAATTGCTTGTTCAGTTATTTAGTGATGTCTTTAAGTTTTTTGACTAATAAAATGTAATGCAATCTTTTTCATAAAACTATTAGACCTAGTAGAGATTACTTTAGTGATGGCCTATGTTAAGATCTGGCCATTATTATTTTAATGTTAGAAAAAATATTTGAGTAAGAAAAAGATAAGGGTGAAGAATCTCATCAGGGATAATGAGATATGGAATTGATGAATGCCAAGAATTTTTAAGCCTTATCTTTATTGTTTCTTATGATATTCAAAAGAATATATAATCATCACTTTGTTTCTGCTCACTCCTATATCCCTGGATCTTGGCACATAGTAAGTGCTTAATAAATGTTAGGTGAATGAATGAAGGAATTATAATTGTTCAAACCATGTGGAGTGGAACTCTCAAGTTGAATCCTGTAGAGAGAATCACTATTAACAATTTGCTACATATTTCTCTAAATTTTAAAATTCATACATTTACCTGTATGTTATTTTTTGAAAAGAGACTACACTCCATACACTTTGTGCAACCTCATCTTTCACTTAATGTCTGAGCCACTATGTATATCTACCTCATTCTTTGTAATGCACTTAGTTTTATGAATATGGATAAGTCATCACTTATTTTGTCAGCCTTCCTTTGGGACATATCATTTGGTTTTGGTGTTTTCCCCCCACAAATATAAACTATGGTATAACAAACACCTGTGTATACACATATCTGTATACACATCTGGCATTTGAACAATTTGGGGGTCAGATACCTACCCCTCATGCAGTCGAAAATACATGTATGACTTCTGACTTTCCAAAAACTTAACTACTAATAGCCTACTGTTGATTGGAAGTCTTACAACAACATAAACAGTTGATCAACACCTATCTTGTATATGTATTGTATACTGTATTCTTTTAATAAGGTCATGTAGAGAAAAGATAGTGTTATTAAGAAAATCATAAAGGAGAGAAAATAAATTTGTTATTCATTAAGTTCAAGTGGATCATACTAATGTTCTCAGTCCTAGTCATCTTCAGGTTGAATAGGAAGAGGAAGAGGAGGAGATGAGAGAGAGGAAGTCTGGGTCTTGCTATTTCAGGGATGGCAGAGGCAGATGACGATCCTAGTGTAAGTGGACCAGCACAGTCCAAGCCTGTGTTGTTCAAGGGTCAACGGTGCATGTGTATGCATGTCTGTGTGTATAAACATATATGCAATTGTTCAATTAGAGGACATATTCATGAAATTGGAATTGCTGAGTCAAAAGGAATGTCTATTAATAACAAATATTGCCAACCTTCCCTCCAAAAGTGTGTAACAGCATGGGAATTCCTTTCCGCCAACATTTTGCCTATAAGGAGTAGAAATTTACCTTAATTGACATAGAAATGAATGGAATGAACTTATTTAATCTGATGAATAACATCTCACATCTGAATATTCTGTGTTAGGAAAAAAAATAACTGGTATCAGAATGCTTAGCCTCCTTTATAGAGATTTATGACATTATTAATTTCTCCGTAATAGACTAACTTTTGAGTTTACATTGTAACTAAAATTCCACATTATCAGATAGTTTCTAGTTGTTCAGCTTTTAATGAACATAAATTTGAAAATACTAAACTATGAATTAATAATTTATGGGGCTCACATTGTTTCAAAGATTATAAGAAGCAATTTTGTACATCACTTTTGAAAACTTAAACCCCTCGGCATGAACTTTATTTTGAAAATAATGTTCTTCATCTTCAAACAGACTATGTGGTTCTGTGGAGAAAAATTCATCATTTTATAAAAACGGATTAATCATTAAGTAAAAAGACATTGGCTCTACTTTGCAATTTTACTAATACAAAAATCAGTAATGATAGTAACATTTATACTTATTCATTCTGCTTGTTTTCTAAGACATTGGACAAATAACATTAATTTGTAAGAAAAAGGTGCAGATAAAGTAAGACATTTTTTGATGTGTTTTTTCCTTGGTCTTGCAGTTTGGTGAGAAGGCGAGTGGAATATTTGCATCTTGTATTGCATCATGAGACCAACACAAAATGATTGTGGCTCATGTAAAAGACAGGGTGGCATGTTTTCAGTTTTAATGGGGACACTCAGAAAAGTTCCAATTCTTCCTGACATTTCTTATAGCCAAATAAACGTGGTCTAGGTTGGAGTGTCTATTATGAAAATAAGAGGAGAGCAAGTCAATTATATTTCAATGACTGAATAGCCAGGGGTCCTCATTAAAATGATCAGAAAGATTGTAGTGTTGCTTTCCTCTGTGTAGCCACTGATTAAGTGGTATGAGAATGACATGGCCTTTTGGGGAGCAAGCCAGAGTGTGGCTTGGTATCTGGAGCCAGAAATCGTTGACCCTTTGGAGAGAGAAATGTGTATTACCTTAAAAAAGAAAAATGTTTTTTCTTTTATTAGGTGATGGGCTTTAGAACTATACATGTGAAATGAATTAAGGCTATTATATATAACCTTTAATCTGTGCTTCGCTGCAAGAAAAACGCCCCTCAACGTGGTAATAATGAAGATAGTTCTCCTATATTTACTTCAATCGATGAGATCTTGTTTACTAATGTTCACAATGCAAGTAAATGAATATATCTGAGGAATATTTAGTTTATGAATTCATTATTATTCTTTTCTTTTAAAAAATTTCTACTTACCTGTGTGTGTGTGTGCACGTAAAACATATTCTTAGGAAAATTATATCACTGTCCTTCTTTGTCACTCACATGCAGAGACAATAGAGTTTAATATTGCTTAATACAACAATATAGCTTAGAAAGAACAAACCCATTGCTTAAAAGAACAGCTTGACGTTCGTATTTTTTAACAGGTGAAAACAACAACCGTAGATCCTGGCAGGTCTCAGCTGTCAAGATTCTAGTGCAGTCAAACTTTTCAAGTAGATATTTTGTACATGTTAAGATACAAAGGTCCAGAGGCTTCATTAAGTTGGATTTCCAATATTGTATGTTTTCTTAAGTGGGAGAAGATGTATAGAATTTATAACTAGACTCAAGCTCTTGTTATAAGGCAACTGAGTACTTATTAATAATAGTTCTCTTATAACAATTAAAATCAACTATGACTGCATTTTCTGATATTTTCTATTTTTTCTCATTCAATTGTATGAATTATATTTTAATTGATTACCTATGATTTGCCTAACATTCTAGAAAAGAAACATTATAAACATAACATTATAAACATAAACAGCACTAAGATCAAACTCAATGTGTTTCAAATAAGTGAGAAAAAATTCCTGCTTAATAGTCACATTAGTTAAATAATTAACCCAAGATCTTTTTCGTGTGTGTGAATATACAAACTCTCTCTGCCTCTTTTTCTGGTTTTGGTTTGATTGGTCAACCCATTTATTAATCTAGTCATGGCAAAAAAAAAAAGAGGAGAACTGTAGATGAATTTGATTCTCTAACATGTAGTCTTGTATTATGAATGTCATCATTCCTTACGATGGATGGAGTTGGGGAGGGAGGAGTTACAGATTTTAAGTGACTTAAATGTTTTGGGATTGATTTTTGCCATGCTCCTAGTCAATGAAAGTGCAAGTCAGAACTCTTTAATGCTGTGATGTGAAAATTTCACTCCTCCTAAAAACCACACCATAGAGCTGACTGTACCAGTAAGCAGGTTTCAAAATAACAGAGAAAAACAGGGTTATCATGATGACTTTTTTTTTTTTTTTGATGGCTATTCTGACATGCAATTCACTGTGAAAGAAAGAACACAAAGGGTTGCAGACTGGATTAAAGACAACCAATTAAGCGTCCCTCAATTACACCACAGAATTTAGCAGTGCCCAGATTTTATAACAATATCATGCTACCCTGGAATTTTCATCTACTTTATGCTATGACTAAATAAAATTTGAAAAATGTATTCTTTTTTGTATTCAAAAGGAATAAAATTTCTATATAAAGCATTAAAATAGCTTTCTTTTTTCTTGTCTACATTAAGAGGTTTCATCATCGTGTGCAACTTGATTAAGTCAGTGTAAGGGACATGGCTTAAAGTCCGGCCAGTGCCAAAGTTCATTGGGAAACATCGAGAACTTTGCCTTGTGAACATAAGAGAGAGAGGTTGGAGCAGTTCTGCTGCAAAACAATAGCCTTTCAGGGGGACAAAGTAATGTAACGCAGGCACGGTGAGTGTGTGCGTGTTCAGATACTACATATTATGTTGCATTAACACAGGAAGCAATGGTTTGTAATCTTTGCATCTTTTTTACTGCTCCTTTAAGTCATTTAATCACTTCAAGCCTTGTTAGGGCTTCTAGTACTCAGAAGTGTGCTGTGGACATCAAACGAGGCATTGCTTCATGATTTGCTTGATTTTCAAGAACAGAAACCATTTTGAGAGGGAGGCATTCTTCCATGACGCTATAGTCAAATAGGTCTTAGAAACAAGTTATTTTTCAGTATTGCAGGATTTATTTAATATTTCAGTTTTCTGTGCATGTGCATTTTGATTCTGGGTAAGGCATTTAGATTTTCTGAAACTTGTTTAGCTTTGGACTCCTTTTTATTTATTTTTTTTCTTTGAAGCAGCAAATCGTTTTTGGTACATGGTTTGTGAAACTGGGTGAAAAATATTGTGATGCTGTGATGTCGACCCCTTCCTCTGCTCCCAGACAATAAACAGAATTGGTTGTGGGGGAAACTTTAACCAATGGTGACTTTCTTTTTCTTTTCTTTTCTTTTTTTTTTTTTTTTGAGACGGAGCCTCAAGCTATCCCCCTGGGTAGAGTGCCATGGCATCACGTTCACAGCAACCTCCAACTCCTGGGCTCAAGCGAGTCTCCTGCCTCAGCCTCCCAAGTAGCTGGGACTACAGGCACCCGCCACAACGCCTGGCCATTTTTTGGTTGCAGCCATCATTGTTGTTTGGCGGGCCCGGGCTGGGGATTCGAACCCGCCACCTTAGGTGTATGTGGCTGGGGCCTTAGCCGGTTAAGCCACAGGCGCCCAGCCACCAATGGTGACTTTCAACCCTGGGTACACAGTAGAATCACTTGAGAATATTTTTCACCATCTTCTTTTTTTTTAAATTGGTAAAAACTCAACTTAATGTGGTAAAATCACATATCATTAAATTTACCATCATAAACACTTTTAACTGTCAAGTTCAGCAGTGTTAAGTATGTTTATATGGCTGTGAAGCAAATCTCCAGGACTTTTTCATCATATAGGACTGAAACTCTATGCCCATTAAAAATAACTCCTCTTTCCCCCACCTCCCAGGCTCTGGCATCTGCGAAGATTTTTAAACAATGCATATCCCAGAGCCTCCCAGAGGTTCTGATTTCAAGTATTCTGAGCATAAATGTTTTTGAAGACCTCTAGGTAATCCTCCTGTACAGCCGGATATGAGAATGGTTGAATATCATGCTTTCGGTGTGTTTATTTGATTTACTCCAACACACACTCAGCTTGGTGCTGAGGCTAAAGCAATGAATAAGCTACAGTCTTTGCTGTCTGGGGATCACAGTATTCGGAGGAGACAGGAAGGCAGGAGGTGATCGGTATAGGTGTGAGAAGTGCCATGGTGGAGTAGTAAACTGGCACCCAGGTAGCAGTGAGTGGAGATTATCCGAAATAGTTCCTCACTACCTGGATGGAGTTGAAAGGCATTCTTAGTGAAGTATCACAAGAATGGAAAAGTAGCCAGTGTATTCAATACTAATATGAAGCCTGTAGATGATCTAATACACACCCACACAAGAGAAAATCTCAATTCCATTCGAGATGCGGGCAGCGAGGGGTGAGGGGGGCGGAGGGGGGGATTGGTGCGCTCCCCCTAATAGGCTGAATGCAAGTGTATACAGCACACCCTCTGGGGCCGACACCACTACAACAGGGACTCTACCTAACAAATGCAAACATTGCACCCCAATTGTTTGTACCCTCACATTAATCTGAAGTAAAAAAAAAAAAAGATTTAATGGAGTATAAGAATAAAAAGTAATCTGTATAATTAACAACCCCCCCAAATCCCAAAATAGTTTCTCACTAAGCTGATATTTTGAACAAACTGGTGCTGAATACTGGCAGAGACTAGGGAAGGAATTTAATATGCAAGGGTCACTGTATGATTTTAATTCTGAGGTGAAGGAATACTATATTTATTAATACATATATATTTTTGACATTTATGTTTTTGACCCTATGGCATTTTCTATTCCTGATACTTAGCTTAGGCTTTCTGTATTTGTTTTTTGCTGCTGTCTCTAATTTAGAAACACTTCCAAAATTCTTTTTAATATTCAACCATAGATATGATTATTAAGAAATCAACCACAGATATGGTTATTAGAAATCAACCACGGATGTGATTATTAAGTTAATTAAAAACTTATCCTTTGATATTGAGTTTCTTGGGTTGTACTGGTAATGAAACTGGAGAAAATGTTATTCTAACTTAACCTGAAATTTTTATTCTCTATTAAAAAAAAATCTTACTTATATCTTATTTGCCCTTTAATGGTGATGTTTTATTTCCTTCTGAAGGTTAAATATTGAAAATTTTGGGGCAATTTATACAATATAAAGTTATATGCCAAATGTTCTTGCTGGGAAATTAATTTACCATAAAAAGGAGCCATAACTATCTTGAAACAACCTAATGCCAAGAATGAGCTTTCCATCCCGGGGATCCTGAGAATAATTGGCCTTTTAGTTGATTTGCCTAACTGACAACTGAGCCACTAATAATTACCTATGGCATGCTTTACTTTTGATTTTGTATTAGAATACTCTCCTAATGAATGAATGTATGGTATCTTTAAACAATCATATTTGACTGTACTTGAGTGCTTAGCTCTTCATTTAAATAATTCTCCCTGGAAATGTGTTCACACATCAGTAAATACAGAGGAGACTTTTTAAATTTAATTAAAAGAAAAGCAGCACACCCACGAGGCCTTTTTATGGTTAAACAATTGTGACTTAAAATAGGATATTAATTTTACCAATTTGCTGGGATATCATTTCAACTTTATGACAAGCCTTCAGGTTTATTTAGGGACAGTCACAATCCATAATATTGTACTCTTCATAATTTATGCATTATGGTGTTCTCCAGGATACAGGGAATTCTACCATTGAGATTCTTTTCTTCCTTTGTGATAAGGGTTTTTAGCAGTAATGTTTTCTTAATAATCGGTCTATCTGAACTGAGCCCGTGGTTGGTCTTAGCTTAGTAACAATGTGCGGCAAGATAATCTATGGACATTATGTTGGCTAAATCAGAAATGAGGTAAGTTGATTCGAAGAAAAAGAAGAAATGTGGAGCTGTTAACGTTTGTAGTGATTCCGTTTCATTGTTTTATTTCATCAAAATATTATTGCAGTTGGGTGTTTAATAGTGCTTTAATGTTAATTTGCCACAAGTGACTTTTTTGTGTGTTAAGTATGTGACATTTAGAAAATTTGGCACCTGGAAAAACATTTGAAAGCTTGGTAAATGTATTTTTAACTCAGTTGAGGCCAGTTCATGGCAGGGTAGAAGTGCTGGCAGATATGGAAAGACAATATTTTATAGAAATTCAGATATTTCAGAGAAAGCAAGTAATCTAAGGTATTATTTAGTGCATTTAAAAGTCAGAGGAGGGTTCTATATAAATGGTCACCACATTTGTTTAATCTGTCCCTCATGAGCGGTCATTTTAAAATTTATTTATCAATCATAACAAAGTGTATACTCTTTTAAGTTTGAAGGTTGTTGAGTAGTATTAAATGGCCATGTTGTTTTAGATATTCTATGTTAGGAGTATTTTATAAATTCTAGATTTATGCAAACATTATTATGTCTACTTCTGTACACAAGTGTGCATCTTAATATTTTTCATATGTTACCAGCCTGTCCCTTATGACAACAAATTTTAAGCATGCTCACCATGTCATGTTATTATAAAGTTGTCTTTGAAGATGAATATAACTAGAAAAATTATGACATTCATTCTTTATACTTATTTATTTTAGAACTGTAGAATATGTAACAGTGCTCTCTACCTGTATTTCACATGTGTTATTGGCTTTGGGGTTGGAAAGAAATGTCCCAATCAATGCTTCTCAATAAAGGATGATTTTGCTCCCCAGGGGCCAATCTGGTAACATCTGAAGATTTTTTTTTCTTTTTTTGTTGCAATTTTTTTCTTTTTTTTGTTTTTCTTTTTTGTTGCAATTGTTATTGTTGTTTTAGCTGGCCCAGGCTGGGGTTCGAACCCACTAGCTTCAGTGTATGTGTCCGGCACCCTAACCCACTGAGCTACGGATGCTGCCACTGAAGATCTTTTTGATGTCCTCTCTGAGGGGGTACAGCTGGCATCAAGTGGGTAGAGGCCAGGGATGCCATGAAACACCCTAAAACCTATAGTAAAATGTGAATTGTACTGAGATTGGGAAACCTTGACCTGGCCTAGCTACCTATCCCTTATGTAGTTCATTTTTAGTGTGAAAAATAAGTTTCAATATTTAGAAAATCACTAACTCACAGTTGTAGAAAGTGCTTGTGGATGTTTATGTCCTTCATTTACTTTCTTAACATATAAATAAGAAAATATTATGCAATTCATTTGTGGGGAAAAGTTATGACTTTTTAAGAGAAAGTTTCCAGATGAGTATTGCTTTTCAAGGTGTTCACTTTAGAAGGTTGAAACCTTATTCTAACCATGCAAATGTGTCAAAACATTATGGAACTGTCTTTAAGCAGTTGTAGGAAGCACACAAAATAAGTTATATCTAATTTCAGTAGGAGAAAACTGATTTAATAACTTGTTTAATCAAACTTACTCGGCAAAGATGCATGGCTTTCTATAATTCAAATCTTCTTCAAAGCAAAGATTTGCTACTATCAAGGATGGGGAAGAATGTTCTGAATAAATCATTGTGCTAAAATATTTTGTGCAGGTGCAAATCATTGTAATGAGTGTAGCCTCCTCAGACAACTCTATGCAATGCTGAAAGAATTTTAATTATGTAAGTTTTGAGAATGGTTTTAAAAAGACTAATTTAATTTTATACTATTTTCTTTTTAAAAACATTTATACTTTTTAATGTTTGAATATTTTTGTATAAATATATTAAGCTATTTCTCTTTATGAACATATTCTATTTCAGACAAATTCAGTGATTTTTAAACCTATAATTCAAAAGTAAATTATTTAAAAAAATTATGAATTATATGTGAACTTAACATGCATGATGATCTTTGGAATGAAAATTTAATTGTCAAGAGCTCAAAGATCTCATAATCTATGATAAATTTTTTTTCATGGTGATAGTCTTAGTTTTGAGTTTCCTGTATATTATATTCAGAAAAAGATTTCTTGTGTAGTACTTGTGAATATAGATAAAAATAACAGATGTTAATTTTTAAATCAAATTGATTTATGTTCTTATGCTTATTGGTAACTTGAACAATGTTTCAAAAATGTAAAATTGTTTTTAAATTTTATTAATTTCTAAAATAATTAGGTTATGATTGCATATGCTGGTATTCAGATATACAAAAATAGAAAAAAAATCAGAATTTTCTTCCTTATAAGCCAGGATATAAATTCTGAATTGGGGATGAGTATAAGGATCATGCAAATTGTTACATAATAATCATTGTCTGTGGGTATCTGAATGTGAATTAAGTTTTACTTTTTGTTATTAAGCTCTGGTTCTGAACAACAGCTGGTGAGTTTCTTGACAACCTTTAAAAGGAAAAAAAATCTAGTATGGTGGTAGTAGGGAACTGGATCATTTTCAAATAACATAAGATCAGTATCTGAATATATTGTGTGCATACATTTATTGAACCTAAATATTAATGTTATCATTTTATCAAAGTCTTCTTGGTTTCATAACTAAACTTTAAAAAATAGCTAAATGAATTTAAGTTCTATTGCTGTACAATAATTTATGCTTAGGATTATCTGAACATATAGTTTTTAGATGGCAGCATATTTATTTATTATGAATTCTTAATGGAGAAATGATAAATATGAAATAAACATGAAATTAACTTACATAAAGTAAATGCAATGAACATTTTGTGAAGTTTAAATGCAAGTGCATATTTTTATTTCTAAAATATTATTGATAATGATATATATATATATATATATATAGAAATTCTTGGCATTGAACTGTAGTATTGCATTTTGAAATAAAAAATGTGAGCTAGTATAGTAAACATTTTAATATAAATTGTTTTTGAGATAAAAATATCAATGAATTGGTAAGTTTAAAAATGAGACCATCTATAAGTGTACAGAAAGTCAAATTAAGCAATTTTTGTTATATTTTTCTTAAAATCTCAGGTAGTTTTACACCTTCCAAGGGAATATTCAAAAATTGGCAAATTAGAATTAATGTAGCAGTTTTGAGTTGGGTAAGATTATTCTAGGAAAAAAAGTTGTGATGGAGAAAAAATTGACCAGTTATAAAATAAAATGTTAAAATTCTCAGATCATTATTTACTTGGGAAGAAATTGCTGGAGAAGTCAGTATTCAAAGGGAAGCTGGAAACAGAGTTAGATAAGTCTTTGGATGGTCAGTTAAATCGCCATCTTGTGAGCCAATAATCTATCTGTGCTCAGTGGTTTTTCTTTCCCCTGGGTTGTAGATAAATAGATGAAAGGCAAAACATTCCATCACAATTATTTTCAAGCAACTGAAATCTTTGGTGTCAAAATCCAGGGTGATCACACTTTTCACTTTAGGGTAAGAAGCTTTTTTTCTATATAGATACATACATTCTTTATCTTGACTATCCATTGCAATTTACTTTTTGGATGAAGACAGATTTGAAAAATGAGAGGTATTTGTGAAATTGTAGAAACATTAACCTTGTATGAATTATATTGATAGTTCTAGCAAAGCAATTTTGTCTCAAAAAAAGAAAAGAAAAGCAATTTTGGAAAGAACTGTTAAAATGATATATCAGAAACTGACTTAAAATATTCCCAAAGAAACATAATAATCCCAGGTTTCCAGTTCATGCTTCATTATGTGTTAACGGTCACTTTCCACTACCAGTGGAAGAACCTTCACTCGCTCCTTTTGTGGTAGCAGACCACATCTCATTCATCTGTAAATGTACTTAGGTCAGTATCTCAGGTCAGAGGTTGGCTTTTGCAGTGTACTAACGTATATCTGTATTTCTAACACCACCATTACGTGCTTATCATGAAATAAGAAAATATGCTTACTGTCTAAATGTGTGCAACTAATATTGGGGGCTTCTAAGAGAAAATCATTTTAAGATTTATTATCTTTCAAAAAAAGAAAAATAAAATTAGAAAATTGAGATGATTTTTGCATTTCCCCCAAATGAAAAATACCTAGATTTTCAAAACCACAAAAATTCATCTTTTTATATGTTTGAACCTATGGAAATCATAGAGTAACAGATTTTTAGAGTTCTAAGAGATCCTAAATTGATCCAATCCCCATCTGGTAGTTATATATCCCTACCATAACCCTACAGTGTAGAGGTGATCTGATCTTTGTTTGAACACTACTTGTGAAAGGGAATTCACAGTTTCCTGATTCAGATCATTCCATTTGGGGGCACTTATCATTAAGATTTTTTTTTTCTAAGTCAAATGTTTTTGAAATATTAAGTATGCATTTTTAAGTTATTTGGTCTTTTCTAGGCAAAGGCAGTTCCCAGGGAGTGAATGTGATGTATGTTCACATATGCAAACACGAGGCAATCAGGGTACCAGTCATGATTTCCCTTTCCAGGAGTTCCATGAAAGATTTCTATGAAATCTTTCCAGAGTTCCATGAAAGACCGAGTTATTTTTCTGAACAGAGTTGTAGAAATGGCATAAGATTTTTGTGTACTCCACAATTCTGTTCTTATCTGTGAGATTTCTTTGATAATTTAATGGAACTTTGTGAACATTAATTTACATAATTAGAGAGGGTCGTAAATTAGTGTCTTATTTTCTTTTTTCACCCTCAGACTTTCTGTCTAATGTCATCTTCTTTTCAATGATTTTTACCTTAAAATTAGCACGTGACACATTTGCTCACTCTTGTATATCTAGATATTTTAAACAAAACTTAAATTCCTTGCACAGAGTCTGATAATTTATGTGAGACTATTGTATACATTTCAAAGTGAATGTAGAGAATTTTGAAATACTATCATGAAACATTACTTTTCTTTTTGACCTTCATTTCCTCACCCAAGAGACTATTTCATGTTTATGTATATCTACTCCCTTAATGAAAATTTCAGTTTCTATAGAAAAGAGAATTAAAACATTTGCTCCTGGGTTCTTAGATAAACTAGGCAGCTTGAAATACAATGAATAAAACTGCATATATCAAGCAACTCTGTATGTATTATTTACCAGCAGCATTGATTACTATGCAAAAAAGGAATATATACTTTGAGGAATGTTTCCAGGCATGCATATCTTTATACAGCGCCTCTAATCTACACACTGCCACATAGCTGCAACTGCATGGTGGCCTATAAGGTGTTCAGTGTGGAACATTGTGTCTCCTCTGCACATTTGGTTGTATAAATTCCTTTATTTCATGAATTGATCCAACCCTAATTTGTCACTTGAAGGGCAGTAAATTTGGTTCTTTATTGAAGACCATTTATATGTGGGTAATACTAGTTTCTCTTAGAAGAATTCATCACTCTTGGATTGTTTGTAGTGTACTCTAGCATATGGTGATTTCATGGGAAAACGAAAATTACAATATCAATATAAAAAATTGTGCAAGTGGCACAGAGATAGATGGTTGTATTAAACTTGAGATTCATTCTTAAGCTGCCTGGAAGCATGTGTGTATAGCATTGTGATACCAAGGTAAACAATGAACTATTTCAAACTTCATATTTTTCACTAGGCATATCTGATGTTCATCTAGAAAACATGTAATGAATTTTTAGGAATCCTTTCTATTTTTCATTTAATTTTTGGCATTTCATCAGAGTTAGATTTAATAAAGGATAGAATATTTTGATTTTCCCAACCTTTTTATTTAAAAAAATTTCAGATATGAAGAATAGTTGAAAGAATAGTAGAATGAACACCTGCATTCACCTAAATTGAACAGCTGTTAACATTTTGCCACATTTCACACTCTCATTCTCTCTCTCTCTGTCTTTCTCTTCTTCTTTCTCTCTCCTTTCCTTCCTCCCTCTTTCCTACCTTCCATCCTTCCCACCCTTTCTCCTCCACTTCCTTCTCTCTCCTTTCCATCTCTCTTTGTTTCTCTTTCTCTGTCTCCTCAATATATATAAAATGTACATATGTATATATTTTTGTTAAACTATTTAAAAGTTATTCTCAGACACTATGACACTTGTATCTTTTCAGAATTAGGAAATTCTCCTAACTTAAAAAGTCATCCTTAAGAAATGGACAGTAATTCCATAAAACAGTTTATTCTGTATTTAAATTTTCCCATTGACTCCAACATGCCTTTTATATCTATTTTTTTAATTTTTTCCTGATCCAAGGTATAGACTCTAGCTCATGCACTACAAGGACAATTTTTTTTTTTTTCCTGAGTGAGCTTAACTGGGAGAACCAAAATAGTTTTTCAATAAACTCTAAGTGAGGTGATATTTTGCTCTCAGATTTTGAGCCAATCATACATTTGTATCTTGATTTTTATAATACTATGTGACCTTTGACAATATACCAAAATTTTACTATTTTTCATAACATCTTTAGACTAAGCACAAAATTACCCAGCAGAAGGGTGACGCATATGGAGCTGATCACAGAACAGTGGCTTAATAGAGTTAGTCGTGTGACCTGCCAGAAGTTGACCTCATTTCAGAATTCCATTGGAGCAAGATGCATCCAATTCCACATAGAAAAAAACATGCTAGCATTCATGGTATTCTCATTTTGACTTTGGTTCAAATAATCAAGGATAATAAGTTTTTACTTTTCCAAATAATATTTCTACTGTGACCGGAATATACAAACAAACAAACAAACAAAAAACCCAAACAACAACAATAACCAAAAAAACCCCACCATGTTAAATGTAAGGATGAAATTGCATTTATTTTGTAGTTAATTTTACCACAATGTTCAGTTACTATTCTCCCAGGGATATCATGAAATGACCTTTGTGACTGTCCACTTTTCTGATCCTCTCATTGCCTTTGAACCCCACTCCCACACCCCTGCCCTCCAGTATGATGTCCATGAGGAGCCCATGAGTGTCAACATTTGAGTTCCCTTTATGAGAAAGACATTTTCACTTTCTAAAATCCTTTTTTTGCCCTTTAAGAACAGTCTTGTATGCTGCTTCTTTCATGACCGTGGATGCCATATAGATTTCACTTTCCTGTGCATTTCTGTAGTCCTTGAACTTTATTTCTGTCAGGGCCGCTCACATCCTCTCCAGTTGTGTCTACAGCCCTGATCACACTGTTACCTGCTCTCATCTTCCATGCTGCCTAGGAAGGAGTGAATTCACTGAGTGCCTGCTCTGAGCTGCTCTGTGCTGGGGCCTCATGCGCATAATCTTACTAAATCCCCAAAACAGTCCTTGTGGCAGGTATTCCCCTCCCCATTTTCTAGGCAAAGAAACAGAGGGCTGGAATAGTGTAGTGGTTTGCTGAAGATTGCACAGCTAACTAATGGTGCATATCTCTCTGACCTGACCAAATTTCACATTCTTTCCCTTATAGAATTTGCCTACACCAGGGCCTAACCTTTTGTGGTGCTCAAAAAAATTGAAAGAATTAACTGACAGATAAATTTCCCCTTGACTCTCTTTCTGATTGCTTTACTCTGACCCATGGCAAATAAAGCAACTCTCTCCAAATCTCTGGAGAGTCAGCAAAGGACACAGGCCTAGCAGGCACTGCTGTTTTGTTTTTGAAGCACAACTGTCCAGCTTGACCATTCTTCTTCTTCTTCTTCTTCTTTTTTTTTTTTTTTTTTTTTTACAAGTTCTTTCATTAACTCTTTTGCTTCTCCCTGCCTCTGGGAATAAATGTTGGTATTTTCAGGGTTTTATCCTAGGACTGAGTCTCAAGTGATACTCTTTTCTTGAGAACGTTAATTCATACTCATTATGTCACTTAATAGTTATAGTCTGAGATATATATATATATATATATATATATATCCATCTACAACTGTAGACTGAGATATATATATATATCCATCTACAACTGTATACTGATGGTATATATATATATATGTACCATCTACAACTATATATCTCAGACTCTTCATGTTTGTTCATTATTAACCTATTCAGTCAAGAGAGCTTTGGTCTCTGATATATCCCTTAAGATGTAGCAGTATATTAGATAGATATACTTTTGTATTTCACAGATCTTAGTGGGAGGGAACTGTGAAGGAGACAGACATAGCAAATGCTACAAACAAACATAGAAGAAGTATCCACTACCGATAAGTACTAAAAAGAAAATTCAGTGGAATGATAGAGTAGAGAGTTCTTGTGGCCATTTTAGTTGAAAGTTGGAAAGAGCCACTTTGAAGAGAGGAGATGGTGTTTAAGCTGAGATCTGGTGGCTGGGTGTGGTGGCTAACGTCTGTAATCCTAACACTCTGGGAGGCCAAGGCAGATGGATCACATGAGCTCAGATCAGCCTAAGCCAGAGAGAGATCTCATCTCTAAAAGTAGGTGGGTGTTGTGGCAGGTGCCTGTAGTCCCAGCTACTTGGGAGGCTGAGGCAAGAGAATTTGAGGTTGCTGTGAGCTACGAGGTCACAGCACTGTACCGAGGGCAGCAAAGTAAGAATCTGTCTCAAAACAAACAAAAAAACCCCTGAGATTTGAATTGCAAGAAGAAGCTAGCAAGACAAAGGGTTTAAAGAGAAGAATGTCTCTGTTTTAAGGGATAGTTAGTACAAAAGTCCTGAGGCAGAAATGAGTTGGTGTGTTTAAGGAAACACTATTCTAGTATATGCTTTCATTGTGATAAAAAAACTTCTAAAAATTGTGGGAGCATGCTCTTCCATCAGCCTGATGTGTCCCAAATACCAGACATTAAGTGTAGAGAGAGAAGTGCCTGGATTGAAAAGTGTGGTAGGTGTGGCTTTTTGGCACATAGGGTTGACTAAATTAGATACATAGAAAACTCATAAAGTTTTTGAGAGGTTAGTACTAGTAAAATCATATCAATAGTCTCTGGAAGAGAGATTAATAGTCTCTTAAAAGAGATTAAATCTGTTAAAGATGTGTCCCCACATTCTACAAGCAGAATGATGTAACCTCCAGTGCCTTCCTCAAAATTTTCCAAGGAGGATATAGAAAAGGATTGACTGTCTGAAGGTCGGAATCAAGTGTGGTGGAAAACTATAGGCTAAGGAGCCACTTATCGGGGTGTAGGGGAGAGCCTAATCAAAGAATATTTTCAACTTTCAGGATAAGTAAATCTGACCTTTTCTGAGTGGGATTTCAGAATTTCAATTGTCCAGTGATTGCCATTTCAAAATGGGAGTATTTATGTAGTTATGTAGCTTCTCTATTGGGGTGCATGAAAAAGAAATTTTGTTTTTGTAATTAACAGTTCTTAAGAGAAACTGCAAGTGGATTTGACTTGATCATGAACATCTTGATTTTTGAGCCTGATGTTGTAATTTTGATGAAAGTTTCAAGGGTCTTGGATGTGTGAGAATTTATTTTGTATGTGAGAATGACATAAAATATGTTAAAAAGGGGCTGGCCTATAGTAGGTAACTATTACAAGCATTTAAAAAATGCCCATTCCATTTTTACCACTGACATGGGAGAAGTGTACTTCCCTATTTCTTGAGTTTGATTTCAGCATGCCTGGGATTGGCCAATGAGATGTTAGCTGATGTGACACACACAAAAAGGCTTTGAAATGCCCATTTATGTCCCTGTTGTGATAAGAAGCACTTTGGGTGGCTAGCACCTTCTCATTTACCCTGGGTTATTGAATAAACACATATGGTATAGGCCATAGCCCAAGTAGTCTAAGGGAAGAAATAACATGTTTCCTACTCATACTTAGAGATCTTTCTTACCTTATTTTTCATGTAAAAATTATGATAATAATAATTATTAAAAAGATAGCTTTATAGTAAAATTCCTAAGAAGACTATAAAATGCATAATTATAAAGAAGATTGAAATATAAATTTATATTTGCTAACAGTAAGATCTGTTAGTAACACATTCCAAAAACATATTCTCCTAGTCTGTAGCTTTTCTTTCCATTCTCTTGGCAGCATCTTTTAAAGATCAGGTCTTAATTTCGATGAAGTCCAGTTTGTCCATTTTTTTAAATGGATCATGCTTTGGTGTCTTATCTAAGAAATCTTTGCATATAATCCAGGTCTCTTTCTCCAGGGAGGTCCCACTTATGAACCTAGACACCACCCTGCCAGGCATAAAATTGAACAGATGTTTTCCCCGCACAAGTCCAAACTCCCAGTCCACTCTTGCCCCCTCATGGTGGTCTGAAGTTCTGCCCCCTGCAGAGCAGAGAGTGTTTGATCTTGTCCTGAGAGATCATGGCATAGTGTGGACCACCAACCATCAGGATGGAATCTGTGACTAATGGGAAAGAAAGAGGGTGTGAGAAGAAAGGGACACTCAGTGGGAAGAGGAGCAGTCCCCTGTTATGACTATGCTTGGCCAGTGGTGGTGTTGACCCTTGGTTTGTGCTGTGTCTGGTGAGATGGAGTACACAACCCCCATCTCTGATGGCACCCACAGTGGGAGAGTGGTTGCCCATGTGGACTGAGTTTGGCAGTCAGGGCTGGTCCCTAGCCCCTGCTGGGCCTAGAAGCAGAGGCTTGCTAGGAGTTGACTGAGACCTGAGAGCAAGGGCGTGGCCTCCTGATTCCAACAGAACCCTTGAGCAGTGGCTTACTGGGTGTGAACCAAGACCTGATAGCTAGGGTGTGGTCCCCTGTCTCCAGTGAGGCTAGTGAGCAGAGGCTTACTGGGTGAGGAATAAGACCTGCAGGTGGCGTGAGGTGTCCTGGCTCTCACAGAGCCTGTGTACAGAGGCTTGCCAGGCAGTGGACTGAGACTTGGTCCCTGACTCCAACTGGTCTGGCAAGCAGAGGCTAGCTGAGTGTGGACTGAGACCAGTTGGGGTGTGTGTGGCCCCTGGCTCTAACTTGGTTTGTGAGCAGAGAAGCAGACAGTAGTGTGGACTGTGTGTGGAAAGTGAGAGTGTGGATCCCTGTCTCCAATTTTGCTGTTGGAGACCCTTGAATCCCTGTCTGTTGAGTATGGTTTGCACTGCCTGAGACAATTTAATTGGAACCTGTGTCTGGGCTGTCCCCTTGGGGACATTCTGAGATTGACCTTAGAAGTTCTGTAGCAGAAAAGAACTGAAGGGTGGTTGCTGGGCACTGCAGCTATTTGTATCTCTTCACAGTCGAGATTTAAACCTAATACTGTGGTTTCTTATGATAGGATAGAGGTTGGATAATATCAAAACAGAATTAGTTTGCGCTATCTCACCAAGTAGGTCCTCAGAGTCTCTGGCCAAAACTCTGAAAGGGACCTTTGTAAGGTTGTAGGAGATAAGCCACAATTACAAAGCCTCACACTTTGGTAAGGGGCTATCTCTACTACCTAGGAACCCCAATACAATCTCACCCTACCAGTTCTAATAACCAAGTGGTGGAAAATAAATGTGGTGTGGATCCAATAGAAGAACTCTGGCAACATGAATAACCAGAGTAAATCAATCCCCCCCAAAATGACAAAGGAGATACAACTGAAGATGCCATGCATAGACAAATGTCAGCCAATGTCAGAAATTGAATTCAGAATATGGATTGCAAATAAGATAAATAGAATGGAAGAAAAGATAGAAAATGAATTTCAAAGATTAGTTCTAAAGTTGTCTCAGGAAATTAATGAATTTAAAGCCCAAATCACCAAAGATATGGACATAATGAGAAAAGAGATAGCAGAGCTCAAGGAAATGAAAAAGTTAGTTGAGGACCTTCAAAATAAAGTAGAATCTCTCAGCAATAGAGTTGACCAGGCAGAAGAAAGGATCTCTGAAACTGAAGTCAATGCTTTTGAATGTTCCCAAACACTTGAAGAGGCAGACAAATGGAGAGCAAAAACTGATCATTCCCTGATAGAGTTGTGGGATCACTCCAAAAGATCAAACATTCATCTTATAGGAATTCCTGAAGGAGAGAAGATGACCCTAAAGGTACAGATGCTCTACTCCAAGAGATTTTGGGGAAGAATTTTCCAAGCATTATAAGAGATACAGAACTTCAGATAGCAGACAGGTTCAGAACCCCAGCAAGACTCAATCCAAATTAAGTATCTCCTAGACGCATTGTGATTAACTTTGCCAAAGTTAAAGTGAAAGAGAAAATTCTGCAAGTAGCCAGATGTAAGAAAAGCATCACCTAAAAAGGTAGAAATATCATAATGACTGCAGATCTCTCAGCCAAAACATTTCAAGCTAGAAGAAGATGGTCATTGACCTTAAATCTCCTAAGACAAAATAACTTCCAGCCCAGGATCCTCTATCCAGCTAAACTGAGTTTCATTTGTGATGGAGAAATCAAATACTTTAATGACATAGACATGTTGAAGAA
>NW_003852527.1:1483098-1485170 GCF_000181295.1 Otolemur garnettii | reverse complement strand
AAAAAAAAAAAAAAAAGATAAAAATAGACTCAGGGTGAAGGGATGGACTTGTATCATACAGGCAAATGGAAATCAGAAAAAAGCAACTTTAGTAGCAGATGGAATTGGCTTTAAACCAACAAAGATAAAGAAAGATAAGGAAGGTCACTACATATTTGTCAAAGGAAACACTCAACATGAAGAGATTTTGATAAATAACATTTATGCACCCTACCAGAATGCTTCTCCATTCATAAAGCAGACCCTAATGAATATGAATAACTTGATATCTTCCTGCATTTTAATAGTTGAAGATTTTAACACCCCTTTGACAGTTTTAGATAGATCCTCCAAGAAGAAACTAAACAAATGCAAGAGATACAGAACTTCAGATAGCAGACAGACTTAAACCTGACCCTAGAACAAATGGACTCTACAGACCTCTACAGAACATTTCACCCTAATAAAACTGAATATACATTCTTCTTGTCAGCCCATGGGTGATCCTCCAAAATAGATCATATCCTAGGACACAAGTCTAACCTCAGCAAATTTAAAAGTGTAGAGATTATTCCTGGTATCGTCTCAGACCACCATGGAATAAAGGTTGAACTCAACAGCAACAGGAATCTTCATGCTCAAACAAAGTCATGGAAACTGAATAATCTTAAGCTGAATGATAGCTGAGTCAAAGACGAGATTAAGAAGGAAATCACCAAATTTTTGGAACTAAATGATAATGAAGACACAAATTATCAAAACCTGTGGGATACTGCAAAGGCAGTCCTAAAAGGGAAATTTATAGCATTGGAAGCCTTCATCAAGAAAATAGAAAGAGAGGAAGACAACAACTTAATGGATCATCTCAAGCAACTGGAAAAGGAAGAACATTCCAACCCAAAACCAGCAGAAGAAAAGAAATAACCAAAATTAGGGCAGAATTAAATGAAATTGAAAACAAATTGAAAGAATCATTCAGAAGATCAATGAAACAAAAAGTTGTTTTTTGAAAAGATTAACCAAACTGATAAACCTTTGGCCAGTCTAATCAGAAATAGAAAAGTAAAATCTCTATTATTGACTATCAGAAATGATAAAGGAGAAAAAACAACTTCAGAAATTCAAAAAAATCCTTAATGATTACTACAAAAATCTCTATTCCCAGAAATATGAAAATCCGAAGGAAATGGACCAATACCTGGAAACATGCCACCTTGCTAGACTCAACCAGAAAGAATTAGAAATCTTGAATAGACCTATATCAATCACTGAAATAGCATCAACAATATAAAATCTTCCCAAAAGAAAAGTCTGAGACCAGATGCCTTCACATCTAAATTCTATCAAAATTTTCAAGTGGAACTAGTATCTATATTACGCAATGTTTCCCAAAGCATAGAAAAAGAAGGAATACTTCCCAACACATCCTATGAAGCAAATATCCCTGATATCCAAACCAGGAAAGGATCCAACAAAGAAAGGAAATTATACACCAATATCATCAATGAATATCAATGCAAAAATATTCAATAAGATCTTAGCAAATAGAATTCAGCAACACATCAAAAAAATTTTACACCATGATCAAGCTGGTTTTATTCCAGGGTTACAGGGTTGGTTCAACATATGCAAATATATAAATATAATACATCACATCAATAAAATAAAAACAAAGACCATATGATTCTCCCAATTGACACCTAAAAAGCCTTTGATAATATCCAGCATCCTTTCATGATCAGAACACTTAGGAAAATAGGCATAGAAGCAACATTTCTTAAACTGTCATTTAATCTTCAACAAGCCTATCAAAAATATTCAGTGGGGGAAAGACTCCCTATTTAACAAATGGTGCTGGGTGAACTGGCTGGCAACCTGGACCTGTTGAAGACTGAAACTGGACCCCCGCCTTTCACCATTAACAAAAATTGCTTCTTACTGAAGAAAAGATTTAAACTTAAGACATGAAACTATAAAAACACTAGAAGAGAGTGCAGGGAAAATACTTGAAGAAATTGGCCTGGGAGAATATTATATGAGGAGGATCCCCCAGGCAATTGAAGCAACACCAAAAATACATTACTGGGATCTGA
>NW_003852527.1:1480392-1482014 GCF_000181295.1 Otolemur garnettii | reverse complement strand
ATCCTACAATATTGCTAAATTCATGAACCAGTTCTAATAGCTTTTTTGTAGATTCCATTTTGCATAGATAATCAGTTTTCTTTTTTCTTTCTAATCTCAATTCTTTTCTTCCTTCCTCCTTCCCTCCTTTCTCTCTCTCTTCATTCTTGACTTTCTTTTTTCTACCACTGCCCAAAATTTCCAGTGCAATATTGAATAGGTGTGGTGAGAGAAAATATCTTTTGTTATTCTTAAATTAGGAGATAAATAGTATTTTACCTTTGAATATGACATAAATTTTAAGTTTTTTGTGGATGTTCTTATCAGGCTGAAGAAGTGCACTTTTATTCCAGTTTTGTAAGTTTTAAAATAATCTTTTATTAAATACTATACACACATATATATGTATATACACATATACATATTTAGTTTGTTAATATGGTAAATTTTATTAATTAATTTTTGAATGAATAGTGAACTGCACATCCCTGTGACAAACTCTATTATTATGTGTTTTCATCATATATTCTTGAATTCAATTTGTTAAATTTGTTTAGGATTTTTGCATTTCATTTGGTAGGGGTTTTTTTGGGTAACATTTTTGTTGGTTTTGATAAAATGACAATGTTGACCTCATAGAATGAGTCTGGAAGTATTCCTTCTTTAACTATACTCTGGTAACATTTTTATAGACTTTTGGTAAAATTTGTCATCCAATCCATCTTTTTGGAAGATTTTGAACTACAGATTCAATTTTGCTAATAAATAGAGGTATTCAGATTACTTATGTTTTCATTTAATCTTTTTGCTTCATATAACTTTTTATCTGAGATATTTACATAATATAAAACTTACCTTTTTGAACCGTGTGATTCTGTGAATTTTAGTATATACACAAAATTGTTTACAGTCATTATTATCTAATTCCAGAATATCTTTATTATCTTTAAACAAAGTTCCACACCCAGTTAGTCCCCTCCAGCCTGGTCACCCACTACTAATTTACTTTCTGTCTGTATGGACTTATCTATTCTGAAGAGTAGACTAGTAAAAGAGTAGATATACATAAAATTGCACAATATTTGGTGGTATTTTTGTGTTTGGATTTTTGCACTTAGCATTATATTTGTAAGGTTTACTCATATTGCAGTATACCTTACATTCATTTTATGGCTGAATAGTATTTCAGATTTTATTGATAGAATAGTATTTCAGATTGTATTGATAGATTATACTACATTTTATTTAACCATTTATCAATTGATGTATATATTTTTGGCCTACTTTTCTATGAGGCTCTATAAATTTTCTTCATTCTTTTTTCTTTCTGTTCCTTAGAAAATGTCAATTGACCTAGCTTGAAATTCACTGATTCTTTCACTTGTTCAAATAGACTGTGAGCTTCTGTAATGAAATTTCATTTCCAACCATGGAATTTCTTTTAAGTTTTTTATGAAAAAATTATTTCTGCCTCTTTATTAATATTCTCCCTTTGGAGAGACATTGTTTTTTTTTCTTCCTTCAGTTTTTAGACATAATTTCACTTAGTTCTTCGAACACCATTAATACAGCTAATTTAAAGCCTTTGTCTAATAAGTCCAATATCTGGACAGAGCAGTTCTACTCAACCACTTTCCCTCCAG
>NW_003852527.1:1476746-1480283 GCF_000181295.1 Otolemur garnettii | reverse complement strand
TAATTTAAAGCCTTTGTCTAATAAGTCCAATATCTGGACAGAGCAGTTCTACTCAACCACTTTCCCTCCAGTGTCCTACATATGAGTCAGATATTCTTGTTTCTATGAATATCTTGTAATTTTTTGTTGTTGTTGTTGACAATTATATATTTAAAGTAGTATAATGTAGTAATTTGGGGAATAAAAATCCCCCCTCATAAGGTTTGGATAATTATTAGTATTGCTGCTTGTTTAGTGGCGTTTATGAACTAATTATATAAATAAATTCTATTCTTTGTCATGTGTGGCCACTGAACTATCTCCTCAGTTAGGTTAATGGTCAGCTAATGATTGAAGCACACTTTCCTTAAACGCTTAGAACCAATGGCTCTGACCTTTCTGAGGGATTCTGTGTGCTTTTTAGGGCAGGTTTCATCACTTAGCCAGGCAATTTGCACCTCTGCTTTAGCATTTACTTCTTGTGGTGCAGAGTCTCAAGGTCATCCAGAGATGAGATGACCTTATGGTTTTTTTCCTGAGCATGCACACACCCCTGAGCAGTGTACAGCATTACACACGCATGACTTTCTAGATTTTCAAGTATATGGCAGAAGTTTTTAAAGCTCTCTGTGTTAGTTTGTAAGGGCTGAAATAACAAAATATTACAGACTGAGTGGCTTAAACAACAGAAACATATTTTCTCATAGTTTTGGACACTAGAAGTTCAAGATCAAGGTGTTGGCAGGGTTGGTTTCTCCTGAGGGCTCTCTCTTTGGCTTTCAGATGGCTGCCTTCTCAAGGTTCTTGCATGGCCTTTTTCTGTGTCTAAGCACATCCCTGGTGTCTCTTTTTCTTATGTGGATACCAGTAATATTGGATCAAAGCCCTTATTCTTATAGCCTAATTTAAACTTAGTTATCTCTATAAATACAGTCTGTCTCCAAATACAATCACATTCTAAGATATTGGGGATTAGGACTTCAACCCAAGAATTTGGGAGAAACACAATCAGTCCATGACACTCCCTATGGACATATCATTCCACAGCTTTTCCTTTTAAGTCATGATATCAAACAACAGCTGCTATTTTTTTTTTGACAAACACACTGTAGAAAACTCTGTCTGTAGTAGGTGAGTTCTGAGACAGGTCAAATAAAGGCAATCCTTGTGAATGATGTCTTCTAGGCAACCACCAAATAATGACAATTCTTTGAGGATAGGGCTTCAAAGGTGCTCCAATCCTATTCTTTTCCCTCAAGTGACTTAGGTGGAGGGAAACAGAGCATGTTTAAAGGCTGCAGAGCTCACTATTCTTCCTAACTTTCAGGCATTCCTCTTGTATGATACTCTAAAGATTGTTGTAAACCTTAAGTTAATTTCCATAGTTCTGAAATGTTGATTGTGAAATGTTAGTTATTGTTAGCATTCTTGTTGGTTTTATGAAGGCAAGAATTTTAAGAAGTTCTTTCTCATCCATTCCCACTGACATCTTGTATTTTGGGGGGGGTGACCTTTTATAGTTTGTGCTATTGAAGAAACGTATCCACATCATTCATGCTGGAGAATTATTGGTATAAAGTTGTGTGTAATATTTCCTTATTATCCTTTTCAACATTTGTAAAGTTAGTGGTGGTTGCACCTCTTTCATTCCTGTCCTTTTTCTTTTTTGTTACTGTTGGGTGTGGCTAGAGGTCTGTCAATTAAAAAAAAATATTCTCAAAGAAGCAGCTTTTGGCATCAGTGGCTTTCTCTATTCTTTTTGTTTTATATGCCATTGATTTCTACTCAGGTTTTAATTGGTTTCCTTTTCCCACTTAATTTGGGTGTAATTTGCTCTTCTAATTTCTTATGTTAGAAGCTGAGACCTTTCTTCTTTTGATCATTGCTTTAAAATTTCCCCTACATACTCCTTTGGCAGTACCCATAAATTTAGACATGTTGTATTTTCAATTATATTTAGCTAAAAATACTTTATAAATTTCTTTTTAATTTTTTCTTTGACCCATGGCCTATCTACAAATAAATTATTTAGTTTCAAAATATTTGAGAATTTTCTAGACATTTTTCTGTTACTGATTTATAATTTAATTTCATTAGAGAAATTAAATTATATTATGTTTATTAAGTCATACTTAATGTTTATTATGGCCCTGAATATGGTTTCTCTTGGTTTTGGGTACACTTAAAAAGATGTATATTTGGCCATTATTGAATGGAGTGTTTTATTAATGTCAATTAGGTCAAGTTGTTTGACAGTGTTGTTCATATCTTCTGGATTCTTATTGATTTTTCTGTCTACTTGTTCTACCAATTATTGAGAGAAGGATTTTGAAGTCTCAGTTTTTGCTTCATATACATGTTAGATGTATAAATGTTTAGAATTTGTATACCTTCTTGAACAATTGGCCACTTTGTGCTTTTTGATTGGCATACTGTTTGCTATAGCTATAATCTACTGTGGACACTCTTTATCCTTGGTAATATTTTTTGTTCTAGAATGTACATTGATGTTAAGACAGTCACACTAGCTTCATTTTGATTGGAGTTATCATAATATGCCATTTTCATGGCTTTACTTTTAATTCGTCTGTGTCTTTATATTTGAAGTTTGTTTCTTATAAGCAGCATTTAGTTGGGTCTTAACCTTTTTAAAAATCTAATTTGACAATTTCTGCTTTTAATTCTAGCTTAGACTATTCACATTTAATGTCATTATTGACATGATTAATTTTAAATCTATCTTTTGGTGTTTATTTTCTGTTTGTCTCACGTGTTCTTTCTTTTTTTCCCCCTTTTTAACTCCTTTCTTTTGGATTAAAGGAACATTTTTATAATTTAATTTTTTGCCTTTGTTTGCTTATGAGCTATTGTTCTTTGGCATATTATTTTAGTGGTTGCTTGAGTATTTGTAGTATTAATATATACTTTTTACTTATCATAGTCAATATTCAAGTGATATCATGTTACTTCATATACAGTATGATGATCTTACCACGGTATAATTCTATTATATTTCTTTCTGACTAATCTTTATACTACAGTTATTATACATTTTACATTTGCACATTTATGTGTATAAGCCCTATACTGAATTTTTTAAATAAGCAATTATTGTCTAAGAGATTTGAATAATACAAATAAAATCTTGTATACTAACCCATGTTATTGCTATTTCTTTTGCTCTTCATTACTTTATATAAACCTATATTTCCATGTGAGTCTGCTGGTGGTGAATTCTTTCAGTTTTAGAATGTCTAAAAAAGTCTATTTTACATTAGTTTTTGAAAAATTTTCACAGGATATGAAATTCTATGTTAATAGTTTTTCTTTTTCAGCACTTCAACAATGTTGCTCCATTGTCTTCTTACTAATAAGGCTACAGATGAGAAATCTATTGTCATTTTTATTCTTGTTTTTCTGTATGTAGTATGTCCTTTATCCTTGTTGCTTTTATATAATTTTCTCTTTATTGCAGGTTTTGAGCAATTTGATTATGATGTGCTTATACTTTTCTTGTTTCTTGTTCTTGGAGCTTGTTGACCTTTGATCTGTGGACTT
>NW_003852527.1:1455327-1474720 GCF_000181295.1 Otolemur garnettii | reverse complement strand
AGGCTCTTTCATGTCCTTTGTTAGGTAAACTCCCAAATATTTCATCTTCTTTGGCACTACTATAAAATTACCATTGTTTCTATCCAATGTACTTTTGCATCTTACACATTGTAATTTTCATTTTTAGTAGTTTCAAATTGGGCATATAAAATTATTTTACATGTCTTCAAATATTTTTGAACATATATAATCAGAATTAGCTATGTAATTTGTGGGGTCTTGTATAAAATGACAATGTTAGGCTCTTTGTTTGAAAATTATTAAAAATTTCAAGATAGTGATAGCAGATCACTAAACTAAGGGTGGGGTCCTTCTGAAATCAAGTTCTGTGTTACTACACAGGTTTCATATTTATGAAGTATAGTTATTACAACTAATTTAATGTAGGGCTTAATAATTCTATTATCTGTGCCAGTTGTGGATCGTTGCCATTGTTTTTCTTTTCATTTGCATATTTGGCAATTTTTGATTGAATATGAGACATCATGAATTTTACCTTACTGTGTGTGCTGAACATTTTTGTATTCCTATAAATATTTTTGAGTTTTGACTGGGATACAGTTAATTTATTTAGAACATTTGATTCTTTTGCTTCTTGCTTTTAGGAATTGTTTGGTGGAAATATGGATCCCACTTATCAATGGGAGAGTAGCAGCAGGAATGTCAGGTATTGTGAGGATACAAAACTAAAGAAGACATCTTCCACTTTAATAATGTAGTGGAAAAAATAAGAGAAGCATAAGTAGAATATAAGGCACAATATGACAAATTGTACAAAGAAAATACGATGGACTATCAAAGAGAAAAGCATCATTGGTGGAATTAATAAAGAGGGGACATTGCAAATGGCTTTGAAGGACAGACAAACAGGATTTGACCAGGTGTAGCTGAGATAGGTAACGGGTTTTTAGATAATGAGGACATTATAATAAGAAGTATTTGAGGAACTACTATGCAGTCCAGTATGGCTAGAGTATATTTATTTGTAAATGTCAGGGAATGAGGATTCTAATATTTATCAGCCTATCTTTCAATGAGTTCTCAGTCCAGACTTTACTATTCTCCCCATGTGGATCCTCATTAGAGGCTATCAAAGGTTATATCATTGTGCCTGAGAGTTAGAGCTCTGGAACTCTGTATCTTAGGTTGAATTCAAATCCTGCCTCCATACTCCTAAGCTGGATTCTGGTTAATTTCTCCATCTAAGCTTTATTTTTTTTGTATTTGCAAAATGGATATTATTCAATAACATTCAGGGGTTTTAAAGATAAACGAGACAATGAGGGTGAAGGATCTGGCACATAGTAGATAACTGTTGGTACAGCTTGCACCATATGTTTTCTACAATGATAGTAATAGCTGCATGGTAGAACTGATGAGAACTCTTGTTAGCTACCTGGTGCTAAATTCATGCTTTTGAAAATGCCTGTGATATAACGTTAAAACTGTTCTTGAAGACTGCAACTAACTTAGCAAAATTTTGTTGTTGCTACTATTCTCTACTAACATGTGTTGCCTGCAGATCAGTGGAAAAGGTCATAGAAACACCTATTCATGTGTCATTTAAATTTATTTTTCATCTCCAAATATCAGTTATTGTAGAGATTCATTAACTGAGCTTATTTTCAACATATCAAAACCCCACAGTTTAAAAGAAGCTGCATTTAAATTAAGTATCTGTTATTGGTGATTCCTATTGTTGAATTATTTTACTTTTTACTTAATGAATTATTTCTTATATTACCATTTTTTCCCAAATAGTCTCTAACATCAAATGCACTTATTAACTTGTTTAAAAGCTCTCAAGGATTTCCTTAGCCTTGTCTCCATCTGAGACCTGTGATACACCCACTGGAAAAAGGTATTTTCTGTCTTTCCTCTGGGCACAGGGAATAGGCCACCTATTGCATTTGTACTGGCTTGGGTGGGCCACAGCTGAAGGGACCCTCAGCTTTCAGGAAATTACTAAATTTCAGAGGGATCTGTGTCTGTTGTTTGAATTCAGCATCATTGCTCTGAATTGATTTATGTTTTTAGAACTCAGGAATTAACACATAATCTTGCCACTCTACAATAACTTCTGGTACTTTTGGTATATTTCTTTCTAATTTTTTCCCTATTTGTATCTTAAAATAATTAATTATACTTATAATTTCAAAACAATGTCAATTCATAATAATAAAGTTAGAAAAGAAAATCTCACATGATAAATAATGTACACATAAAATGTGATATAAATTAAAATCACTATACATATATGTATTAATTTATAACCTAATCTTTTAACTTTGTATGTCTACATTTTATGTCTATTTTATCACTTTAATGATAATGAAAGCACATATATACTTTTGTATTTTGCTTTTTGCACCAAACCTTTCTGGGTAATCATCTGTCTAGGTTACTTACTGCTTTGTACAGGCATTGCTAATGCTGGTGATGTAATGGGCTGGTTGTATTATAACATATGTACATGTATTTTCTCACTGTTTAATAGTTTAGATCTTTCTTTCTAATTTTATATTATTTAAAATAATACTTTTATTTTAATGTCAAAATAATACTTTTATAAGACTATCTTTTGAATTATTTTGTTATGAGACATTCTCAAAAGTGCAATCTCCACATCAAAGGATATATGCCTTTGACATGGTTATAAATATTGCCAAATCAATTTCTGAAAGAGTTGTACTAATTTATATTTGTAGCAGTAGTGTATGAGACAGCCAGTTTCACCACATCTTTAAAGCATTTAAATAAAATTATCATTAATTCAACAGTTCAGAAATGGTATCTTCCAATTTTAATGTGTAATTTCTTGATGACTAGTACCAATAATTTTAAGCAAGTTTATATTTGCTTAAGCTAATTATCTCTCTGTGTTCATTTTTAGTAGATTTTTGACACTTTAGCTATTAAATTGTATAATTTTTTATTATTTATTTCAAAATATTGGGAGGTACAAGTGTTTTTTTTTTTTTACTTGGGTATATTGTATTTAACATAATATTTAGGTTGTGTTTTGCCTGTGTCCATCACTAGGATAGTGTTCATTGCATCCATTTAGTAAGTGTTTTTTCTTATGGGTTAATACAAGGGCACATATGATTAAGTTACATTACTTGCATTTGTAAGGTAAAGTCCAAAGTCTGAGGTGTAGTTGAGTCCTACACCTAGGAAGTGTGCCACGTCCCCACTTCTTGAATTTAATCATGTTTTTCCCTCATATGGGCCTGTAGTTGTTGATCTGCTATTTTCAGATTAGTACTCAGTACATGATATGCTTGCTTTTCCATTCTTGAGATAGTTTACTTAGGAGAGTGTTCTCCAAATCCATCTGATAGGTAAGTTTTTACTTCTTCTCTCCTCCTCTCTTGATTTTCATGACCTCTGCATCTCTTTGTGCCTTTGAAATAAATAGCTCAATGTCATATTTGTACCAAATGCTTTTATTTCAGTGTTTTCTCTATATGCATGTTTTGGTATTTCACTTATATTAAGAATAAAATGTATTGAAAATAATTTCATTAAAGTAAACAATAAACATTTGATTCCTTATTAAGAACTGTTAAGATTTTTGGGGGGTGGATAATAAGTGTACGTGTTTAGATAATATTACATAGGCATCTATGTCTTTAATCTCTAGTTCTTTTATTATATGAAAAGTACGAAAATTTCATAGTTGTTTGATAATCTGTATCTTAATAGATAGTTTTTTATCTTTAAATAGAAACTATGTATGTCAAATGTTAGGTTGACAAACTAATTGACCATAATCATCAAAATTACTGGTTATTAATTTATTTTTAGTTTTTGTATGTGAAAATGTAAACCTGCACAAGTGCCATGGTCAATTACAGCACATTTCATGTGACCTAATTAGTATCGTGAGGAACCAACACATGGAAAAGCAAATGGGGGCACATGCTAGGGACAAAATTGGATGTGATATGAATAGTAATGTTGGTTTTATATTGCTTTATTCACTAAAACCTCTCTTCTATTAGGGAAGAGAAAATAAACCCAGACAATTATTGAATCTTTATGTGACAGGGACTGTGTAAGAAACTTTTGTGGGTATTTATTTAGTCTTCACGAATCTGTGATGGATACGTAGTCTCCCCATTTTACAGATATGGAAACAGACTCAGTGATGTGAGTTGAACTGCCCAAAGCTGTATGTCCTGCATGAAAGAGCCAGGATTTCAATCCAGCTTTCTGACTCCAAGGTAACCATAGTAAATTAAAACAAAATTTCATCTCATAGGATGATTAATTCTATCCCTAATTTTTTTTGAAACATCAGAATATTGCTTTTTATTAGTGTGTGTGTGTGTGTGTGTGTGTGTGTGTTTTTTTTGGTATGTTTGTTTTTTTGCAGTTTTGGGGCCAGGGCTGGTTTTTTTTCTTTATTAAATGATAGCTGTGTACATTAATACAATCATGGGGATTTTTTTTTTTTAAAGAAGGGAATCTTACATGAGAAAAAATATATTATTTAAGGACCCAAGTATTGGTAGATAAAATATTGTTCTCCATTTCTAAGTAATGGAAATAAGTGACAGATTTTTGAGGAAAGCTTTATAAATCACCAGAAAGTCTGAAGTTTTTCTCTGAGTGAAAAGTTCTAGTATGATACCAATACCACACTTAGAGCCAGATGTTTTCTTGTCAGGTTTGCCTGTTTCTGGGGTTGCTGGGCCTCCTGGAGTGAATGTGCCTGTCCCAGAAAGAAGGGAGCACCTAAATACACAGGTGGCTTCATACATCTGATGAATTTTGGAGGGGACACAAATTTAAACTACAGCAGAGGTTGAGAACTTTTCTTTTTTTTTTTTTTTTGTTGTTGTTTTTCATTTTTTTGTAGAATCAGGGGGTTGTGGCCAGAGCTTAAATACAAAGGGACAGCAACTCTCATTCCGTATCCTGGAGGAAGGAAGAACAAGAGGAGCCTCTCAGACACAATGTCTTAGACATGAAGAGAATGTCATTTGAGCAAAGATGTATTTCTTCCCAGTTCTGGAGGCTGAGAAGTTCAAGAGCGAGGCTGCTTTGGCTTCTGCTGAGAAGCTGCTTTCTGGTTGACAGATGGCACTTTCTTACTGTGTTCTTCCATGGCTGAAGCTGTGCTGGGTCTCTCTTGGTTTTTTCCAATAAGTTCACTAATCCCATTCATGAGAGCTCTTCCACCATCACATAATCACATCCCAAAGTTCCCACCTCCTAATACCATCACTCTTGGGATTAGAATTTCAAAATATAAATTTTGATTTGGGGGGGCCACAAACATTCAGACCATAGCAGAAGCAGACACCCCTTCTAGAGCCCTCATGTGCATGTCATGGATGCTGCTCCACAGACCAGACGTCAGAGGGAAAAGAAGTGGAGCCGGAGCAGGGGCTGATGGGAGGAGAAGAAACTTCAGAGGCAGAATTTAAAGTGAGAGAGACCTGACAGTTTCAAATTGACCAGTATAATCTTTTCTGTTGTAAGGTAGAAACGGGAAGTTAAGAACTGAGTTAATTTACTTATAGTGGCATAAAGAAAGTTGCTTTATGTCTTTCCATCTTTCATGCCTCAAAAACATACTGTTTACATAATCTATAAGCATAAAAATACATGTGAGATTAGAGAAATTAAAACCATCCTGAGATATGATCTAACCCCAGCAAGAATGGCCCATATCACAAAATCTCAAAACTGGAGATGCTGGTGGGGATGTGGAGAGAAAGTAACACTTTTACACTGTTGGTGGGACTGCAAACTAAGATAACCTTTTTGGAAGGAAATATGCAGAACCCTCAAAGAACTCAACTTAGACCTCCTGTTTGATCCTGCAATCCCATTACTGGGCATCTATCCAGAAGGGAAAAAAAACCTTTCATTATAAAGACACTTGTACTAGACTGTTTATCACAGCTCAATTTATAATCACTAAAATGTGGAAACAGTCTAAATGCCCCTCAACCCAGGAATGGTTTGGCAAGCTGTGGTATATGTATACCATGGAGTACTATTCAGCCAATAAAAAAATGGAGATTTTGCAGCATTTGTATTAATCTGGACGGAGGTGGAACACATTATTCTTAGTGAAGCATCTCAGGAATGGAGAAGCATGAATTCTATGTATTTAACTTTAATATGAGGAAAATTAATGACAATTAATGACATGCTGGGGGTTGGGGGAAGGGGAGACCAAACAGAGAGAGAAGGAGGGAGGGGGTGAGGGAATGGATAAAAAAGAAAAGAGTGACTAATTCTCACATAAATTGGATTCAATTTTGACCAAAGTACATTATTTGAACAATAACTTTTAATTCAACTTGTTAATATGTTGTTTAGGATATTACATCTGCATTTATAAGTGAAATATGTTTGTAATTTCCCTTTATAATAATATATTTTTTCCAATTTTAATATCAGGTATATTCAGATGAAGTAGAATGATTTTGAAGTATTTCTTCTTTTTCTATTGTCTATAAGATTTGATATGATTTGTTTTTTGAAATTATCTTTCTATTTATAAATATTAGTTGTCTATTTTTTGAGACTTTGGGGGAAAAAAAAGAAGTTAACTGATGACTCAGTTACTGAACCTTAGAGTCAAAGCATTCTCTGATGGACATACTTTTATCTGACAATGTGAATGTTACTTTTTTGCATTATTATTATTATTGCTCAATATTTTGTTGCAGCAATCATCTGATTTCTTTTCCAAATGTATTTATCTTTGTTCGTTCTTTACAAGGTTTCTGTTTCTAGTCCTTATCTTAAATATTGTTATTGTTATTAAATGTTATGCCTCTTTAAGGCCAAAAGTGGAAACCAAATAAACACATGCACATAAAAAAATTACATGAGTATCATGCATGCATAATTAATAGAAGACAGTCTTCCTTTGTTAAAATAGCAAATAAGCATTAATTTTTTTTAAAATCAGTATTCTACTTAAATATTAACCCATTCAGACAATTACTTTAATATTTAGAATACACAAATGCATATACACTACACACCACACTTTGCTGGTGGTACAGATTTTATCAAGCAGTTATTATGTGTATATTACCATATAAATACTAAAAAATGAAATAAATGGTCTTTGGTTTCAGAAAGATTATAACCAAAAAGGTAGGCAGTAAGTAAAAAGAATTTAGAGGATGGAGAGAATTTCATGGGTTTGAGTGAAAAAAAAGTTAACACAAGGGACTTGAGCCAGATGTTGAAGACCAGGGACAGGGAAGATCTGACAAGGATGACAAATTGGCTTGAACCATCATGGTGGCCTGGAAGTCTCTATGGAGACACATTCTGGGCTGAGTCTGATTTCAGTGAGGAGAGTGCGGTGGAGACCTAGTGGGGTCCTCTCTGGGCAGGAGTGGGAGAAGCACAGGGCACTGTCATCTGCCCTTGAGATAGCAGAGAGGCAGAGGTGAAGGGCTAGCATTCCATGCAGGGGCCTTGGAATGATAAAGGTGCTCAGGCTGAAATATGCACAGTGCATTCTGGGTCTGGCAGAGGATTTCACCCAGTGGAGTAGCCAGTGATAAGTGAGCAGGAGTGGGTCATGGCCAGAGTGGAAGGAGCCTTTGAAAGCCAGACTGAGAAATTAACTCATTATTTGCAAGTGATACAGAGCCACTGAGATTTTTTTAAATAAATAAAAAAAAATTGACATGATCAAAATAGGGGCATACAGGATGAATGGAGTTTTAAGATCAGAAAAGAAGACCTAGAAGTAGCAAGAACACTTAACTTGAGGACCAAATAATAAATTTATGTTCATTTTGTATCTCTTTCTGATCTTTGTCATTGAAGTGTTCAAAGTTCTTTAAGATCAGCTCACTGGAAGTCCAAGTCATCCCTTTTAGGTAAACAAAATTCTGCTCCTAGTTAGCTATGTGACCATAAGAAAATTGCTTAATTTCTCCAGCGATTTTAGGGTTCTCACCTTTAAAATGAGCTGATAAAATATATTTTCTCTAAAACCTCTCCCAGTGAAAATATTTTATGTAGTATCCTTGGTAACTGGTGACTTAGTTTTCTTCCTCATTTCTCTTTAGAAACAGTTCTCTTGGCTGGGCATGGTGGCTTATGCCTGCAACTCTAGCACTGTGAGAGGCTGAGGTAGGTGAACTGCTTGAGCTGAGGAGTTTGAGACCAGCCTGAGGAAGAGAGAGAACCCATCTCTACTAAAAATAGAAACACTAGCTGGGCATTGTGGCAGGCTCCTTTGTCCCAACTATTTGGGAGGCTGAGGCAGGAGGATCTCTTGAGCCTAAGAGTTTGAGGTTGCTATGAGCGTTTTTAAAAAATTTATTTATTTTTTTAATTGAATGGTAACTATGTACATTAATGCACTTCTGGGGTACAGTGTGGGGTTTTCACATACAATCCGAAACACTTCCATCAGGTTGCTGTGAGCTTTGATGAAGCCATGGCATTCTATCCAGGATAATAAAGTGAGACTCTGTCTTGAAAAAAGAAAAAAAAAAAGAAAGAATAGTTCTTTCAAGAATATATTCATTCATTATGACCAAAAAGAGATAGGTTTATTTACTTATATGTGCTCACCTCAATTACCATTTGTGATATGTATTAATTGAATCTTGAATTAGACCTAAATATAAAATGTTATTAAAGCTATTTGATGGTAATGTTTTATGCTTATAAATACATACATATAATTATTATTAATTTCATAATCCCCAGATAAATTTGAGAAACATAATTTAGTAAACCCACAGTCAATGTTCAAACACAGCTTCATTTCCTGGCACATGAAATGGAGACCAAATTGTTTTCCCTGCCTTCTGTACCCCATTTCCATGGCTCTATTACTAGAAAAGCAGAACCATTTATTTTGTGAAAGGTTTATCAGAGAACTAATTATAACATCAAGTGGGGTGGTGCTGAATGATAAATAATGAGAAAAAATAATCCAATAATTATTTAAAGTAGTGGGTGTTAGCATCTACTCTGATCTGATGATGGTGGTAGCTGGGAAAAGCTTCAAAGTAACAATACACATCCAGCCATTGATGATATTTTATTCTTCTATTCAGAGTTTATTTCATTACAAAAGTCCAGTGGATTTAGTCTGTTTTTCAATTTCCCTGGCCACTTACTGGCCGGTATTGTGCATGGCTGTTTCACGTGTGCCTCGAGGCCCTCTGCACTATTATCCTGGTCAACAAAAGACAATTATTAAATTCTTAAAAAGCTTTAGATGGAATGACCATGACAATAGGCATAGGTAATCAGAGGAATAATCACTTTCTGCTGGAAATCTGTGCCCGCAGGATGAGCTGGAACACAGTGCGGTCTTTGATGTCCATTTTCATGTAAACATCAAATGGTGCTGTCAGGTTTTCTGCCACAGGTTTGAAGTGTAAATGTGCATCAGCAACTCAGGGTCAAGAAATGACTTGCAGTTCTCAGTTTTACTGTGAATATATTTGCAAAATACATCATTTTCCAGTTTTAGGGCCAAATCTGTCGAGGATATTGGAATATTATGCAGGTTTTGTTCATGTAATGGAAACACATAATGATATCCCTTATGACACCAACGGGTTTGATAAGAATTGAATCACACGCTCAGAAAACAGCATGATAATTGTTGGTCCCGTGTCCTAGTATAAAATGTTACAAAAGGCTCGTGTCACTGTGTTTCTGAGGAAAAACATTTTGAAGGCAGCTGTACCGAGGTATTGTCAGTGTCTGGGATGACTCCTGCGTTAAGAGAGAAGGTGGCACTGGGAGGTGCTTTCAAGTAATTCGAAGGGGACTTTTTCATACTGAAAATTAACAATGGCAGATTCTAGACTGTGTTATTCTTGCTGGGAGCTTTCAAGTAATTCGAAGGGGACTTTTTCATACTGAAAATTAACAATGGCAGATTCTAGACTGTGTTATTCTTGCTGGGAGTTACACTAGGCTTTGACAAATTGCAATAAAGAATGTCATAAATCTCAACTGCCTAAAAATATTTCCTTTTGCCAGCTTAGCCCAGAATTTTAAAAAATCTCCATTATTTAAGTCAGTTCTTCAAGCAAAGTTTCCCAGCCTTGCCACTGCTGATGGTCTGGGCCAGACAATTCTTCGTTGTGGGGCGGTTCTGTGAGCCGCAGCACCCTCGGCCTCTACCCACCAGATGCAGTAACATCTCCTTGTCCTCCACTCGTGAACAATCCAAACCGTCTCTCACCCTGGTAGAGAACCACTGATTCAAGAGACTATCAGGTGCTCTAAAGAGTCACTTGTGGGAAAATACACAACTCCAGGAACACCTTAGCATCCATTAGTTGACTGATTTCCTACCACGCAGCAGGGCCTGCAAGGGAACCCAAGTCAACAGATGGACGGAATCAGGAAAGTCCAGGGTGTGGAGAAATGGCCAGGGTGAGAAAAGTGCTGGTGTACTTTGTACGTTATGCTGCAAAAAAGCAACTGAAAGTGCACAACCGCAAAGGTCACGCTGCCCACCGTGCCCTCGGCCCGGCCACCTTCCCACTGACGCTGTGTGTCAGGGAACCTTTGTGCAGCCTGGAAGTTCCAGGCGGGTGCCGGAGCGAGAGAAGCGTGACGGCAAACACCGGGCGGTTCACGTGGCGAGAAGTGAGGAGTCGTTCAGCACCCGAGGGACAGGTCTGTGCCGTAAGCCTTGCACAGGGGCAGACCGACGTTGGGCAACTAGTAAAACTCCTTTTGCTGTCACCAAGCAGACATGTATGTGATGATGCCTGTCAGACAGAGCTACAGCTGAGGTGGCCAGGCTGCAGCTGGCTCTGCGTGAGAGGGAGAGGACGTGGTTTCAGTCCTGCCTGCCGACCCCTGCCCTCCGGAGGACGCAGAAGTCCGGGGGCCAAGTGAGGCGAGGCAGCGGGCTTCCCGGTGGAAACATTGGTCTGCTCCTGCAGGTCTTTTGAGAGGTCTGACTAAACTCCTGGTGTTTGAAAATATGCCAGGGACACACGTACACCCCGACACAGAGTGAGGACCACTGGGCTAGAGAGTCCCAGGCGAATGTTGCCTGTCTCAGAACATCACCCTGCTAGACGTACGTGGGAGCTACAGCAGCTCAGGGGTTAAATGAGAACACCTGGGGAATTCTGGATTTCCCCCCTTCATTTCCTCGGCCTTCTCTCCTTAATTTTTCTAGTTTTAAAAATTTGACTTTCAGGGTGGCATCTGTGGGTCAGTGGGTAGATCGTTCTTAAAGCTGATTGTGCTGGTGATTTACAACACTAGGTATCTCTCAAAACTCAACAAATGACCCTTAACATCGGAGGTTTATGTTCTATGTAAATTTTACTTCAAAAAAGTGACTGAAAGTATAAAACTGAAAACATCACCCTGCTCTGACCATGCTCTTGTCCTGGCCACCGAGCAGCTGAAGCTGTGTGGCTTGGCCTTCATTCATCCTCAGCCTCTCATGCTTTCACTTTCCATCTCCTCTGAGGACCGGCGTGCTGGCCTGTGGTGCCCTCATGTGATTCCTCCCAGCTCCTCAAACACCCAGCCATCCCTGCTCTCAAGAGAAGCCAGAATGCAAGGCCTCAAAGTGACGAAGGATAAAGTCCTAATGCAAAAATGCAAGGCCTTGGTCAGAAATAGTAATGTCTTTTTTTTTTTTTTTTTTTTTTAACAAAATTGTCTGTGAGAGTAATAAAAATACCCTCAATTATCCTGGCACTTTTAGTGAAGATCAGCCTGCTCCTGAAGGGCCGCAGCAGCTCCCAGACGGATTCGTGGTCTGAAGGTGCTCGGGTCCCCATAGCTCTCGCGTTGGAGCCATCCCAGCCCTGGCTGCTCAGGTCACAGAGTCATCTCTGTTCCATCCAGGGAGAGGAAACTGGGAGAATCTCCTTCGGTCATTAAGGCTGTGGGCACGTACAACCCATTCCTGCGTTCTGAGGCCAAGTGAACCATAGTAAAGGAGGAGAGAGGGAGGGTGATGTAGCGTCTTTCCTTTAGGGAACCTCCAGCCACAGAAAGAAGCCTGCCCCTTCTGTGGGCCCTCCACTAGGTCTCTTTTTTCTCTCCTTGGAAACTTGAAGGTATATTTTGCCATGAAAAAGTAGATCCCAAGATTTTAAGTAAGAAGGTCACTGCCTATATCATTTATTAATTTGATATTTATTTATTACTAATGAGATGTGACTCTGTAAGAAGAACGCCAAGCACATTCTACATAAAAATTTTCCTTTGATTATGAAAAGTAAATCAGACTCCTTAAAGAGAATTTGGATGTTAAAGAAAGACACAAAAAGTTGATAAAAATTACCTGTAATCTCACCTCCCAGGAAGAATCAATATCAACATATTGATATCTTTTCAGGTTATTTGTGTGTATGTGTGTAGTTTTTATAAAAATTAAATAAAGTTAATTTTGCATTTTACCTTTCTGTTTTTCTGAGCATCTAGGAAGTCTTTGTGCATATACTTTTTAATGGCATCACATTAATCCACCATATAAATGTATTGTAATTCATTTAACTATTTTTCTATATTTGGAAATTTAAATTGTTTGTATTTAAAGTGTATAAATATCTGAATAGAGTTTCTGGAAATATATTTTCTTTTTATTTATGTAGTTGAAACTTTGGTAGGCATTCACTTTTCTAAATGATACATTTTAATGTCCACCTGGATAATATACTTTCATAAATTATTATGTCATGTGCCCTTGATTTCAATTTTGATTTTAGAATTATGTAGCTTTTGTTTTTAACACGAAATGAGAATAGTGTAGGAAACAGAGGTACTAATAAACAAAGATTACTTAATTATTGTTAGAGTTCCACCTACTGGTGGATTTTAAAATGGCACACCAAAGACCTCTTGATTAGCTCTTATTATCAATGAAGTTATTTGAAATACGACTGTTAATTAAATTATTTTAGTCAACATTAATGCAATTGATAACAAGAAAAATTTCATAACTTTAGATTTTTCTTTAACTTTTACATCAGTGAAAAATCCCATATTTATAGTATTTCAACAGACTAAAGAACGGAAAATCTCGTTGTTAGCTATAGACAGTAGAACCCCTGTAAACTGACCACTCAAGGGACTGTAACAAACTATGAAAATTAGGGCAACTTAAGGAGGTGGTCAATGTAGGGAGGTGGTCAACTATGGAGGTTCTACTGTATTAATGAAATGACTAAAACTAGGCAAATAATAGACAAAGAATAAATCAGAAATATATAGGCAAGTTAGTAAAAATATCTATGGGAAATGAAGGTACTGGGTCAAGATAATTTTTTGAGTAAGGTTTAACAAATCTTTAACAAATTGGTAATTCTATACTACTTAAACTAGACTAATGTAATTTAGGACATAGTTCAAAAATTTTAAATAAAATATTTGCATATGAAGTGCAATAGTATTTAAATAGCAGATCATTATATAATATTGGTTATCTGCAATTTTATAACTTACTACCCCAAATTTTAATTTTATGGTCTTAAATCAACAACAGCTTAAGCTTATGTTGGTCATTTGTGCCAGGATTATCTCGGCTGGGGAGTTCTGCTGGTCTGGTCACTCATACGGCTCCAAGCCACATTTGGGGCTGGGTGGCCCAAGATGGTCTTCCTCACATGTCTGACAAGTGCTGCTGGCTGTGGGCTGGGTCTGTCTTTCCATGTGGTTTCTTTAAAGTTTGTCCCCTGGATTTCTTTATATAGTAATCTCAAGACAGCAAGAAGCAAGAACAGAAACGGCAAAGCCTCTGGTTATCTAGATTTGGAAGTTGCATAACGTAATTTTTGCTGCATTTAATTTGTCAAAACAAGTCATGAGGTGGTCCAATTTCAAGAAAATAGGGAAAAAAGCTACTTCTTCTTCTTCTTTTTTTTTTTTTTTTTGAGACAGAGCCTCAGGCTGTCCCCCTGGGTAGAGTGCTATGGCATCACAGCTCACAGCAACCTCCAACTCCTGGGCTCAAGCGAGTCTCCTGCCTCAGCCTTCCAAGTAGCTGGGAACACAGGTGCCCACCACAACGCCTGGCTATTTTTTGGTTGCAGCCATCATTGTTGTTTGGCAGGCCTGGGCTGGATTCGAACCCACCACCTTAGGTGTACATGGCTGGCGCCTTAGCCACTTGAGCCACAGGTGCCGAGCCAAGAAGATACTACTTAATGGAAAGGATAACAATGTTGCATTGTAAAGGGATGTGCATACAGGGATGGGAAAAATCGTTGCAGCCATTTTTGAAAACAATCTACCAAATCATTAAAAGGGTTAAATTTTGTAAAGCAGTTAGAACCACGACTGGTATATAGTGTTGCATAAGAATCTGTCAAATAAATAAAGAATTAACTACAGTTAGTCCCAAGAATGGAAGCAAAGTTCACCATTAGAATAATACATTGATTACGGTTTTCTGAAAAAAACAAAACCAAAAACTACTTCCCAGAAAGGAGGGTAATGTAGGTAACACTCGTAGGTATCTTTCATTAAGAAATTTCAAAGAAAAAAGAAAATCAACTAATCCCCTGATTTTTTGAGCTTCAAAAAATTATGGTATCTTCCAATCAAGATGGTGTATTGCATAACCTTCTCCACTCTATTCCAGAGACATAGGAATAGTTTAGAAAAGTTTTTATTGTTTTTTCTACAAGGTCTCATGCTGTCACCCAAGCTAGAGGAGTGCTATGGGGTCATCATAGCTCACTGTAATCTCAAACTCCTGGGATCAAGTGTTCCTCCTGCTCCAGCTTCCCTAGTAGCTAGGATTCCAGGCATGCACCCCACCTCACCTGACGATTTTTTTTTTTTTTTTTAGTAGAGATGGGGTCACTCTTGCTCAGGCCGGTCTCAAAATCCTGACTTTAAATAATTCTACCCCCTATCCTGCTCCTCCCAAAGTGCTCTGATTACAGGTGTGGCCCACTGCACCTGCCTTGAAAAAAGTATTTAAAAAAGTTATACAATACAAAGAAACAGAAGAAGAGGAAGAACAGTAGACCAGTAATAGATAATTAGTTAGGAGTAAAGACAAGCCACATAGCCTTCTAATGCTGGTACTGAACAAAGACTGTGGCCACATCACCTGGGTTGCAGCTAGAAACGGATGGCCTGCTTGTACCTCCAGTAGGAGAGAGAGGCATCTGGGTCAAAGTAGGGAGGATGCTGGCACTGCCTGTGGGCAGAGTCTTCGAGATGGCTAACCCCAACTCCCTAACTTGGTCTCTGTCTACATAGCCCAGTGGGCTAGGTTGAGGCAACCTCAAAACCACTCCAAAAAAAAAGATGTGAATGGGCAAAAACACTCACGCAGGAACAAAGTAAAGTTCAAAGTACACAGTGAAATCCATGAACAAGAGAGACTACCACAGCAGTAATTTTTACTGGGATAAATTTTCTTCAGGTGACATCCTATAAGTATTATTTACTTCTTTCACAAATATAACTTATTCAGTAAGCATCTACAAGTGCAAGCTGTTCTGGTGACTGGGAATAAAAAGTGAACGAATCACACAAAAAATCCTTCTCTGCATGGAGTTTGTGCTAGTGGGGTGGGGGGACATTTCAGGAGTGATCTGAATAGGAGGGTAGCTAGTTACACGTGGATGGGTGAGGGCTGAGATATGGATTCTCCAGCCTTTGGATCCTTGAACCCATCCTTGAATCCTGTCCTGTTTTAGCTGTCCATCCTTCTGATGTCATAAATATCAATCATTTTTTCTTTCTTACCAAACTATGCAAATAAAATGAAATGTAAGGAGAAAATGTGTTTTGTATCCTGATCTCTGTTAAAAAGAAGAAACTCACAGTGCCAAAAGCCAGAAAAGAGGATATGGTCCCTGTTATGCAAGGGTAGGCCAGAGAAGGGATAATTAATAACTATTCAGGAGGTTTCAGGGTTAAATAGGATTGGGGGATTAGCACTTTAGTTTTGTAGCATCTGGGAATTTTCCTGTTTTCTTTTTTTGTCATATGCTCTCTTAGGTTCTTCCTTTTGGAAGGCAGCCCAACATGTGCCCCTGAGTTTTCCATTGTACTTAGGCTCAGCACAGGTGTGAGCAGGGCAAACACATTTTCCTTTTTTGTTATACCTGAAGTTGAAGTGGGGTGGAGAGAAAGTAGTGGCAATGGTAGGAAGTTTCTGGGCCCTTTTCTCTTCCCTTGTTACTGTCTTGCCCTAAAGCATTTCTATTAGAGGAATTACAGTTTAATGATTGCCTAAATTATTGGGGGGGGGGATAGTTGAATTCATTAACTACCATGACACTACTCTCTTCTGTTTATCTTCTGATGACTGAATCTTCTTAGGTCAAATTAGGACCCTTTTTGGGGGGGAGTCAAATACCCTATTTTGGGAATTTGATTACATCTATCAAATCATAAGAATATATACATCTTTATGCATATTTAGTGCATACCTAATGAAAGGGTATGGATCTCTTATAGGTAGTTTCTCTTTCTTTATTCACATCTTTTAATATTGAGGTTCCCATGGAGTTGTCATTGACAACTAGGCCCTCATCCTATACGCTTTGTCTACTCTCATGTTTTTAGCTCTCTGCTATAGTATGGAAGACTTGCAAACTGACGTTCCTAGTCCTACCATCTTCTTTGAAGTTTAGAACCCTATCTATAGTCAGTGCCAAAGGAGCATCCCCACCTGGGTGTCCCAGTGTGCAGCATGATGAAATACATCCTGCTTTTCCTCAACTTATCAGAGGGCACCAGCACCCCATCCAAAGTAATTCAACCTGAAAAGTGGGACATCGTCAATGATTCTCTCTTCTACCCCTCAATGTCCAACCAGTCACCAAATAATGTTGTTTGCAAACTGTGATTATTTCTCCATCCATTTTCAGTCCCTCAGCCTCTCTTCTGAATCATGACATTCAGCCCTTACATGGTTTTTCTGCCTGAAGTCCAGCCCTGCCTCCAGCTCGCCTTCCACACTGCTGCTAGAATTGTCTTTTCAGTGCAAATCCAATCATGTCACAGCCCAGTAGAAAATCCTTAGTGGTGTCCCGTGGCTCTCATGATGGAGGCAAATTCTTCACCATCAAGGCATCATTATTTAGGTCTGCCTGAACTGTAAGCCCATGACATCCTCTCATTATCTTCCTGTCTTGTCTCTCCTGGGCAACCCTCCTCCTTCATGCTTCCACCCTGTTTTTATAGACCCCTGTAAGGCTGAGCTCTTTCACACCTTTAGTTCTTTCCACATCCTATTTCTTTTACCTATAATTCTAGACTCCTCTGTACTTACCCATTTTGAAAATCCTTTTTTAATTTTCGAAGCTCTGCTTTACCTCCTCCAAGACCTTCCCCTTCTCTTAGGAGTCACTTCTCTTATCACCGCTGGCGTTTGTAGCAGCTCTATCATTGTACACATGCTGTGTTGTGATTACTTCCTCGCTCAATGTCTGCCCCAATCCTCTTGAAGGCGGAGACTGTGTCCACTGATCCTTCCTGTTCTCAGGACCTGTCACTATGCCTGGCATAGTAGTTCTGTAAATATGAAATTAAATTAAATAGCCAGACTATAAAAGTTCAATGTACTTTTATTGTTCCTTATATAATGTCAAGATTCTCAGTTCCTCAGTAAGCCTCTCTAACTACAAAATCTGTTTCTTTGTGGCTGTATTGGTGCTTGTGTAAGAGCAAAAAGCAGAAGAGACTAATTCATTCACTCCTATAAACTTCTCTGCACTTTGCTGACAAGACAACCTGCCCTTTCTTGTTTCATTTACGGGTGTTGTTAGAGCTAAATATTAGGTGATTTAGGAGACATCACTTCAAATAGCTGGAGGGATAAGCCTTGATAATTTTAGTGAAGGGTTTATTATTTGAACTATACAAAACTACTATGAAATGTTGGCAAATAACTGAGCCTAAGGGGTAATAATTACTTTCATCCTACAAATGCAGATGATATAAAATAGAAGCAATATAAGCTGAAGTTTTAGATACTAATATAACATAAATAGGAGGGAGGACTAGGATAAAGTCCGTGAAACAATTTTTTGTCCTCAAAAGCTAACAAGGGGTGACACACTATTTTGGAACCTGAGCCAATGACTTTTGGTGTATCTGCTTGACAAATTCCCCAGTAAAGCGTAACATTGAAGTTTATCAACCTTTTAATCTATGTTTATAAACTCATCTCTGAGGGTTTTCTCAAACATGTCAGGACCTATTTAGTATAAAATGTTACTGTCTCAATCCAATCGATTGTGTCTCACCATCTATCTTGTTTGTTATGTCAACCTTTATTGTCTCAGTTTGGGCTGCTGTCACAGCACACTGTAGACTGAGTTGCTTATAAACAACAGAAATTTATTTCTCACAGTTTTAGAGGCTGGACGTCTGAAGTCAAGGCTCCAGCATGGTTGGGTTTTTGTTTGTTTTCATCTGGCTGGTAGGCTACACACTTCTGGTATCCTCATAGGGTAGAAAGAGTGACAGAAATTTCTGGGGGTTCTTGACAAGAGCACTAACCCCACCAGGAGAACTTCATCAGCTTGACTTAATCACCTTCCAAGGGCCACAACCCCTAGTACCATCACTTGGGGGATTAGAATTTCAACATATAAATTTTAGGAAAACACAAATAATTTTTTTTTGAGACAGAGTCTCATTATGTTGCCCTCAGTAGAGTGCTCGGGTATCACAGCTCACAGCAACCCCCAACTCTTGGGCTTAAGTGATTCTCCTGCGTTAGCCTCCCAAGTAGCAGGGACTACAGGTGCCCGCCATAACGCCCAGCTATTTTTTGGTTGCAGTTGTCATTGTTGTTTGGCAGGCCTGGGCTGGGTTCGAACCTGCCGGATCTGGTGTATGTGGCTGGTGCCCTAGCTGCTAAGCTACAGGCTCTGAGCCAACACAAACATTTTTGAAAAATTTGTGAATAATCATTTATGTTACAGGTTGAATATCCCTTATTCCAAATGTTTGAAACCAAAAGTGTTTGGGATTTTGATGTATTTGCATTGCTCGCCAGTTGATCATCTTTATTCTGAGAATCTGAAATCCAAAATGCTTCAATGAGCATTTCTTTTGCACATCACATCACTGCTCAAAATGTTCTGGATTTTGGAGCATTTTGGATTTCAGATTTTTGGAGTATGGATGCTCAACCTGTATTTTCTGAATCAAATCTCATATATTTGTTGAGAGCATAATAATTTACTTTAAAAGACTGGCTATTTTAAAAAAAAGACTGGCTATTTGCACATTTATGGCAATTAACAAAATCAATCATTTTGAATTATAGTAATGGGTAAAAGGATTAATTTTGCTTTCAAAAACTTTCAGTGAGGTAACCAACTTTTATGGAATCTGCCACTCTTGGTGATTATGTATATAAATATAGGCATTATAATGTTTAGCTTTTGCTGGGTAACAACTGACATTATAG
>NW_003852527.1:1454044-1455173 GCF_000181295.1 Otolemur garnettii | reverse complement strand
GGTGATTATTTACCACTTATTTTGGTGCAGGGTTGCAGTTTGTCAGGTCCTGTGAAGGCAGCTTGGAGTGCCAGACAAGAGCAAACCTTGGACAAAACAAAATTCCATCCACTCAGATACTCATTCAGAGTAGGATCATTTAGACATACCAGTGAACCCTCTAAGCACATATTTGGGATGTGGTAGGAAATCGGAGTGCCTAGAGAAAACCCATGCAGACGTGTGGATAAAGTGCAAATTCCACACAGATAGTGGCACCAGCAGGGAATCATTTTTTTTCTATTAACGTTATAATAAAACCACCTTGAGTGAATCAACCTTATTTGAGGAACTGCTCTATCTGAATCAGGTAGTTCAGCATGAAATACTTTGATTTCCTTTGTTGAGTCAACCAGAAATAATTTTCATTTTCTTTGGAATAAAGAGATAGAACAATCTATTCCCTAAAGGAAACTCTAGTAATAATTTCTGGATTAAGCATTGCTTGGATTTAAATGCAATTTTAAAGTTTAAGATTAAGTGCTTTTACTGTACTTCTTTGAGAACTTGGCATAATTAAAGGCAAAGATGTTTTTAAGATGGGTATTATCCCTTCCACAATCTAAAATTTAAAACAATTTTTAGTCAGAAAACTTAATGTGACTTTAAGATCAGAATTACCATAGTAATAAATCTGGTTTCCTTTTCTTCAGAAAATTGTCATTAAGGATGTAAGTATTTACTTGAATAAAGCTCATTATTACAAAATCTTAAAATTATTTATCAAGATGTGATTAATTAACATTCTTCTGCTACCATTATAATCAGCATGTGAGTATAAATGATAGAAAAGGATGTCAAATAAAAGTAACTGACCTTTTTTTTGTTATTCTAACCACCGTATTTAAACAGTGCTATAGTTATTATGTATCACATAATAAAAATAAATTTAAAAAATGATTTAACATGTAATATGTTTTTGGTAGGTCTTTAACAAATATCAAATTGCTCATCTGAGTATGATGAGATGGTCAAATCATCTTTGAAATTGATTTTCATTGTTTAAAGACCCATAGAATGATAATTTTCATTTACTAGTTGATGATAAAAGTGGTTTATTTAAGGGTAGAGTCTTGATTTAAAAAAAAAA
>NW_003852527.1:1451412-1452960 GCF_000181295.1 Otolemur garnettii | reverse complement strand
TGGCCTCTTCTTTGTTTCAGGTGGGCTGGGGAGGGGGTGGGGAGACTGAGTGCTCCTATCCACCCTATAAGAGTGTGCCACATGCCCTCAACTGCTGGTGGGTGACCCAGGAAGAGCAGGCACATGTCATACCTCACCCACCTATGAAAATCACAGAGGAAGGGAGAGATGCAGGACGGCAGCAATGTTAAAGACTCAGAGTGCATGCACCCTTCTCCTGCCTGGTCAATCTTCCAGAGAAGGACTCAAACATGCCGTTTAGGGGCTTTTCTTTTTCTTCTCTGAGCAACAGAGTTCCCATCAGAGAAGGACAGGTGTACCACAAAACTATCTGTGTTTAGCTGAGAAAAGAAGGTCCAGAAGAGAAAGAACCAGCTTAAGAACTCTGGCAACATTTAAAAAAATAGGCTGTTTTGACATTCCTAAAGGATTGCACTAGCTGTCCAGCAATGGACTCCAACCAAAAGGAAATTGTTGAAATTTCAGATATGAAATTCTGAGTATGGATTGCAAGTAAGATCAATGGGATTAACGACAAAGTTGAAAACCAACACATAGAAATTACAAACAATTCAAGACATAAATTAAAGATTCACTAAATAAATAGGTAATATAGGATAAGAGAAAAATAGCAGAACTTCTGAAAATGAAAGAGTCATTTAGGGATTATCAAAATACAGCAGAAAACTTTAACAACAGACCAAGCAGAGGAAAGAATTTCTCTTCTTTCTGAACTTGAAGATGAGGCTTTTGAATTAACCCCATCTGTCAAAAATAAAGAGAAAAGAATAAAGAAGAATGAAAATCCTCTCTGAGAACTATGGGAATATGTAAGATGAACAAATATGTTTACGAATCATAGGTATTCATAAAGAATAAGAAAAAGCAAAAATCACAGAAAACTTGTTAGAGGAAAATTTCTTTGGTATTTCTAGTGATAAAGATATCCAGATACAAGAAGATCATCAAACACTTAGAAGAGGCAAGGGAAATGGGACATCACCAAGTCACATAGTCTTCAGGCTGGCCAAAGTTAAAAAGGAAGAAGAAACTCCTACAAGTTGTGAGATGGATCAAGAAATGTACAAAGGAAAACCCATCAGACTAACAGCAGACTTATCTACAGTAATCTTACAAAACAGAAGATATTGGGACCTATTTTTAACCTTTTTAAATAGAATAACTGCTAGCCAGGAATTTTGTTTTGCAAAATGGTTTTCTTGTTTGCAAAATGAAATTTAATAAATGAAGGAGAAATAAAGTTTTTTCTCAGACAAGTAGCACTAAGAGAATTTGTCATCACTAGACCTGCCCTCCAAAAAAATGCTTAAAAGTGCTCTGTACATGAAATAGAACAATTGATATCCATCAGTGTAAAAGCACAGGAAAATTAAAACTCACAGCTGTTATAAAATAGTAACACAAGTGAGAAAATAAAGCAACAAGGTAGCAATCAACATCATGACAAGAACAGTATCTCATGTATCAATAGTAACATTAAGAGTAAATGGTCTTAATAAACTACCTAAAAGATATAGATTGGCTGAA
>NW_003852527.1:1449435-1450796 GCF_000181295.1 Otolemur garnettii | reverse complement strand
TTTAATGAGAATATATAACAAATCTGAATATATAGTATATATACCTAACACAGAATAAAGCAAATTCTACTAGATCTAAGGAAAGAAGTAAACAGCAACATCATAATAGCCAAAGACTTCAACACTCCACTGAGAGAACTAGACAATTTATTGAGGCAGAAAATCAACAAAGAAACACTATTGTTCTAGAGTCCCATTTAAGTGGGTCTTCCTGGGTCGCCCACCAGCAGTTGAGAGCATGTGGCACCCTCTTATAGGGTGGATAGGAACACCCAGTCTCCCCACCCGCTCCCCAGTCCACCTGGACATAATAGGCATTTATGGAACTTTTTACCCACAAACCACAGAATATACATTCTTTCCATCAGTACAGGGAACATTTTCTAGGATAGGCCATATGTTAGGCCTCAAAACAAGTCTCAGAAAATTTAGGAATATTAAAATCATACCACATATATTCTCAAACCATAGTGGAATAAAACTAGACATCAATTACAAGAGGAACTCTCAAAACTACACAAATACAAATAAATTAAACAACCTGTTGCTGAATAATCAATCCTTGCTTCAATGAAAAAATCAAGATAAAAATAAAAAAAATTCTCAAATTGAATGACAAATTTTATATAAACTTCCAAAATCTCTGGGATACTGTAAAGCAGTGCTAAGAGGAAAATTCATAGCCTTAAATATTTATATCAAAAAGACAGAAAGCTCACAAATTAACAACCCAATGTTATACTTCAAGGAACTAGAAAAGGAACAAACCAAACTCAAAGCTAACAAAGCAAATAAATAATAAAGATCAGAGCAGAACTAAACAAAATAGAAACTAAAAAAAAAAAAAAAATACAAAGGATAAATGAAACAAAAAGTTTGTTCTTTGAAAAAATAAAAAAAAAACCTGATGACTAGGTTAACTGGAAATCAAGAAAAATTCAAATAAGTTCAATCTTAAATGAAAAGGGAAATATTACAACTGATATCATGGAAATACAAAACATCATTTAAGACTATTAAAAAAACTCTATGCACCCAAATAAGAAAATCTAGAAGAAACAGATAAATTTTTAGAAACATACAACTTCCCTAGCTTGAATCAGAAAGAAATAAAGATTCTGAACAGACCAACAATGAATAGCAAGATTGAAACAATAATAACAACTCTCCCAATAAGGGGGAAAAGAACCCAAGAGCAGATAGATTCACAGCCAAATTCTACCAGACCTACAAGAAAGAACTGGTACTGGGCAGTGCCTGTGGCTCAAAGGAGTAGGGCACCAGCCCCATATGCTGGAGGTGATGGGTTCAAACCCAGCCCTGGCCAAAAACTGCAAAAAAACCCAAAACCCAAACCAAAA
>NW_003852527.1:1445400-1447421 GCF_000181295.1 Otolemur garnettii | reverse complement strand
ACCTATGTTGCTTTCTTTAACCCTTAAGAAAACTTAATTTGGTAGATATTACTGAATTTAAGAAATAATAGAACCAAAGCTCAGAAACTTGTACTCCCAGGGCTTCATCCTTGCTGTATGCTGCATTTCTGTCTTTCCCTCCATTTCTTTTCTCTTTGTGCTTCTTACACACAGGGCCATGCTCCCTGGAACTCACCAATACATCTTGCTCTACTGCCTTTGCTGTGAATCTCTCTGCTTTGAATCTTTTCCTTGCTACTAGTCTTTGCTACTTTTATTATTTCTTCTCTACTTTCTACCCATGCTTCAAGACTAAGCTTAAATGCCTTTCACATTAATATCCTCGGCTAACTTTCTGCTCCCTTCTCTGTTCATAATTCATAGATCATATTTTTCTGGGGTTTTAGATGCACATATGTATCTCCCTAACTAGATTCTAAAACTCTGAGGGCAAGGAGAAAGTCTTACTTCTCTTCACAATACCCTGTGGCATCCTCATAAGTATCTACACAAAATAGATACTCAGGAATATTCATTGAATCAAATTTTCCACCTATTCTCAATAACATAACAAATACTGTATATTTATTATGCAGGTAATGGCATGAATAAAGCCTTAAGTTAGATTTAATAAATCTTCCAAATCAGTATAATAGGGAACCATATTTCCATCTACAGAAAGGGAAAGGTTCATCCTTTGAGCTCAAGGACTGCTGCAGTGGAGTCTCAGAACTAAATAAATCATCAAGAGATGATGGTCAAACCACATCTCATTTGCCAATAGCTGACTAGTGATTATCACTAACAGACTTTGGTATGGCTTAGTTCCTTCCTTCAAATGTAAATCAAAAATTTAAAGGAGTTCATTGTATAATTTTTAGAGAATTTGTCTTATATTCAAAAGTGGCTCTGGCAAATGGAGCATTTTATTTAAGCTCTTGAAAAGGTAAAGAGGTAAACTGCAGTGAAACATTTTCATGCTATTAGTGAATCAGAAAAAAATACTCATTGTCCTAATGGTGAAATGAAAGCAGATTCATCTATTAACTGGAACCATCAACTCTGATGGAGACTGTGCACGGGCATTCAGAGTTTCATTTCTTAGTTACTGCTTTCTTCTTATTTTCAAACTGCTTCTATTCATTTCTGTATGGCTAGATATGAGATACTTTAGGCATGCTGATTTAATGCTTTTTTTTTCAACCTATTTGATATCTTTGGAGAATTATTGACATATTTTGTATTACATTATTAACTAGAAAAACTCAGGAGTTAATGAAGAGAACTTGAAAAAAGGCAGTGCTTTTATTTTAAACAAATTCATGTTAATTTATGGGCTTCTGATGAAGGTAAAAACACTCAGTGTGTGTATAATTAAAATAAAAACTCATGAACCCAACACAACATTGACAGATGAATGAATTGAGAGGGGAGACGGCATGAAAGTCACAGATGTTTGTTATGATCAATTTAATATTCTGGGATGGGAAATAATTTCTGAACAAGGCAATTGTTATTGATTAACTTGTAAAGATTTATTGTTTGATCCTTAGCTGTTTTCTGCTGTACCTTGGGCTGTGTTCAGCATCTCAGTGGGAATAGGGCCATTCTAGGCAGAACAAAAGTCTCCCAGCTGGAGTGCCCTTCTGTTCCCACCGGCTAAAGGCGTCATAGCAAATTACTGGTCTCAGTTTTCATTTCTTTCCATAAGGCCTTAGTAGTAGTGCAGACCTGCCTTATTGAATGTATCCCACAAATAACAGCTATTATATTGCACTGTTATTTATAATACATAAATAAGGTAAGATAAAAGTAAAAATTAACATAATCCCACACATTGGTATAAGCACCAGAAAGATTTTGGTGTATTTTCTTCTGACTTTTTCAGTACATATTTGCACATAAGATTGTACTGTACATGTCTTTTTTCTCATTTAACAAAATATTAGCAGTATTTTTTGATGCTATTATATATATATTAGAGAAAGTTTTAAAAAATATATATATTTGGCTTGGTGCCT
>NW_003852527.1:1439292-1445002 GCF_000181295.1 Otolemur garnettii | reverse complement strand
AGAAAGTTTTTAAAAATAATTTTACTCATAAATTTTTGAGATGAGTTTGGAGTAACATGTCAGGGTTTTAGAACTTCCATCCTCTTGAATGACAAAACATTCTAAGCGGGGACTATGTAGGAAGGAGGTAGGAGCTGCTCCTGCCAGCTGCAGCCCAGTCAACAGCATCTGCTTCTTTTCTTCCAATAAGCAGTTCCAAAAAATATGGGGGGGGTGTTTCTTGAGAATAAAGCACTTTTTTTTTAAACCTTAGAAGCCAATTTTCATAAACAGCCAAATGCTAAGGAAAAATCTAAAATGCTGCTTCCTCCCTTACCTTACACACAGAGTTAACTGGAAAGTCGAAGGCATGTTGAAGATGAGTGATCCCAGACCCTTCTTCTATTTCCCATAAGACCAATTATTTCGACTTCCTTACTCCCTTTCCCATGCTGTTTTAGCATAGGAAGATCTGGGGACTTTATATAAGCAGGGGAAGCACAATTAATTATATAGGATTCTTTGAAAATGTGGAACAAAACCATGCTGGCTTATTGTTAATGCTCCCCTTCCCCCATACTCTGCTTTGTTCTACTGTGGCTCTATCCCTGCAAACTTTCCCCTTTTGCTGTCAATATTGCTGCTAGATACTGCCAAAGAGGGCCACTCAAAGAGACTAGAGGTGGGGACTTGCTTCTTCTGGTTCCTTCCAGTGTCACCACAACAGGGACGTAATTTAACAATTTCCTCCTTTATCTTTTTTTTTTGACCCAACTGTCTTTCAGCATAAGGTTGTTTAATTTCCAGGCCTTTGTGTGTGGATGAAAATTTTTGTTGCAGTTGAATCCCTCCTTTATTGCCTTGTTGTCTGAAAAGATACAAGATGTAATTTCAATTCTTTTATTTTTGTTGAGGTTTGATTTGTATCCTAGGATAGCTATTTAGGAGTCTGTTCCATGGGCTAATGAGAAGAATGTATATTCTTTAGCTTTGGGATGGTGTGTTCTGTATATGTCTATTAAGCCCATTTGTTCTAGGGTCAAATTTAAGTCTCTAGTTGCTTTGTTTAGTTTCTGTTATAGGATCTGTCTAGTTCTGCTAGAGGGACATTAAAGTCCATAGCTATTATGGTGTTATGTGATATCATATTGCTCAGACCAATGAAGGTCTGTTTCATAAATCTAGGAGCGTTTAAGTTGGATGCATACATATTTAAAATTGAAATGTTCTCTTGTTGTATTGTTCCCTTGACCAGAATGAAGTGACCATCTTTGTCTTTCTTAACTTTAGGTGCTTTAATCCACTTGTACCTAAAAATAGGATTGTGACCTCCTCCTTTCTTCTGATTTCCATTTGCCTGAAATACTGTTTTCCATCCCTTGGCCTGAGTCTTGTTTTGTACTTTAAGGTTAGCTGTGTTTCCCAGAGACAAGAGTATGGATGACTTGTGCTTTTTAAAAAATCCAATCTGCCAGTCTCTACCTCTTCAGTGGGGGAATTCAAGACATTAACATTTATTGAGAGAATTAATAAGGTTGTGGAGTTCTAGTCATCTTATTTTGTGAAAGTCCACTGCTGAGTTTTATGCTTCATGCCACAGTGGAATCTATGTTTTGTTCTTTAGTTTCTGGGTGTTTACTTTGCTGGTGGCCCATTGTGATGTTCAGTGCAAAGAATAGGTCTAAGTACTTCCTGTAGAGCTTGTGTTGTTGTGGTGAATTTCCTCAATGTTTGCATGCCAGTAAAATATTTGATTTTGAAGCTTAGGTTGGCAGGATACAGAATACCGGCCTGAAAATTATTTTGTTTAAGAAGGTTAAATGTCATTCTCTTATGGCACGGAAAGTTTCAGCTGAAAAGTCCAATGTTACCCTTGTGGATCTGCCCCTCTAGGTCAATTAGTGCTTACTCCTGGCTGCTTGCAGAATTTTCTCTTTCACTTAAATTTGGACAGGTTCACTACCATGTGTCTTAGAGATGCTCTGTCTTTCTTTGAGACAACTTGGGTTTTGATATCCCTCCCTAACAGTGGTTCTCCACCTTCTTAATGCTGTGACCCTTTGATACAGTTCCTCATGTTGTGGTGACCCCAGCCATAAAATTAATTTTGTGGCTACTTCATGACTGTAATTTTGCTACTGTTATGAATCGTAATGTAAATATCTGATATGTGGATGGTCTTGGGTAACCCCTGTGAAAGGGTCATTCTACCCCTACAGGGGTCGTGACTCACAGGTTGAGAACTGCTGCTCTAAAAGAAGTGTTTTGAAATCTTTAGTAAAATTTGGGAAATTTTCATTTATGATGTCCTCCAATAGGGCTTCCATTCCTTTGGGCTGTTCTTCTTCCCCATTTAGGGATACCTATAATTCATATGTTTGAACACTTCGTGAAGTCCCATAATTCTCTGAGTGAATGTTCTGCTGTCTCTTTCTTCTGCCTCTTTGACTACCTGAGTTAGCTCAACAGCTTTATCCTCTACCTCTGAGATTCTTTGTTCTCCATGTTTCAATCCATTATTGATACTTTCTCCTGCATCTTTAAGTTTGTTGATTGACTCCTTCAATTCCATAAGCTCTGGGTTCTATATTCTTCATATCTTTCATCCAATTTTTGGTTCTGTTTTCCCACAGTTTTATCAATTTCCTTATTGCCTTTGCCATCCATATTTTAAACTCCTTTTCTATCATTTCCATTAATTCTTTAAAGGTGGAATCCTCTGTGATAGCTGCCTGATGATCTCCTGGGGAGGTTGCTCTGTTTTGGTTTTTCATGTTGCCAGAATTTTTCCATTCTTCTTATCATGTGTGTTTTTCTCTTGTTTACTTCCTCCCCCCCTCCTTCCTTCTCACTAATTTCTTTAAATTACCTTGTCTCAGGGCTGGGTGTTGAAGTAGCCTGTTGGTATAAGCCAAAAGGAAGAGAAGGGTAAAGAGTGAGAAAGGAGAAAGAAGAGAAAAAGCAAAGAAAAAAAGGAAGGTGAAAGAAAAGGATTGAAGAAAAGTAGAGAAGAAAGAAAGAGAGGAAGAGAGGGACAGTAGAAATGGTGTTGCTCAGCAGCGTGGTATGGCCACATCTCCAAGGCTAGGACTTTGGGGCACCAGGCTGGGCAGGTAGGTTCCTTGAAGTCAGAAGCTCCGTAGTGGCCAGAGCAAAACAAGACCCCACTTCTGCCAAATATAGAAAAAAAATCAGCACTATGTCCCAGTGGTGACCCACCAATGCTGTCTTTTCAAAGGCCAAGACTAAAAGGACATCTTAGACCATGAACTCCAGACCCCCCTGAGCCAGACCAATGCTGTGACTCCCCAGCCAGACCAATGCTTTAATCCCCAAACACTACAGGAAAAGAGAAAGCAATAGACAAAATTAAAAATATAATTGTATAAATAAAGAAAACAAAAGGGATACTTTATCTTTTGCATAAGAAATTTATGTGAGAAAGAGGAGAAAAGTGAAAAAGCATCCAGCAAAAGAGAGGAAAAAGGAGAGAAATGGGGGAACTCTTGCTATTGTGAAAGTAAAAATGAAATAACCCCACCCCCCAAAAACAAAACCAGAAACAACAGCCACAACAACAAAAAAGAAAAGAAAAAAAGACTAAGGAAAAATATTAGAAAAAGGAGCAAAAATGGAAGATATGTATAACTATATGTACAGTGTGTGTGTATATATGTGTACATATATATATATACTGACTGGACCCCTGGGGTGCTGTGGTGTTGGGAGGTGGTGAACACATGCTGGTTTTGCTGTGTAAAATGAGGGAGGGAAGTCACTCTCTGGTTGCAGAAGAAATTGGGTCCCATCTTCTTGACTTAGTTCCCCTCAGTCAGGGCCTGGTCACTTCATCAGCATCGAGTCCCCACAGGATTGCGGTCCTAAGGCTCTTGCCAGATTCTCTAAAAGACACATCACACAGTGCCCTCTGACACCAAAGGGGCCTTCCTGGTGGTGTACGGGCTGCTCAGCTCACCTTGTTGCCCAAGCTCAGTAGGTGTGTCACAGCCAGCCGTGCACTAGGACCCTGTGGACACTTTCTTCCACACAGCCTTCCACAATGGCAGTGATCAGCTAGTAGCTAAGCTGATGGGAGATTCACCCCACCTGGTATTTAATCTCTGCCTCTGGATGCTGTTTGAGTCCACTCCACTTATTTAAGCCTTCCTAAGTAGCAACAATGAGTAGTTTAGTCCAAAATTTTAAAAACCCTACAGGACAGCCCTTTCCTGTCTCCAGTCCTTCATGGGAGGGTTGCCTGGCTGGCTCCTGGCCATTCCTAAGCACTTGCCTTCTGTGTTGATTTTCCTCAGCCAGACCTCCTGGCCCAGCTCCTATAGTCCACCACAACTTCACTGTGCCCCCTGGAGGGTTGTTCCTGGGTAGGTTCCTTTTCCTGTCTCTCCACGAGTGGATAGTAAGGAGATGTTTTTAGTCTGCTATATTGCTTTGGCCCTGTTATTTATTTATTTATTTAGTTAGTTTCTTCTCGAACCATTTTATACCACTGTAGTCTCAGCTACTTGAGAGACGGAGGCAGGAGGATGGCTTGGGCACTGGAGTTCTGCGCTGTATGAGCAGATCCATCCAAAACTACCCCCCAAAGTCTGAGGATGCTCTTTTGTTTCTTTTTTTGTGCAACTCCATATAACACATAAAAGGTCACTTTCTAAGGGTCATGGGTTAACGCATGTTTTATCTGTATATCTATAAAAACAGGTTTTTGCTACACTTTCACATGGAAAACAACAAACTAGCCTTTAAACAAAACGTTGTGCTTTCTCATATGATTTAAATAGAACATGTGTCGAACTGGTTTCTTCAAGGGAAAGTTGTCTGAAAATGCTAAACTGGCTTCTTCAAAATGACTATTTCACCTAGGAAACAGCTCTTCTTGTGTACAGAACTGTTGGATGTGAACAAAGCCTTTAATTATTCCCCAAATAATTTCTGAACAGCTAAGATCAATGCATTGAATGAGAATTCGATCAGACATTTGTCTTCTATATGCCTAAAAAAAAAAAGTAGTTTTTTCCTCAATGCTCCCTCCCAGTGTCTCTGAGTCCTTTCTTCCCTCTCTCCTCCTACCCCTTGGTTCTATAGCAGATACTTAAAGAGAATGCATGGGCTGAGGATAAAGTGGGTTTGGATTTCTTTCCTACCAGATCTATGTGAATGTGGGCAATGGTTGCAGCATCCTGAAATGACTCCTGCACCTCTTTTCTCATCCACTCCAGGAATTTCTGAAGCATGTTCTCTCTCAGGCACTTAGTGAACCGGCCTATAGTTTCCTGACAGCTGGATCAGAGCAGGAGCTGTTATGGACCGTCAGGGAGCATGGACAGTGGTTTGGGGATGGATCCTGCAGGGAGTCCTGCTTCTATCTCTGTGGATTAGTTGATTCTCCACTCCCTTGTTTTCCATACTGTGTGCTGTTTTCAGATTTATTTTCGTGAAAACTCACCTTAGACCCCTTGCCTGCTCTTCACTGAATCTTCATTGCCTACAGAATAAAATCCACACTCTTTGGATTAAAGATTGCCTGCAGCCTGAGCCTGCCCTGATGTTCCTGTCCTACCTCCTTCAGCATTCCTGATCTCACTAAGCAGGGGCCTCATTTCTTGAACAGGCCGGGTATGTTTGCTTGTGCTCTTTTCTCTGCTTGGATTTCCCTTTTTTCCATCTGTGCTTGAGATAATGCTATTCATTCAGGGCCTAGTTCTAATATCAC
>NW_003852527.1:1411410-1438871 GCF_000181295.1 Otolemur garnettii | reverse complement strand
TTTGCTACTTGGTTTGCTTAAATATTTATTTATTTTGGATATAATGTCAGGACAATGTGCAGGTGGAGTGAGAAGGAAAGTCACAGTTTGAATCCAGATGTGATTCGGCTGTGCCCCTATGAATCTAGTGAGGATTAGGGGTGTTCATGATCATGCCAGAGGTCTGTTCACGTGGAACTGAAGTTCATTTGGCGTAAGAACCCATGCAAAGAAATCAGCGATACCAAGCTTGACCCCAGTAATAAAAAGTAATAAAGATTTAGTTGTAAGGTGCTTGAGCTTGATAACAGCTTGGGTATTATGTCAAATTACTCTGTATTATATGAGGACTTTAGTTTATCTCCAGAGGTGTTCATTGGAGCAGTGGAATCTTGCAGGAATAGACCCATTGTGAGCACATGTAAGTCACCCCTTGGCAACTCCTGGAATAGTGAAGGGGCACTTTGATGACGGCAGAGGCCTTACCTGAGCAGGTGGAGAAATTCTTGAAATTTGCGATGTGTGTATTACACTTTGCATGACCTTTACATGATGAAGTCTGAGAAACTCAGGTTGTGCTTTATGTTGTATCTTTCCACCAAGACATAAACAGTATGTCTTTATGAGTGTTTCTTAAAAGCAATGGTCAATATAGTTCTCCCTTTATATCCTACTGATGTGGTACTAATTCTGGCTTTCATCATTTCTTCCCTGGATGATGAGAGGAGCTATTATTTTCCATCCTCTATTCTTATGTATAGTCCAGTAATTCATTCTTCTTATTGCTGTTTTCTTGATGATAAACTTTTCTCCGCTCTCATCTGCGGATGTGTGGTCTACTTTTCTCTCCCGCGTTTTCTTTTTGATGTTGTGGGAGATATAGTCTTCTCTGCGCTGTTGTTCTGTTCTGTGTGTTTTTGTGTCTCTCCAATTTTTGTGTTGAAATCTAACCCCCATTGTGTGGTATGAAGAGGTGGAGGCTATGGGAGGACCAGGCTGCGAGTGGGATTAGTACCCTTATGAAAGAGGCTCAAGGGAGCTTGCCTGCCTTACTGGGTGACCACACTGCAACAAGGCCCCATCGTTGAAGCAGAGAGAAAGCCCTCACTTGACACCAAATCCGCTAGTGCCTCGACCTTGGACTACTTTCAGAACTGGCAGCAACAAATTTCTGTTGTTTATTAATTACCCAATCTAATGTATATTATAGCAGCCAGGATGAACTGAGACCAATGATATCACCAAAGGTATCATAAGAAGAGAGAAATAGTCAAAGAATTTCTGGAAATTATAAAGCCATCTATTCAGAACTGAGATATTCATAGCACAATACAAGCATAGGACGGGACTCCTGGAAAACTGCCCAAATGTCATGAAGGTTACATTTTCTAAAGATGGGAGTTTTTGGATAAGAAGTAAGTCACACTAGGTATGTTGGATTTAAAAGATACTGCTCTTGAGAAAAATGAATTGAGATAATTTTGTACCGGTCATCATAACCTGATCACATAAAATATTTTGATTCCTAATATTATTTAAACTTGACCTCCCTAAGTAAACAAAACAGTTGATGATAATAACCAAACTCATATTTTTCATGAGTGGCTCTCAGGAGTAAATGATAAAAAGTCAGCCTCCATTCTGATGTGGGGATTGGAGAGATGTGCCTGCAGGGGTTGGCTCTGCTCTGGTAGACTGGGGAGGAGTAAGGAGCCCTAGGCAAGGACCAAGTTCTCACCCAGAGGGAGGTGTGGAGGTAGCAGCTGATCCCTTGGGTTCAACTCAGCGCCTTGTCCTTTTCTCAGCTGAGCAGAGAGAAGTCTTGCTCTGGGGTGTCCTGCATTGGAAGGAAGGGCTAAGAGATGCTACTTTATTTTTAATCTCCCATATGTCACGAAAAATCGCTTTCCGTTTTTTTTTTTTTTTGGTGAGAAATATTTGAGGACATGAGTAAATGGGAATTAAAATTAAGTGAATCGAGCATCACACTAACAGAATAGTTACTATAACCACAGATAAACAACTTCACCTTCTATGTTGTGCTGTACTTTATTTAATATTTGCTCATCTGCATTTCCCCAGATCACTACGTGTAGCCTGACATACACGCCGCTGCTCTCAGCCGTGTACACACCCACATGGGGGAGAAAGGGAGCTATACAGAAGGTCACGATGATATGAGTGATTCTATTTTCATACTATGTACTTTGCAGTAGTTTCTAAATGTTTATTTTCTAATAGGAATGAAACAAGATGAGATTTTTTAAGCTAAAAGGATAATTTTTTCCATCAATTTGAGTGACTTTTTCTTCTACATTTCTGCATTTATATTTTTCTAAGAGCATACGTTACTTTTGTTATGGAAAACTTCATTTTTTAAATAAGAGAATAAACTAAAAATAGAAATTGTTATGTTAAAGGTTTATTTCGATGCATAGGTTGGATAGGTAATTTTTTTCTCCTTTTAAAATTCAGAGTTAAATGACTTAGTTCTTATATAATACTACACTTCATAAAATTTCTAAAAAGGTACTACAAAGTACTTTTATATAAAAACTTATTTGTTTACAAAGAAACTTTATGATATGTCATTTCTTTACTATAATGTTTGTTTACTTTCCATTTTAGTTTTACTTTCTTAGATTATGTTAATATTTGAATTTTTTTATACACATACTAATTAAAAAATAAGAGCAGTTTGAACCCTCCTTCTGAACCCATACAAGTGAAAGATAAATGTGTGTGTATGTGTGTAACACATGTGGAGATATTGTGTTTTATTGTTTTTATTTTGAAACAAAGTTTTTGTCTGTTGTGCAGGTTAGAATGCAACCTCACAGCAACCTCAAACTCCTGAGCTCAAGTAATCCTCCTGTCTCAGCCTCCTGAGTAGCTGAGACTACAGGTGTGGACCACCATGACTGGTTAATTTTCAATTTTTTTTTTTTTTTTAGAGACAGAGTCTCACTTTATCACCTTGGTAGAGTGCTGAGGCATCACAGCTCACAGTGACCTCTAACTCCTGGGCTTAGGTGATTCTCTTGCCTCACCTCCTGAATAGGTGGGACTACAGGCACCCACCACAATGCCCAGCTATTTTTTGTTGAAGTTTGGCTGGGCTGGGTTCAAACCTGCCACCCTCAGGATATGGGGCCAGTGCCCTACCCACTGAGCAACAGGCACCACCTTAATTTTCAAATTTTTTGTAGCCACAGGGTCTTGACATGTTGCCAAGGCTGGTCTTGAGCTTTGGGTCTCAAGTGATCCTCCTGCTTCAGCTTCTCAAAGTCCTGGGATTATGGGCATGAGCTGGATGCTTTGCTTTTAATCAACCTCTTATTTTAAACTAGTTATAAATTTACAAAAAAACTCAAAGTTAGTACAGAGAGTTCCTATATACCCCACACCAAGTTTCCCTACTATTAGCATATACATTTGGTGCAATTAATTAACCAATATTGATATACATTATTATGAACTAAAGTACACACTTTATTTGAATTTTACTAGTTTTTACTTAATGTTCCTTTTCTGTTCTAAATCTGGTCCAGGATACAACTTTAGGCTTATTTGAGTCTTCTTAGACTCCTTGCCTGTGATGGTTTCTTAGAGTTCTCTTCTTCTGGATGAACTTGAGAGCTTTGAGGAGTGCTAGTAAGGTACTTTGGCAAAAGTTTCTCAGTTGGGATTTGTCTGATGTTCTCTGCATGATTAGACCGTGGTCGTGGGTGTTTGGCAGGAAGACCCACATCACAGCGTATCAAGAGCACATTCTGTCTACACAACGCTCACCTTGACGTTAACGTTCACCTTGATCACTTACCAGCTTGATTGTCAGGTTTCACCAATGTGAAATTACTGCTTTTTCCCTCTTTCCATTCTGTCCTCTAAGGAAGGAAGACACTCAGCATAGATTCCACTTGAGGAGTGGAGATTTGCTCCTCCTTCTTGAGGGTGGTGGATCTGCCATCCTTCTGTCTTTCATTTTGTTTATTCCTCTATTTCATTTGAGAGAGGACTATATAGACTTAGTGCAACGAATGTTTGAGTTGGGAAATAAAGGAGCAGGTGTACAGGCCAGCAAGATATTGTAGGAAGAGGCAGAGACTGTAGAATATTTACATTGAGACTCTAAGAGGGAAATGAGTCAAAAACACAGTTGGAGTTTATTGGTTAGTTTTTTTTTCTTTTAATTTTAAAGCAGTCACTGTTTATGGACTGACCAGATTATAGAAATCATCAGGGCAGATGTCTTAGTTCACTCCTCTAATAAGCCTGTTGATCTGCTCCTCCCTGTTGCCAGCATCTCCACTTTCTACACAGAGGGTTGTCTTCTGACAATAACTTGAAGGGCCACAGGAATAATTTGCTTCTTTGAAGCATTTTCCGACAGTATAGATCTCATATATCAGATCCTCCATGCAGAGAATGCCATATTTACCAAGAGAATGAGCTGTTACCTGTCAATGCAATTCACTTCTTACTGATTTTGCCATAAACACTCTTGTAGATAAACTCATTAGTGACTTCAGGTGTGGGCACCCTAATGCAGTATATGGTTGTACAACCCTCAGCATGTTAATCAAGTCCTTAACAAAGGTTTGAGCTTAACAAAGGTTTCATGGAAGATCTGGTGAAGGCAAAAACCTTCCACACCTTTCTGACCTTTGTACTCCCACCATTGATATCTCTGATCCTGGTGACAAATGCCAACTTGGGTTCTGCAGGTACAGAGAAGTTGTCAGCTTTCCTTGCCATCCTGGCCATTTGCATCTCAGTTCCTTACATCGCCCTTGTGATAAGGCCCAGCTTTTTCATAGATAAGCTTCCTCCTTGCTTGCCTTTCAAAGCATCTTTTGAGCACACTTCTTTCTCAGATGCTTCGTCTTCAGCTCTATCATAGAAAATTCTTTCACTTTTTCTTAAGCATTTCTGGCACAGCAGGAAGCTTCTTTTTGTTTTCTTCATCACACTCCATGGTTCCAGGTGGAAAGAGAGGACAGTGGAGTTTGGATAAACAGAGCAAAGGGTGTACAGGGACCAAATGGCGTGTGTCCCAGTCTTGTGATCTCTCACACTGTCATGTGTGTGCTCTCTCTCCACGTACATACACACACACACGAACACTTGTACATACACACTTTTCCTGACTTTTCCTAAATTGTTTTGAGTCAAGTTGCAGAACTACATTTCCTTTATCCTAAAAATATTTTAATGTGCATTTTCCAAGGACAAGAAATAATTCTCTTGCATAGCCACAGTGCAATGATCCAAATCAGGAAATTGGCACTGATATATCACTATTATCTATTCTATAGATCTTATTCAAATTCGGATCACATTATCCTACTTATGTCCTTCACAGCAAAGAAAAAAATTTCTAGTCTAGGATCCACAGCAAGATTCCGTGTTTCATGTAACTGTATCTCTTTAATTTCCTTTAATCTAGAACAGCTGCTCAGTGACTGCTTTCCATTACCCCCATCTGGGTCTGTGTGCAGTTTCCTCACGTTTAGACTCAGAGTGGATGGATCGCTCACTAAAATAATTTCACTAAAAAATCAATATTTTATGATTATATATACCCTCATATTAACCTGAAATGCAAAAAAAAAAAAATCCATCTTTCCCTTGTCTGTTTGAAATGCCATATTTTTCATCTGCTTACTTGTCATATGTATACAGGAGTCTGTAGGTGTTGTATTCATTTGGCAATTAATACATCAGCTCTGTGCTCTGCATTTCATTTGCACAATGATTTCTGATGTGAAAGTAAAATGTCAAATAGTTTGTGTTTCTCAGTCACTAATCTCAGGTTCTAATATTTTTATAAATGATTTGCTGAACAACTGGATTTGGGAGTGTAAAAACAGAACCCCCCTTTTCTTCTCCCACTTTTTTTTCAGTCTCCTCTTCTTTTCTGGGAATATACTGGGTGGACCCCACAGCTTTTCAGATATTAAAAATCTGTTTCATTCTGATATGGAAGCTTCTCTCATTTCCCAGCTCAGGCCTGATTCAGGTTCAGAAACTTGACACAGTTCTTTGGGGTCAAGCATGGTGATGGCAGTTGTGATGGTTAATTTTCGGTGTCATCGTGACTGGATTAAGGAAAAGTAAAGGTAAAGTAAAGTAAGTAAAAGTAAAGGATTAAGGTAAAGCAGTGTTTAGGGGTGTGTCTGTGAGGAGGTTTCCAAAGGAGACTGACATGTGAGTTGGTGGACTGAGCAAGGGAGATCTGTTCTCTGTGTGGAGGAATCAGCTGGGGACCATGACAGAGAAAAAAAGGCAGAGGAAAGGCAAATTCTCATTCTGTCTCTCCTGGAGTGGTGACACTCTTCTTCTCCTGCCCTTGGACATGAGAACTCCAGGCTCTCCAGCCTCTGAGTTACAGAACTTATACCACTGGCCTTCCAGGCTCTCAGGGATGAGAGTTCACTACTGACCACCCTGGTTCCGGGCTTTCAGACTTGGACTGAGCTACATACACAACCAACATGCCAGGCCTGCAACTTGCAGTTAGGCTGTGCTGGGGACCTCTCAGCCTCAGTGAGCCAACTCCCCTCATCAATTCCATCTTATATCAATCAATCAATCAATCAATCATCTATCATCTCTCTATCTATTTATCTATCGTGTGTCTGTTCATGCATCTATCCATTCTGTTGGTTCTGTCGCTCTGGAGGACTCTGACCTAGACAGCAGGCCTCTTCACTCTTTTTCTACCTCACTCTTCTATTGACCGGCGGCCCATGCCTCCTCGTGGTTGGAGACAAAGGTGGGAGAGAGAAGGTCTTACCTGGTGAGGGTAGGTCTTACCTGGTGTTTTTCAGGGTGGCAGGTGCTCTTTTGCTTGTGAGACATGGGGACCTCCTGCTGCACCATTCCCTGAGGGGATGGACATTTCTTCCCCTTCCACTGAGTCCAGCTCGCCTGACTCCAGTGTGCCCCCTTCTGCAGACCCACGTATTCCATGGGAAGAGGTGAGTGTCCTGCTCCCTGCCAGCTGGTGGACACATGGCCGTGCCACTGCTGCCCTTCCCAGTCTCTGTCATCAGAGCTGCTCTCCATGTGAGAGTGAGATGCCACATCAGGCTCTCCTCGGAGCTCCAGCACTGGCATATGCTCCAGACCCAGAGGGTCTTCCATTCCACTGTGCGTTAGGAATCGGAGAGAAAGGCAGCCTCAGCAGAAAAGAGATTAAAAAACACTGCACACAATTTTTAATGAAAATAACTGAAAGTTTAGAATAACAATTTTTAAAAATTATAACTTTATGAAAATTAACAGAAGAGAGAGAAAATCAGAGTAGAATAAGCCACTGGAAAAAATAAAAAGGCAGTCCAGTAGGCGATGTCATCATTTATGGGTCTGGAGATCCAGGAACAAAAATTTCTACCCTTTGTCGACTGTACCAGAGCAGAGAAAATGATGGAGAGAATCTTAGCACATTCTTGGAGGCTCCCTAACCCTGATGGCTGTAGCCAGGCGCAGGAAATGTGCTGCCAAATAAATGTCAGGCACGAATAAAGATGTGAGAATCCTGAATACATTGTTAGCAGCTTGGATCCAACATTGTATTACAAAATTACACAGGACTTATTTCAGAAAGTATAGTTCAGTTCAGGCAACATATGAGTGCAACTTAATCTATAAAAAGGTAAAGGGAGAATGACCACAAGATCATTTTGAGAGGTTGCTACAAAGGAGTTAGATAAAATTCTCTCTACAACTTTAGACACTTCTTTGTTTAAAAGTTTTATTAATTTGCATTTATTTTGTAATGTAAAAACCTATAAAGATTTTTTTAAAAGAAAATTTAATTATGACATAATCTTCATTAAAAATCATTGATATTACCTTATTTTATATAGTAGGAGCTCTTAGGCCCATTTGCCCATCAAAACTATCTTTCAAGCTTTAAACATCTTTGGTTTCCTGTAGACTTCACCTCAGACCCAATGAACCAGCATCTCCAGCTTATGGCCTAGGAATCTGTAAAATCTGTACAGATCTCAATTTTTTTGAGACAACGTTTCACTCTGTTGTCTCAGACAAGAGTCCCGTGGTGTCATAGCTCACAGCAACCTCAAACTCTTAGGCGTAAGAGATCCTCCTGCCTCAGCCTCCTGAGTAGCTGGGACTAAAGATGTGTGTCACCACGCTAAGCTAATTTTTCTATTTTTAGGAGAGATGGGGGTCTAACTCTTGTCTGAGACTGGTCTTGAACTCCTGAGCTCAAGCTCCACCCACAATAGCCTCCCAGAGTGGTAGGATTACAGGCATGAACCACTGCACCCTGTTGGAATCTGTATTTTTAAAAAGCTCACTTGGCAGTTTTTATATGGCCAGACTGGCATCAATTAACAGAAAGTGTTTGGAAATCAATAGACCAGATAAAGTCCAAATTTAGTATTCAGTGTTATAACGCTTTGGAAGCGTCTGCTTTTATAGCTAAAGTAGTTGGCTTTGGGGAGAGGAGAGCCCTTGGATGCGGCAGGGCTGGGTGCAGAAATGTGGGATCAGTCTTTAAAGGACAAAAACTGAAAACTTAAAACATAAGGGGATGACATACATAAATGAGAAACTATGTTCCATATTCAGAGCCACAGACAGGTGGAGGATAGCTCTGCCACAAACTTGTTATTTCTCCAAATTTCAGAGTTATAGTTAATCATGTCATAGATTAAGATGGAAAAAATAAAGCCAATCGCTAGGAGAAATTAGTGCTTGCCTAACATGTCTTGTGACTGAAGAATTGTATTTTTCTATGTTTCAAATTATGGAAAATTTTAACCTTGCAACAGCAAGCCATTAAGTCATTCTATTCATTTTGTACAGATCTGAACTAGGGTTTTGCTGGTCAGAATTTCCGTCACACACAGCTCACTGTTTTAACTATGCAGACAGCATCCTTCATTATAAACGTGTCGATACTTAAAACCACTTAGAAAAAATGTGTTACGATTAAAATCTTACTTAGGACAACATACATTGTAAACATATTGTAAACAGCTCATTTGATGTACAAAGATAGAGAATATTTGAAAAAAAAAAAGGCCCCTCTGATTCAGATTGATAATTCTAATCAGCTTGCAGAGCGGGCAGTGTCTTTCCCCTCTTTGTATCCGACTTTGCATGTAGACAGGTTGTATGATGCAAAGATGATAATTTCTTTTACTCCTGGTATTTTCCTTCTGTCCATTCAGCTAGGTAGTAGCACACTCTCAGGGAAGAAAGAAGAAAAGACATCCCCCTTTCTGACTCTTGTTTCCAAGTACCAAGCCCACTAAGGGGAGAGGGAAGCCATGCAGAGAATATCACTAAAGAGACAGCTCTCAATCTTGGCTACACATTACAGTTCCTTGGAAGTTATTGAGAATACCTCATGGACTCAGCCACACCTCCCAACAATCAGGTCAATGTCTTTGGAGTTAGGAATCAGTATATTTTCTTTTTGACAGCTTGCCAGCATTTTATTTACAATTCTAATATATTGCTACAGTTGGTGACTATTGTTCTAAGAGAAAACTAGCAGAGAGAAACATTTTTACCTGACTTAAAAATGAGATTCTCCAGGGCTGAGAAGAGAGAAGAGAGAGGTCTATGCTTTTCAGGGAGTTAAAATTTGGCTGTGCTTTGGTAACGCCCCAAAGAGGGATTGCTGCCTGCTGCCCTTTCTAGGGAAGTAAGACCCGGTGGGCCTTGAGGAGTTTTCAGCTTTATGGAAAAATCTTGTACCACACACTTGGCTTAGAAGCAGCAGAGACAACATACGTCTGTTAACTTGGCCAAACAGATGACCGATGACGTGAGGCACAACCTCCCCTTTGTATCTTTTCCTTTGAAACTGCATAAGCCTGGGAATCTTTATAGGACCCTGAGTTGGGGGGTTGAAGAAGCCTTACTTACTACTATTCCAGTCTGATGAGATGGTGCCCAAAATCACTGTTCAGTTGATTTAGAGAACAAATAGGTATGATATGTCTAGAAACACATGTTAATAGTTATGGACTGAATGAATCAAAGCGCCTTATTCACACGCCTGAGGACAATACAAGGGAACTATATCAGGTATTGTCTCTAATAGTAAGAAAATTCAGCTTAATTTTCCTGCCATTCAGTTGTAGAAACATGGTTTCTGAATCCCTACGTGTGAAGTGGGATGAACTAATTCTAACAATGACAGCAGTTCAGCCAGAAAAGCAGGGAATGCAACTATTATAGGCCAACAAAGCAAGGCCCAGAGTGATTTGACTGATCGCTGAATTAGCAAAGAGCTCCATCTGCTGATGGTTTATGCACATGAGAACTAGGTAGGCGTTCATGTTGGTATTTCTTTCAGGTGACATTCCCTGAGTATGGCTTATAGCTTGTCTTGTTTTCAGGGAAGATTGTGGGCAGCTCAAGTAGTTCACCGGGGTGAGGTAGAGCGAGGGTGGGGGGTCTGTGAGTTGTTAGGAGTGGTATTTCCTTCTTACTCGCTAGGAAGATTCCTATGAAAAGGCTGTGGGCACTCATTATCCCTGAGGCGGAGGTGGGTTTGACAATTCCAGTATGCAAAGCTTCTTATCAAGAGACTTATCAAGAGGAAAATGAGATGTATCATTTGCCCTTTCTATGTGAGTGTCTTTCTCTGGGTGAGTCTAATTTGCTGAAAGAAGATGTTTTCTCCTTTAAATATTATTATAAGTGTCCAACGGTTCTTCACGTTTCCATCCCAGCTTAGGAGAATACACATATCTATCTACTAAAGTTCATTTATAGTACAATTAGCTCCTTGTCCAATTTATCAAAATTGCTCAAATGGTTTTCAATTAAAAACATTGGAAAAGCCTGTGATAACCCAAATAATCGGATTTAACTAATATAAACAAAAGCAAGATAGTAACAACAAAAACAAATTTAAAATTTAAAGTTTACTGAGAGTTCATCTATAATTGGTTAGATTATTTACTTGAATATGGGAAATAGCTTGTAAGCTTCCTATATCTTCGTGACTGCCTCTGCGAGTTCTGGGGGAGCTTGAATTTCAGGTCGGGGGCCACTGACTATGTAGGAAAGGAAAGTGTGACCCAGGCACATGTGCACTGTGCAGGGGCCTGGGACAAATAACCGCAATCTTACAAGACCTGGGCAGTGTGACAGCAGAATGGGTTGGCTGGGGACTTCTAGCTGTTCAGGTAGTTCTCTGCTGTGTCCCATGTTGTACTGTTTATTGGATGAGAGCAGAGAATAACGTAACCCCTCATTATACAGGACAATGGTCTTTTTCATTAGCATAGGTATAGATACATGTATACAGATTACTGATCTGTTGTATTTGAGTTTGACTTTAAAAGGAATAACCACCGCGATATTTTGGCTGGAAGTCTTACCACTTTTTGATCTCTTTTACTTCTATCTTTTGGTCAAGACTCAATCAGAGGAGTGCTGACAAACTAGCTCTTTGGGAAAAACAAAACAACCCCTAAACACCACAAAATCCCTGCTTTGGACTGTTTGCTGATTTCCATGGTATAAATACTCCCATCATGACCAGTTCTAAGCTACCAACCTGACACTCCTGAATGTGAAGTTGGGAAGAGATACTCAAAATTAGCTCTTGAGAGCAGATAAGTATCAGCTACAACATAACACTGGACCTGAGCCAGCTGCATCCTCCAAGGTTGATGGGTTTGGGGTCTGACCAAGGTACCACTTAGCTAAGGTGACCAGATTTTAACATTGGTAAAGCTGGACACCATTGATCAGGGGTGAGGCAGAGGAAGGGTGTGTTCTTGATTAAAAATTTGGTCTATGGCTCGGCGCCTATAGCTCAACCGGCTAAGGCGCCAGCCACCTACACCTAAGGTGGTGGGTTCGAATCCCCAGCCCAGACCCGCCAAATAACAATGACGGCTGCAACCAAAAAATAGCCGGGCGTTGTGGCGGGCGCCTGTGGTCCCAGCTACTTGGGAGGCGGAGGCAGGAGACTCGCTTGAGCCCAGGAGTTGGAGGTTGCTGTGAGCTGTAATGCCACGGCACTCTATCCAGGGGGACAGCTTGAGGCTCTGTCTCCCAAAAAAAAAAAAAAAAAATTTGGTCTATATGGAGCAACAAAAATTTTCATAGAACGCAAAAATAGTATTGTAATATATTTTTTAATTTCAACATAAGTATAATTTACAAATATAATACCTTTAAAAAAAATTATGTATAGGGTGGCGCCTGTGGCTCAAAGGAGTAGGGCGCTGTCCACCGGGGCAACCTTGCCCCGAGGGGAGTAGGGAGTTTACATTAGCCTTTTCATTTCCAAATGAAGTTACATTAACCTCTTCATTCCCAAATGGAGTTACGTTAACCTTTTTAGCAGCCGAAATCCGTATATTACCTCCCCGTTTTCCTGCCCTGCCCTATATTATCCTGCATTCTTTCCAAAAATCAGGACTTTTTAAAAACCGCAGGACACGGGACAAATTGTTAAAGTCGGGACTGTCCCGCCAAAAGTGGGATGTCTGGTCACCTTACGCTTAGCCTATTGAGATGAAGGGGCCTCTGTGACTTCTGTGACCTCTGTGCATGTCCCTACAGCCCTGGAGAGGCAGGGCCCCAAAGGGCAGGCTTGAAAATGTTTGGCTTTGCCATAAATAATTTACGGTTGTTTTTGAGAAATCAACTTTTCCTCGGGGCAACAACCCTTGGAAAGTCCATCTGGGAGAAGCAGTTTTTGCTTTCTTCCTCCTGCTTTTTTTCTGGCAGGCAGTGGGGTGGAGGAGACAGCTCGCTGGAGTCACAGCACATTTAAGTTTCTTTTCCAGGTGTTAATCTTGGGAGCTCCACTTACCCTTTCTGAGGCCGTTTTCTTACCTTTAAAATGGAGAATAATATTTACATCATGGTGTTGTGGGAAGTATTGATTAGGATAAGGCCCAAAATACTGGGTGTGGAGGAGGAACTAAGATTAAATGTTACTCCTGATATTTCTGATTTGTCCCCTGTCCCCATTTCCTGATCGTATTTTCTGTGGTTCCATTTACTTGGTGTGTCTTCTGAATGGCCTGCATTATTTTTGTGTGAGCTTCTTTATCCTACATTGTGGAACAGAATCTTCCTGAAGAAAGCCTTCAGACCATTATTTATGTACCAAAGTATGTGTCTACAGTACATTAGCTCGAAGAGTTGCTTTGTGACAGAAAGGTCTATGTTCCTACATACTCTTAATGTATGAGGCTGATTATATTCTCTGTGGAGATTCACAGTGTGCCTTCACATGTTAGATTCCCTGCAAAAAAAATATAATCCTGTTTAGCTTTCCTTGATGTATTTCTCAAAATGATTTGACCACACGCCTTTGTGTGTATACGTGCGTGTATGCAGAACAACCGCCAGTTCTCAGAATGCACTGTGAGCAATACTCTCTCGTGAGCTCTATCTCGCCGTGTTACCCACAGGAAGGGCGCACACTGAGATACACTGAGTCTCTCCTGAGTAAACCATAGTCCCAAGAAAGGTTCCACAAGTGTTAGGCGGATGCATGACTCAGGAGAAATGTCAGTACACCTAGTGAATTTGCTTCTATTAGAACCTAATGAAGCATTTTTGCTACCTTATCTGATTGGAATATCATGCACTACAATATGTGATGCCCAGGGAACTTACATTAAATTTGTAGCTTTATCATTTTGGTTCCAAATACTATAATCATCTTCCAAAATCGAGTTTCCGAAAACAGCAGCTAAGACTATGATCTTCATTTCTTTTTTTTTTTTTTTTTTTTTTTGAGATGGAGCCTCAAGCTATCCGCCTGGGCAGAGTGCCATGGCCTCACAGCTCACAGCAACCTCCAACTCCTGGGCTCAAGCGAGTTCTCCTGCCTCAGCCTCCCAAGTAGCTGGGACTACAGGCGCCCGACACAGTACCAGCCATTTTTTGGTTGCCGCCATCATTGTTTGGCGGGCCTGGGCTGGGGATTCGAACCCGCCACCTTAGGTGTATGTGGCTGGCGCCTTAGCCAATTGAGCCACAGGCGCCGAGCCCTAATCTTCATTTCTTAAGTTTATAGGTAGCTATTTCAGCATCAGTCTTTCTCAATTGTCACTGACTAGCCTTCTAGCATTTTGTTGGTGGGACATATAACCGAATGATTCCTGTCCCAGTTCTTTTTTCACAGGCACAATTCCAGTGCACCTGTGACCAACTTTTATTTTGATAAACCCAAATGTACTTACCAATTTGAAAGCTGTTAAATTATAGTTGAAGAAATGGTCTATGTTTGAAGAGCTGTTGTTAGGAAGTGACCATTCCATGTGAGGGGCAATTTAGGAAGAACTTGATTTTGATAATCATTAAGGCCAGAAAGAACAGTAAGCTGATGACTTTTCTGGAGTAGGGCGCCGGCCCTATATACCGGAGGTGGTGGGTTCAAACCTAGCCTTGGCCAAAAACTAAAAATAAATAAATCGAACGGTATCTTTCCTGTGTGAAAGTTGAAAATATCTGCTGATAAGCTTTCTATTTGTGACTTAACAGATTTGAAACAAATTTCTTTTTTTTTCTTCTTGGTTCAGTGTCACTGCTTCATTAATGTAAAGAAATTAATGATGCATTTCTTGTTTGGAGGGTCTACCAGTACTATGCAACGTAAGATCAAAGGTCAAAGTTCAACCAGAAATTGTGCTAAGAAGGTTGAAACAATTTGGAAGAAATGAATGAGCCTTATTTTAAGGTGTAATTAGCTGATGTATCACAGTTCAGATTATTTCAAAAGTAAATAAATTATTCATTAAATGTAAACGGTTGTATTTTTGCCACTTTCCCCTCCTTTCCATGCTCTGGTGGGGCCGAAAAGTACATTAATTTTTGTTTTGTTCCTCATGAATATTACCAAATATCAGCCTCTGAGTGATGCCTGCTGGTGACACACTGAGAGCTAATATGGGGCTGTGATAATCCCTGTGTCTGACAATGGTAATCTTTTTCTAAGCGAAAGTGATAGTTTATAAAGGATAGATAGGAAATAGAGGACAGACAGGAAAGCTTCCAATACAGTAGAAAGGGTCCTAGCTGGGTTGCCCTGACGATTGTAATCTTGATTGAAAAACCTATAGTCAAGGCCTGCAGGAAAGAGGGCCTTCTGGGAGTCTCCCCAGCTAGATGACAAGGTGGAACCAGAGCCTGGTGCCATGTGGATTCCTCAGAGCCAGCAGGTCAAATGAGGGAGGGATTTAGGATGAGACAGGGAGCCCTTAAGTTGTGATGGTTGGGCTGTTGTTGCTCAGCATCTGTGTTGTCTTTTTCTCTGAGCAGCCTCAGGAGAACCACTGGGTCATGAAACACCATTTCTAGACAATTGTAGAGACTGTGCTGCCACATGCAGCGTGGTGACAAAGAGACTGGCCCCAATTCCACCTCCGCCCAGATGTACTATGGAAGTTCCTCTTCTGAGCCTCTGTTTCCTCATCTGTACAATATGGCCCAGCAGAGCATTTAAAAAATGTATATAAAGGGCTGGGGACCTGTTAGGTGTTTAATAAGTAGTAATTGTTATTGTTATACACTTTAATTTCAAAAACTGAAGGTGTCCGCTCTCAAACTAGTGGTTTGGAAGTTACAAAAGTAAATTCAAAGAGAAGGCGTCTCTTTCATGGAATAATTTCAGTATTTTTATCTCTACTATTTCCAGCAAAGACAATATTAGTCTAAAATATAAAAATACATGCATGCACATGACTTTGACTACATAAACAAAACCTCATTTGATTAGAAACATGTTCCAAATTACTATATAATATATTCATTTTAACAACTAGACAATTATTTGAAAATAAACCTTTCCCCCCATTGGCAATCTCTTATTTTCAATTTCTACTTATTTTTCATACTGTTATTTCTGATAGTGTTTGTTTCAACATTATATTTCCTTTATAGAAAATAAAAGTGGTTTAGAAGCAGTATCTCATTTTAGTGAGTCTCATGTAATATCTAGTCTGTACAATAAGGTCATTTCTGCATTGTTAGCTACCATAAAGGTTTGTTTACATGGGTATAGAACTCAAATGTCTCCTCACCAAAACTTGCATAAGAGAGGTATATGCAGAACTTATCAATGTAGAATTTAATCCATCTTGCAAAAATATTCCATTTGGTATAAATCTTCATATGTATGTAAAAACACACAATACACATATATGCATATAATTTTTGTGTATATGGAGTTTTAAAAATATATGTGCATACATGCTTACTTAAACTAATGTATGTATGCATTTTGCTATGTGTTTATCTGAATGCCAGAATAGTAAATTTCTATTTCAATGAGACTTGAAAAAAGATAAATGAATGGCAGGTGGTTTCTCCTTCCTTTTTACAACTTCTTTGCTCTTCCTCCCTGCTCTCCAAAGGAACTACCACTGATCTGACCAGATTTCTGGATTTTGATTGGCCCCTCTTTGCTTCCCTGTTCAGCTCTCCCTTCTTTTTCTATGGTCTCCAGACCATGGACTCCCTCACTGTGCCGTTTCCTCTTGTAAAAGCATTTAGGTACTTGGAAATTCTAACAGGGACAAGCAAGCTCTGCCTTAGCTCAAGGCCCAAACCAGGTACTCCAGCCCACATTTCCTATAGATTCCTGGGCTAGAAGCCCTTCCTACCCAACTAACAAGACAGTGGTCATTCAAGTTTCCCTGACTTTATGTGGTAGTTCTCTCAGGAACCGCGGGTAAGAACTGAGCTGGTCAAGGCAGGTTTGTTCCCAACCCTTGTAGTATAATACTGCTGAAGCCTTGCTTGGGCTTTCAGATGAGCAAACTAATTTGGTTAGTTAAAATTAAATTCTGTCATTTGAGGTGAAAATTTTGTTTCTTTTTTCTGGATTATTACCATAACTCAAATTAAGTATCTCAGATAGATATTAAGTACTGCTAAGTACTAAATTATTACGGACTTGAGGACTGGGATAGTTGACTTAACTTTGAACAATTATTTTATCTTTTACTTTTTTTTTTTTTTTTAAGACAGAGTCTCACTATGTCGCCCTCAGTAGAGCACCATGGCCTCACAGGTCACAGCAACCTCAAACTCTTGGGCTTAAGTGATTCTCTTGTCTCAGCCTCCCAAGTAGCTGGGACTACCGGTACCCGCCACAATGCCTGGCTATTTTTTTGTTGCAGTTGTTATTGTTGTTTAGCTGGCTCAGACCAGGTTTAAACTCAACAGCTTGGGTATATGCAGCCAGTGCCCTACCCACTGAGCTATGGGCGCCGTCTGAACAATTATTTTTTCATTCCTGATGTTGCAAATGTCTAGGATACTGTGCCACAAGATGCATTTACATGGACATTGCCCAGAGTATTGTTTCCTATGATATTATTTGTATTAGTGGATATTTTTTAAAAATCAAATAGTAACTTCTAACCTTGGCAAATGGAATAGTCTGAAAAAGCCTTCAACCATGAAATGCTGGATCAAAAATAAAAAAAAGTATAATTTGAATGCATGGCTCCAATAGCAAAAATTTAAGGGAATCCTCTGAGAATTTGAGCCCACAGAAATACACGATTGCTGGAGTTGGTGGCTGCTCTAAGTGTATATGCTGATCTTGAATGGTGATGGGCTTTGGTTTAACTATAGCAGGCTGCTGAGGGCCAGCGGGGTATCATTACACACTTTTCATAGGCAGTATCATTATACATTTATTCTAGAATATTAGCTCTCAGAGATCCCAGAGATTATTTTACCTAAATCTTTTGTTAAGGAGAAGACCCCGGGGCTCACAGAGTTTCAATGGCTTCCTTAGTGGCACAATCAGGAGAAGAATCCAGTTTTCTTTTTCTCATTTCAGAGTCCATTCTGTACTACTCCTTTGTCTCAATTATTTTTTTCATCCAAAAATGAAATCATGGACATGTGTATATGAGTATGTGTATATGAGTATGCACACAGGTGAGTCTTTTGGACGGAGGCCTGGGCAGTTGGTACAGTGTACACGTAACATGTTTTGGGATCAGACTTGATATTGGAGAGAAAGGAGAGCCTTAGGCTCTCCCCAGGCTGCTGAGGTGTTATTTCCCTCCCTGGTTCTCCAACTCTACTGAAGATGCTCCTTTAATTAATCCCCTGGTGCTATAGATTGGAAGAGCTGATACTACAACTTTTGTCAGTGTGCTTTGAGCAAGTGGAATTTGGGCATTTAGTTAGAGTTTTCTATCCATCGTGGTATCACAGGGCCCAAGCACTATGGTCTCTTCTTACCAGAACCACCCTTTTTATTGGAGGACCTGCAAAGTGTGATTGGACCCCCTAGTGGCACATTCCAACCTTCAGAGAAAACCAAAGAATGACCTGATCTCGTTTCCCTTCTGGAGGGTGGGTGTTTTGATATGGTCAAGCAAGGCTGAACAGAATTGTTTGAGCCTTCCAGGCAGAATAGTAATTTTATGTACTTTCCAATTGAATTCTAATTAAGTAGTTCAGGATCTTCTTAGTGAGGATAAGAAAAGGTAGATTTTCTTCTTAAAAATGTATCAGTAGCAGACTTCACTAATTTACTCCTACTGACTGTTGCAGTTTTATGACTGGACAACTTTTGGGAAAGTGTGGTAAAGGGATTCCAATTTAAATAAAATATGTTACTTGTTCCTGGAAAGTAGCACTACAATGTGCACTATCTGTTTTGGGGTTTTAACCTGATATTGACTAGTAGTAAACTGTGACTCTTTGAGTGCACATAATTACCCAGTATGAATAGTTTGATTCAGCATGGTTTTATTTTATTTTTAAATATACATTTTAATTATTTTTTCTCATTTGTTGATGTTGTCTACTTTCTCAGATAATAATGTAGACCAGTAGAGGAAGGAGAACATGATGCAAAAGGCAGGGTCTGGAACTGTCCATAGGTAGTGTTTTGAGGAGTGAAGAATCAGTAGAGAAAGGAGAACATGATGCAAAAGGGGGTTTGGAACTGTCCATAGGTAGTGTTTTGAGGAGTGAAGAGTCTAAGATGTTCAAGGGCCCAGCTGGAAAGGTCCTATCAAAATGATACCTGAGGTATGATGAAGTTTGCAAACCAGGGGAGATCTATCAGGCATATTTCTTCTATACACAAACTTTATATTGATAGTAAAATATAGAAGAAATGGGTCTTTTTACAAGGAAAGTAAAATTAATATCTTAAAAATACAGTGAAAAATATAAAGCATTTATAATGTTATTTAGAGCAAATTTTGATATTTTCTTCACACTGCCCTTTCTTGTATTACCCAGACAAAAGATTATAGGATGATATTCAAATGTATTTTATTGAAGATGTTTATTGTGAGGGATGAACTCAGAGACTCTAATGTGTAGATCTCAGCAGTAATGTATCTGGTATGAAGACAATTCTAGAGAAATGGATGATTCTCCATTGTTTTTCTTGAATATTATCGGCTTTGAACAGGAGCTGGATATTAAACATTAAAGGTGATCTTTCTGGGGTGATCTTGGAGCATTGGTGTTCCAAAGTGCCCATTGTAGTTTAAATGTGTCCCTTAAAATTTATTGCTGAAGACTTAATTTCTAATGCAACATTGTTGAGAAGATGGGACCTTTAAGGGGCTCTGCCCTCATGAATGGATTCAGTCTGTTATCTTGAGAGTAAGTTAGTTATCAGAGGAGTGGGTTCTTGATAAAAAGAATGATTTTCTTCCCCTTCTCTCATGCACACTTTCTTGCCCTTGTTCCTTCCACTGTGGGATGATGCAGTATAAAAGCCCTTGCCAGATGCAAGACCCATGCTCTTGGACTTCCCAGCCTCTAGAATCATGAGCCAAATAAATTTCTATTTGTTGTAAATTATCCAGTCTGTGGTATCCTCTTATATAAACCTAATATGTAGTAAGACAGTGCCTACTGAAAAAGGTCTGTGTAATTTGAAGACCAAATGATTATATATATTTATAATATATAAGATATCTCAGTGGAATACTGTATCTATATCTATCTATGTATATATGTATATATACATATATATATATATATAAAATGTATTCTACTGAGATATCTTTATTCTTACTTGGATAGATGGATCTCTAAAAAACAAGGTTCACAGGGGTAACTGGCAAACATGATTAACTTCCTTCCCCAGAAACAGCTTTGAGTCTACTTGGAGAATACTTAATTTGTCCCAAGATATAATGCCATTGACCACAGCCTACATTATTTTAGACTGTAAAACCATAGGATATTAAACTGTTGAAAATATTCTTACAGTATATTTATTTAACCTTGCAATTTTCACATCTTCAAGCTTATGCATGGCATATAAATATTTTAGGAGTTATTAATTCAGAATTTTGGGTAATTTGGAAAAAAGATAAGGCAAATATTTATCTGAAATGATATGGCTGAGTGCAGTAGCTCGTGCCTATAATCTTAGTACTCTGGGAGGCTGAAGAGGGTAGATTGCCTGAGCTCACAGTTTAGAAACCAGACTGAGCAAGAACGAGACCCTGATTCTAAAGATAGCTGGGTGTTGTGGCAGGCTCCTGTAGTCCCAGCTACTCAGGAGGCTGAGGCAAGAGAATCACTTGAGCCCAAAGAGTTTGAGGTTGCTGTAAGCTATGATGCCATGGTACTCTACTGAGGGTGACAAAGGGACACTCTCTCAAAAAAAAAACATAATAAAGAAAATGATATGCTTTCATGGTATTAAAAGTTGTAATAATATTTTAAATTTTCTTTAAATGTCAAGAAAATAAATTGTCAACTACTTCCAAGTTTATATGTCTACATTTCATACCAATAATTGATAGACCTTTCCCTCACCTTCTTCTTATAGATAAATCATGTACAAATCAGCAGTAAATGATTAATATGATAATTATATACTTGCTTTTTCATTAAACAGATTCTCAGTAGATATCTATTGTGCAACATCTTATGAAAGTATTTTCTTAAATGAATGAATGACTGTCAAGTACTTTGAAGTACAAAATTGATGTTTTAAAAAATATGCAATTCAGAATTTTTATTTTTTCATGTATATTTTTTTCTCAGTTAACTAACATTCTTCTTACCAGTACTTTAGTTCCACCTTAGAAAACTGGTCTAAGTTTAGGGTGGTGCCTGTGGCTCACTGAGTAGGGCACTGGCCCCATATACCAAGGGTGGCAGGTTCAAACCCGGCCCCAGCCAAACTCCAACAAAAAAATAGCCGGGCAATGTGGTGGGCACCTGTAGTCCCAGCTACTCGGAGGGCTAAGGCTAGAGAATCGCTTAAGCTCAGGAGTTGGAGGTTGCTGTGAGCTCTGAAGCCATGGCACTCTTCCAAGGGCAATAAAGTGAGCCTCTATCTCAAAAAAAAAAAAAAATTGGTCTAAGTTCTTAGAATAATCTCCCAACTAATCTCTCTGCCTCTACTTCCTCATCCCAAAGTAATATATTGCTCACAAAATTTTGTACAGATTATTACTTACAGAATTTTTCTTGTTTTACAGCTTTATTGAAAAATAATTGAAGTACAATAAACTATGCATATTTAAAGTATGCAATTTGGTGAGTTTGACATTTGTGCATTTCACTAAAACCATCACTGCAGTAAACATATCAACCTATCTGTCAGTCTTCAAAGACTGGTCATGCTCCTTTGCAATTTCTCCTTCCTGCCATCCTCAATGCATGCACTACCCCATGTCACTCTACCTCTAAGACAACCACTGATCTACTTTCTATCTTCTGTCATGATAGATTAGTTTATGTTTTCTAGATTTTATAAAAATGGAATCAGAGTGTATGTAATTTTTTGAGATCTGTATTCTTTCACTTGGAATAATTATTTTCAGATTCATTTATATCACTTTGATCATTACTTCTTATTGTTGAATCACGTTCCATTGTACAGGGATATTCCATCATTTGTTTATTCATTTATCTGTTGGTGAAAATTTGGGTTGTTTCTTATTTTTGGTTATTACAAATAAAGCTGCCGTCAGCATTCATGTACAAATCTTTGATGGACATATACTTTCTTTCTTCTATTTTATTTTGTTTCTATTCCCCCTTTAAGCAAAAGGATCAATTGAAAGAATCACTTTGACTAGTAATTTATCCTTTTATTGTAATTAATTAATTGGTAGAAATGGACTGTTTAATTGGTACTGAGTAGACTTATAGGGACAAAAAAACTAAGCCACCAAGATCCAACTCCCAACTCTGTGAATTTTGTGAACTTTGTCATTATTAGCAAACACAGAAATTTATTTTCTGCTTTTTTCCCCACAGAATCTACCTACATCTCCATTTTTTTAAGTGAATATTTTACATAATTAGTATCCAAATTACCTCTGTAATGATTAACTTTATGTATCCGTTTTACTGGGCTAAGGAATAGCTGCTAAAACATTATTCCTGGGTGTGTCTGTGAGGGTGTTTCTGGAGATTAGTGTTTGAGTTGATAGACTAATTGAAGACGATCTCCCTTGGCTGGGCATGGTGGCTCATGCCTATAATCCCAGCACTTTGAGAGTCTGGGGTGGGAAAATTGCTTGAGGCCAGGAGTTCAAGATTAGCCTGGGCAACACAGTGAAATTCCATCTGTAAAAAAACTTTCTTTAATTAATAAAAGGAGAAATTCACCTTTATCAATGCAGGTGGGCACCATCTAATCCACCTCAGGGCTGGAATAGAACAAAAATGTGGAGGAAGAGTGAATTTGTTCTCTGCTTGAGCTGGGACAGCCATCTCCTTTTTCCTTTGGACCTTGGCCCTCCTGATTCTAGAGCCCTGGGATTCAAAATGGGGCTTATACGATCAGCTCCCCTCATTCTCAGGCCTTCAATCTTAGACTAGAATGACATCATCAGCTTTCCTGGGGCTCCAGCTTGCTGGTGGCAGAGCATGGGACTTATCAGCTCCATAATCCTTGAGCCTATCCCTCATAACAAACCGGTTTGTATATATCTATATGTATTCCATTGGTTCTATTGTTTCTTTGAAGAATGCTAACTAACACAGCCTCTTATCAAAAATACCCTTTACATGCAAGGTTTTTTTAACTTAAAGAAATGTGTTATTTGGGTTTTTTAGTACCATAATTCATCCAGTCAAATATTAGATGTATTTTTTCATAGTTGTGAATCTGGATATTTTTTGCATAGTAAAGATCTGCAGAATTGATTTCACTAATGCATATTTAATAAATGTTTTCAATCTATGAAATAATGTTAAATTTCTGCCTTTGTATTTCACAAGGGAATGACACTTTGATGTGTTACGCCTACTTCACAAATAGCACCTGCTTTCAACTTAAAGCAATTGCATTTGGGAGTTTTAAGATCATGTTTGAATTCAAGTGTTATGTAATTGAATTAAAATTTTAAAAGTCACAATATTTGTATATGAAATAAACTTAATTCCAAATTGCATTTATGATTCTATAAAATTTGAGTTTTCAAGAAGAAAAAATCAAGCCAAAGGACAAAGTATTCTATTTCAATACATTAAAAGAATGCAGTATTTAAAATTTTATGCAATTATAAAAGGAAGGTAGACAAGAGATGAACAAGAGTTCAGTCTACAGACCTGTCCTGTTCTTCAGTTCTCAGTTTAACTATTTCTTCCTGAGGCTTTGCCTGAACCTCTGAAGTAGGTTTCATTGTTTATTCTGCACCACAATTCTCTACTCATTACTTCTATAGCATTTTTTAAATGTTCAATTATATGTTTATTAATTTGTTGCTTTATTCAGTAAAAATGTCACCATTGGGCTTGGGAGGTGAAATAGGCAATGTTTGTTGATTAATCCAATTAACTGGTGTCCAATGTGGCTGGGGCCAAATAGTCACATGCGTAAGAAAGAGCTTTTGGAATCGAAGAGCAGAAGAGATCAGGGCCCTCAGCACAGCCGAGAGACTTGGCATTGTAGACAATGCTGATTACTCGGAAGGACTTCAGAAGCAATGTGCAAGCCTGTTCCTTTTTTTTTTTTTTCTTCCCTCTCTTTTAAAGGCATTTGTAAATAGAACAAATTTTGATACTAGAGTTTATGTTCTCTTTTATCCTCTTTCTCAGGACAGAAAAAATAGGCCTTTAACTGTAAAACAGCTGGATTCCTTATGCCTCAGCAAACACCACTACATGACCTAGTTCAATGAGGCACAGGTAAATAGGCATAGTCATAGGTAAGCATGGTGTGGGTAGGCAGCATCGATTGCCTTTTCCAAATTGCTTTTCTTTATTGTTGCAGGAAGACGAGGCCAATCAGAGAGAAAGAGCACCCAAGCACCACATTTATAAGAGGAAGGGCTTTATTCATTGGCCAAGAGCTTACGGCATAGATTTCCAAATGGCTGTGCTCCCCGACTGGCTTGGTCTTTCCCTTTTTATTGACAGTCAAAAAGTTCCACCCCACAAGTACCCTTCTCATTGGCCAGTTTGAATCAAGCAGGAGATGCTAGTCCAGCCCCTACAGAACCACAGGATTTCATAGAACTTGGAAATTTCCAGGTTCCAGGAAGTTAAGCCTACAAATTCCCAAGAGTAGGAGTCATCATGGAGAGGACCCTGCAGGTGCATCCTTGCGGTTTCCCTGAGAAGACCTGTTCTTCCAACCTTGCCCTTCTTGGGTATCCTCTCTCATTCTCCCCTTTTGAGACTCCAATATATTTTTAATTTGGGGTCTCAATATCAGCTTGTTTCTGCGGGTGCTGATATTAATTACCTTTTAGCACTGAGGTTTTAGGGACTGTGACTTTTCTTGGATTCTCTACTCAGGCCTTAATAGGACCAGGGTGGTGGGCTAATACACATGTAAGTTTTTACTTTTCCCTGTGACATTTTCCCTCCCTTTTCCCAAAGTCCAAAGTCCAATTAAGACAAGTCCCTTGAGGAACTCCTCAGGCTTCAGCCATGCGTTGACCAGCCAGCACCCAGTATGTGGCTGGAGCAGGGCATGTGGACTGTCTTAAAAGTTACCTTTACTTCCCAAGGGGCAGTGAAGTCTTATTCAGCCAACTGTGATGACTCCAAGTGAGGATTCCTTCCACCTTCACTGCTGGAAGTCCTTGAAGGGTGTTGTTCTATACAACTGGATTCCTGGGGGTACCGTCAGTCCTTGGCGGGCGTTGAACTGGCTGCAGGTAATGCATTGCTGACTGATAGCTTTTGCCAGGGCTTGTGCCGTCACATAACTGCTTCCATCAACATATAAGTTGCAGTCTGCATCTGTTCAAGGCTGATCATGCAAGTCAGGTCTGCTAGAGTACACATTATTTATGAATTCCACACAGTCATGCTCAGTCTCTTTTCCATTGGCTCGGTCCAAGGTGTTCTTACATTAGAGAGTCAAAAACGTCCTTTAGTGTCCATTAAAGTGACCACAGAGTGGGGTACTTTTACTCTGAGATCCTGCCCTAGAGTCACCTTATCAGCTTCTTGCACAAGAAGAGCAGTAGCGGCTAGAGCCCGTAAGCAGCGTGGCCATTCTTTTGCCACTCCATCTAACTGCTTAGAGAGGTAGACTACAGGCCTTGGCCAGGATCCAACTAGCTGAGTTAACACACCCACAGCCATCTGATCTCTCTCTGAGGCAAATAGAGTGAAGGGCTTGGTTAGGTCTGGCAGTCCCAGTGCAGGGCAGTCATTAGCCTCATCTTTAGCTGGGAAAGGGCACGTTCCTGTTCTCTCCCCCACTCTAAGGGCTTTCCTTCCTCTCCTTTAGTTGCCTCATATAGAGGTCTAGCCAAGATGGCAAAGTTGGGGATCCAAAGATGACAGAAACCGACTGTGCCTAGGAGTTCCCGAACTTGCTTTCAGCTTGCGGGGATGGGGAGGCGACTAATGATTTGCTGCCTCTCCCTGCTTAGATTCCTCCCTTCATGCTGGATAATAAATCCTAGATAAGGTACTTGCCATTGGCAGATCTGGGCCTTTCCCTTAGAAACTTTATAGCCACATACCGCTAGATGTCGCAATAGGCAGTCTGTACCTTGAGCACAACCCTGGGTGGTTATCTTTTGTCCAGACCCACTGCCACTGCTGGGCCAGTTTGGGCCTCAGTTCTTCCCTTGTCTGAGTCACAAACAACCTCCGCTCCTCCTCCCAAGGCACGGTCAAGGCTGATACCAGACCTGGTTTGGGCAGTTGTAGCTGCATATTTCCTTGTGGCCTCTTATGGAACACTTCCGAGGGAGACAAAAGGCTTGTTCAGCAGTGGCTCTGGTTGCTCCTATGACATTAATCCTGTGGTTTGAGAGAGGAGCTACTGGCTGGGTGACCACTGAGTGTTCACCCACAGTATCAATTAGAAAGTCAATGTCCTTGCCCCCAATCCTTACTCGGACCATGGACTCTCTGGGGTGGCTGAGTCCGGTCCCCTTCAGTCTAGCAGGGCCTCTCCCACTAAGTTATAGAGGGCTTCCTGCTCTTCCCATTCTGTGGCCTCTCTTCCAGGATTTTTCACACTTTCTTGCCTCTGGGGACACTCATTCTTTCAATGCCCTGTCTCTCGGCCAGTTGCACACTGATCCCTTTGCAGGAGGGGGGGGGGGCTTTTACCCTAGGTCCCCTACTTTCACTCCTTGACATTGTCCTCTTTGAAAGGAAGGAGGTCCTCCCCTCATGTCTTTCAGAGCCACGGCTATGAGATTGGTCCTTTGCTTCATGTACCTGTTTTTCTCTCTATGGCTCACTGCTTCCCGATTCACAAAGACCTTTTGTGCTATTTTGAGGAGTTACGAGGTGTTCATACCTGCAAACCCCTTCTGCTTCTGCAGTTTTCACCATATATCCTTTTTGGCTAACTAGGGCCATATTAGCCATCCTCTGATTCTCAGGGCTCTGCGAACTACTCTAGGTCGGGTGGAAAGCACTTTCCTTTCCTGTCCCTGTTTTACTAGCACTGTCGCGACCTGCCCTCTCAACCAAGGTGGTGGGTTCAGCTGTAGCCAGGTATCTATGTATGGAAACTACTCAGTGTGACACCCCTTTCCAGTAACTCTGTGCCATACCTCAGACACTAGGGATCTCTTTGAACTTCTTTCTGATGGCCATCTGATCCCAAAGGGGGGACCATTCCTGCTCACAAAGAATCCTTAGCTTTCCTGGTGTCATAGTCACCTACATATTCCTTCTTAAAGTGCTTCAACATGGTAGTCAGTGGGGTGGACTTTCCTTGCTTGTTCCCCATTTCCACCCAGGGCCTCCCTCCCGAGACGCACACTCACACCACACTCTTTGGCCAGTCTCTTAGTCCCATTTAACAGTTCAACATACTAAAACAGTTATGACTTATTTTATGAGTTGACAGTATAGACAAAGCTGGGATCTAATATAGGTGGGCCACAGCCTCTTTTTTTTCCTTTGAATTATTTTTCTCTCTCTCCAATTTCTCTCTTTATTAAAGACAAATTACAATAGAACCAACTCAGTTGCCAAAATAAACTGTACCTTCAGTATACTGATTATTTGCATAAAGTGCAGTAAGAATTATTATTAGCCATCTAGTCTCTTTGGCTTTGCTGGAA
>NW_003852527.1:1408554-1410663 GCF_000181295.1 Otolemur garnettii | reverse complement strand
AAAAAAAAAAAAAAGAAAAACTCCAAATAGCTCAAAAGGCAGAGAATTATTTTCTTGACTACTGGAAAACAGGACACAGAAAGAACCAATAATACTTTGAACAAAAAGCCATAACAAACTAGCCTAGTTCCATGTAACTGATTTCTGTTCTGTTTGACGTTAGGTTAGCAACACTCATAGACATTCTAACTTTCCAATGAAAGTTCTAAAAATCTGCTTTTAGCCTGAAAGTACTCAATTTCTAAAGACATCAGGAATTTGAATTCGAGAGAATTTGTCAGCCTTTCTTTTTCTTTTTAGGATAAGCTTTGGACTCAGCCAGTTACATTAAAAAACACTTTCTTTTTTAGATGAATTAAAATTATTACTGACAATATATGTTAGGACAGACCAATGTCTTATACGTTAGGACAGGCTAATGCTTTATAATATTGGAGCACATGTATAACCATAACCCATACAAAATTAATCACCATTTCATATTTGACAATGTTTCTTATACATTTATAATAAATCAAATAAGTTTAATTTGTTTTTCTATGCCTTTCAGTGGTCTTAATATTTCAAAAAGACCAAATTTAAAGTTGTGCTTTTTGTTTTCTGGACTGAGTTCAAACCTGCCAGCCTCGGTGCATATGGCCAGCACTGCAGAGTTTCGATTTTGGAAGGTTTGTCAAATACCAAAGGCCTTAAAACATTGGTTCAAATAAGATTACATACTGAACGATTTTAAAGGAATACATAATCAACTGGACCACATGTAAATTTTTTCACAAATTCCCTTTTATGAGCTTCACTTAACCTGCACAGACAATCTACAAGCATTCTAAACCTTCTTTAACTTTGTGCTGCCTTTCACTTTCTTAGTCAACCATTCCGTTTCAGGACAAAATTTATCACACAAGATTCTATCTTTACACCGTGCCATTCTCCTTTTTGTCTAATTTCTCTTACTTTCAAAAACTCACTTCCCACAAAACAGGATATTAGTTCACTATGAAGTCACCCATTCACTCAGCCAAACTGATAATTAGAAGGTTTAAAACGCCAGAATCTTATCCTTTGACAAAGACTCAGTTTCCCCAACAATTTAAACAACCAAATGATTACATTTTACAAATGAGAGGCATTTTAAGAGATATAACATTGATATGGGATTTTCCCACTCAGGGCTGGATAGGGAACCCCCATTTTTTAAGGCTCAGGTGAGCTCAGATATCAGACTCCCATCTCCAGGTACAAACCCTGGGAGCCCCAGCAATGTCATGAAGAAGCAGCCTGAAACCTTTTGGCTGGCTCCACCCAGACTAAGGAGCACACACCCTAATCCTCTCCCCAGACAAAAACTACTGCAAAGACCTAATAACCTTGCCCAAAGTGAGGGGCTGCTATCATTCATTTGCCAGAACACCCATTCATTTTGTAAAGGTATTTTTCCACCTACCAAGACCTGGTCAAAATATCTCTCAGGGCCAACTATTTACCCCTAGACAAAGAACTTATACAGGAAACCTCCCACCTGGGCCTCTTCTTCCCTTCCAGAGGCTGTCCGCCCTGGAGACCTGTTGCTGATATTGATACAGCCCAGCAAAACACAAGATTTATACTCCCTCCTCCAGATTTTCAAGGGCCATCCAGAGCTCACCAGACTGCCCAAACCACAACACGGCCCCTCTGCCAATAGTTCTGGCACTCCACTCCATCTGCATGCCCTTCAGTCCAACAAAATCCCATTGTATCACTGATCTGTGGCCCGTGGGCTTAATTCTCAAATTCTTGAGACCAAAGACTCACTGAAGAAATTCCAGTAACAAAACTACAAAATCCTTTCTAATGTCTTTTCATTTCCCCCCAAGATGGACATGGACATATGGCCACAACCAAAGACAGAAAGACAGAAAGAGGAAAACCTAAACTTCCAGTTTCTCTCAGAATAGCCAGGGGGCAAAGTTGGAGCAGGGAAGAAGGGCACACTCACACATTCATTTCACCCTGTGAGTAGGGAGGAGGATGAAACCCCACCAATTTTACCCATCTCAGTCATTCTCCAAGCACTCACCTGTGCACAATTCCAACCCATTTTTTAACCTAGGCAGCCTCGATTTCCCA
>NW_003852527.1:1406855-1407599 GCF_000181295.1 Otolemur garnettii | reverse complement strand
TTGTGGATTTCAGGGACTAGGGTTATGGATTTAGTCCATTGAGAATTGTTGGCATTTTATTAATAAAAAGATAGAGAGGAATGGGGAGCCTTATACAGCAAAGATGTCATATTCTTGGGTTGTGGTAGAGAAAAATCTCAAAGAATTTCACTAACAAAAAGTTAAGAGGGAATTTGGAAAGGCCTGTGCTGGAAACATCTCCTGCAGGAGTCACGTTTACTCAGACAAGGTGGGGACAATGGTACACTTATAAAGAAACAGCTTCAGGACTTATACCAAGGAAAAGTGTAAGATGACAGAAGAAGGGTACATTGATTGAGAAACTGGAGAGGGACTTTGTCATGGGAAGGATTGTGAATAAGGCAATCGCAGATGAAAGGGAAAAGAAAATGTTTCCACATATAAGTGTCCTTACCATGGGAGTGAGGCAAGAAGAGGATTTTTTTTTTTTGTACTCTTTGTATTACTGTGTGAGGACCAGATCAGCTCCATTTTGTTGTTTCCACAAAAGTTCTGTTCCTGGGCCCTGGCCTGCAGGGCCCACCTTGTAACCTTCCTCATTCCTAGTAGGGCCCACCCTGTAACCCTCCCCATTCCATTCATAGTTGCTTAAACCATACCCGCAGGGCCCACCCTGCAACCTTTCTCATTCCTTTCATAGTTACTCAACCAAATAGTACCACCCTGGGCAACAGATAAGTTTCTATTACCTTGAAATACAGGTAACCAGGTTGCACCAACTCT
>NW_003852527.1:1405119-1406324 GCF_000181295.1 Otolemur garnettii | reverse complement strand
GGGGGGTTTAAGGTGTTGTGTTTAGTAAAGGTTGCAGAGACAGGTTTGTCCCATCAGGAAAAATGTTTGGGAAATTTCTGGTGAAAGGACTCAGAAAAAGATACAATGAGGTATATTTAATGGGAGTCAGACAACATTCCAATACATTGAGTTCAGACATGGATTAGGATTAGGATGAGTCTGAGGGATGATTTACTGCTATGCAGAAATTATCCTGTTCTGGGAAGGGGAAGATGGGCAGGATTTGTTCTGGCAGATGCAGAACCCATTCATCTCATCTCACCCTATACAAGGAATTAAAAGACGTAGAATCTGGAGATAGACATTAGGAGGAAAAAAAAAAAAACCCACTTCTGGGTCAGAGATTACAGAGAAGGAAGGAAGGGAGGACGGCACCTTGTGATCCAGCACATAATACAGTTCTACATAAACCAATAAAAACACACCCACAGCTGGTTTTAAAAATCTCAAAGAAGACAAGTTTTTTTTTTTTTTTCTAAAATTTAAAAGTCGGCTGAGTGTACCTGAAGTGACGAAGAAGAAAAGAAGAAAACAAGATAGGAGAGGGATTTAAGAGCATTGGCAAAAAGAGATTCAAGTGTGGTCATTGCAAAAGTGTGAGGTATTAAGGGTTTGAAAGATTTGAAAATGGCAGAATGACCTCCCAGACTTTACTGGGTCCTGGAAGCCCAGGATATGGGAGCAAAGGTAATCACGTTGTTGGTTCAGAAATGTAGTGAATGTTGTGATAGTCACCTGTGGCTGCTGTAACAAATAACCACAAACTCAGCAGCTTAAATCAAGAGAAATTTACTCTTTCACAGTTCTGGAAGTGAGAACTTAGCTTTATAACATCTGCAAAGACCCTTTCCCCAAATGATGTAGTATTCACAGGTTCCTGGATTTAGGAAGTAAGCATGTCTTTTTGGGGAGCCACCACTTAACTCCCCCCACACCTGATGAAGCCGTGTGTTTTCTGAGTCTCCGTGTAGGCCTCTCTTCTTGCTGTTACCACTTTCTCTGGTGCAGAAGGACATCTGATCAGGGTCTGCCTATTGGCAGTAGAGTCAGCCAGCCTCCACTCTTTCTGTTTCTGCTTCTTAATTCTTGACCCTTCATTAATCAGATTGGCTTTTGTCCCCCCAGCCTGATAATCTTGGATTTGGAGACAATAGAAGCCTCTGCTTGGGTTTCTACATGGGATT
>NW_003852527.1:1400162-1404254 GCF_000181295.1 Otolemur garnettii | reverse complement strand
ACATCTGCCATAGCAGCGTGACTGGAGTTGGGAGGGGGGAGGAAAATTTACTGTAGCAGGTTTAAAGCTGAACAGGGAATCTGTGCAACATAAATAACAGAGTGAGGATATGTAGACACATGCAGGAGTGGGTTTATTGCAATATGGTTCTAACAGTGGAAATCTGGAGGCAACCTGAATGTCCACCAAGAGGGTTGAATAAAATATAGTACATCCATGCTATGGAATATTATGCAGCTATTAAAAAGAAAGGCATAAGTCTGTTTATTTGGTCTCAGAAGAGAATCTCCACACTCTGTGAAATATTATAAAAGTGTTTTATCATAATACACATAGCCTGTTCCTCAAAAAAAAATCAGCTCTGTGGATTTGTATTTATGTAGGCATAAACAAAATAAGATCTTGGATACACACTCAATTGTTAATAGTTAGCACTTAGTACTTTTATAGTCAAATTATTCAAATAGACAAGTGTAGGAAAAAGTGAAGAGATGTTTTGTCAGTGGAGGCTGTAACAGCGTGGCTGTGAAGGGAAGGGAAGAGAGGAGTGTATTGAGGGAGGTGCAGAGTTCAGGGAAGCTGGCGATTTAATGTTTAGATGGGAAAGAGTATTTGTGGAGGAAGAAGGCTCTTGAAGCCTCTATACTTTTCTCTTGAAGAGAACCTTGGTTCATTGTCTGTTCTATCCTTTCCTTTCACCCATCTTTCTTCCCATCCATCTCCACATTCATCCTTTCCCCCTTGACCTCATAGCATTTAGGGAAAAAACAGAGGCAGGGGATGGGGTGATGAAAGACACAAGTCTCTGCTCTGGGGGAGTCCATTCTAGTCAGGGAGGTAGGAAATAAGCTTTTAAATAAACAAGATAATTGTGGGATTGATCAGGGTTGTAAAGCAACAATAAAGCAGGGTGGGGGTGTAGGTGGTGTTAGGAGGGGGGGGCTCAAGCTGGGTGGGAGAAAGGCCTTTGTGAGGAGCTGACAGTTCAGCAAAGGGCTGAATAATAGGACTTGCAAACTCTGAGGGAGGAGGTTCCAGGCAGAGGGCCAGTAAGTGCAAGGCCCTGAGAACAAGCTTGTCAGGGAATGATGGTGGCAGAAAGGGCTGCAGTGGGCAAGGGCAGTGGGCGATCGAGGCTGGGTGAGAGAGGTCTTTCCCTTGGCTAGGAGAGGTGAGGAGAGCAAACTCCTCTCCTGAGCAGAGCGCAGTCAGCTTTGCTCACTCATTCTGTGGGACTCTTGCTGACAGGTGAGAAACTCTGGACATGGTTGCATGTGCTCCTTGTTTCCATAGCATATTCTCTGTGCACAGTGACAAGAGTCCTCGCTTGGCCAAACTTTCGTCATCTGAAACATCTCCTAGGCTATTTTACTTCCTTCATTCTTGTGTTGATGGTCAGTCTTTATAGCGAAATGGTAAGGAGGTTATTAATTCATAGATTTTCCATAAGGGTAAACCTTGGTCTCACTTTCCACCTGCTTCCTTTCTCTTTCTCTTGCAGGCAGGCAACCTGCTGATTTCTGTTTTCACAAACCACAGGATGCCGCACCATCTCCCAGCTCTCCTCCCTCTCCCCCTCCCCTTCCCTCTCTCACTTCTGCTAAGAAGGCAAAATAAACTTTATACTTTTATATCTTGATCTTGGTCTAGAGAAATTCCTTTCTTGTCCAGTGCAGAGCACCTACTGAGCTTCCCACTCTCACATTCGGTGGCCCGCACATTGGTAAACTGAGTCACTTCTCCACCTCCACACTAGGAGCTCGCTTCTCTGCTTCTCTCTTGAGATTGCTCCCTCCTCTGCTGAGCAGCTCCTAGGACTTTACCTTCGGTGCCCATTTGGAACTCAGTAAGTCTCCAGGGCTTTGGAAATAGTCATACACTTGAAAAAGAGTCAGCAGCTTCATGGTTGAAACTCTGGTGCCAGTCTGCCCCTCTCAGAGGGGAGGATGCTTCCTCCCTGGGAAGGACTTTTCCAGCCACCGCTTCCTGGGCTTCCCAGACCCAGGGATGCTTGATTTTGGGGAAGCCCCTCGGACTTCAGGTCGGCCCACCAGGTGGCAGAGTTGCCCACCTTATGGCTAGCATAAGGTGATCAGACGTCCTGCTTTTGGTGGGACAGTCCCAATTTTTAACAATTTGTCCCACTTCCCCCGGTGTTTTGAAAAAGCCCTGATTTTTAGAAAGAATGCACAATAAGCTAAGGAACACGGGAGAATGGGAAGGGAATATACGGTTTTTGGCTGCCATGTGGCTATTTTGCCAGGATATGCATTTTATTTATTTTTGTTAATTTTATAATGTTAAACTTTAATAATAACAAGTAATTGTTGAGAACTGATTATCGAGAACTGCTTATCAAAGTTTGCATTGTTGCAGGCCCCGCCCCCCCCCCCCCCCCATAGTGTCCCGCTTTACCAATGTTAAAATCTGGTCACCTTAGGCTAGCACCTTATATTTTGTGTTTCAGGTCTGACTCAGAGTTGGGGACACCTGATGATCTGTCAGTACCTCAAAACCCTGTGTTGGGGGATGTCTCCCTCGGGCTCTCAGTGTTATCATCTCCATGTGTGACTGTTCCTAAAGTTCTTCTCCATTTCTTTCTCCTGTTGCCATTATAGACAACTTTTGGTCAGAATTTTGGGACTCATTGGCATCCCCATTCCAAACATTTGCACCAAAATTTTGGCCTAAGAACCCATCTCCTGGCCACAATACTATCCTGCTCCTCAACCTTCTATCACTGATGCCCAGGGATGGGTCTGCAATTCCCACTTTCCAGCTTTCTCTGGGCTTGCTAGACTCTGTGGGTCACTCTGGCTGTGTCTTGTTACTTAGCTCTCTCCCTGCTCTCACTTGTTCTTTTGGTTCCCGGTTTCTCTCCTCTTCGTTTGTCTCCATCTCTATTGCTCTAGCCTAGCTATCCTCTCCTTTTGCCAGACACCAGCTCCCCATCTGGGAGATTTCAAGGGCTCAAGGCATTATCAATCATTCTAAGCTAAGATGAAAAATCCAGCCTTTTTCCTTTTCCATGACTATGGCTTTTGCCTCCTTACTAGATCCTGATATGAGGAAGACACAATCCATCTTGGCAGTGTACTTCATCTCCCAGTCTACTCCGGATATTTGGCTTTAATTCCAAAAAGTTGAAAAGGATTCTTAAATTCCATATTTCCCCTGGGAAAAGACCGAGATGAAGGGATGAAAGAGAAAAGGAAAAGCTGAGGTCAGCAATGGACCTGAGAGCAGAAAGAAGTTTTTCAAATAATTGAAAAGCTTTGTTGTAAGGGAAACTTTTCAGCGATAGGGAGAATACCTTAAAGCAGTGGTTCTCAACCTTCCTAATGCCATGACCCTTTAATATAGTTTCTGTGGGTCATGACCCACATGTTGAGAACTGCTGCCTTAAAGGCTTAGGCAACAAGTCATCAGGACTAGGACCTTCTACTAGAACTGCATCCTATTTCAGTCACCACCAATTGGGTGAGGAGTACAGAATGGCCCAGGAACCGGACAGCACCAGGGCCTTGCTCCACTGCAGAAAAGAAGGGCACTGGTATCAAGAATGCTCTTTCCTTAAGATGGGAGGCAGCGCTTGTCTTCCGAATCTGGCAGGCTCCCTCCATACCCACAGATCTGCATGGACATCTTCAGTCTAACTGACAGATTATTACTTCAGAACAAGCTCAACTTTTTCATGGAGGGATGGCTGAGCCGTAGGTAACTCTATCTCTGGAATAGGTAAATTAATTGAGTAGATACTGGTTATTTGCTCTGCTCTTCCTGAATTTTCAGGACCCCTGTTTCCCTTCTTATCTCTATAACTGGAGTAGAAGGTAAAACACAAAAACCCTTGTGTACTTCACAACTCCTGCACACACTGGGAGATCAAGTCTTAACCCCTTACTCCTTTAGGGTGATTCACAATTGCCTGAGATCTCAAAGTTAACAAAGGATTTTGTTCACCTTTAAGAAGGGACAGATTCGGTTTGCCTCCTTATAAGCTGAGTCTCCAGAGTAAAAACTTGTTTCCCTACTCTAGGTACCAGTTTTTCACCTTTGTTTCTTAGCCCTCTAAATGTATAAATGCTGTTC
>NW_003852527.1:1394234-1400142 GCF_000181295.1 Otolemur garnettii | reverse complement strand
TTGTTGTAAGGGAAACTTTTCAGTGATAGGGAGAATACCTTAAAGCAGTGGTTCTCAACCTTCCTAATGCCATGACCCTTTAATATAGTTTCTGTGGGTCATGACCCACATGTTGAGAACTGCTGCCTTAAAGGCTTAGGCAACAAGTCATCAGGACTAGGACCTTCTACTAGAACTGCATCCTATTTCAGTCACCACCAATTGGGTGAGGAGTACAGAATGGCCCAGGAACCGGACAGCACCAGGGCCTTGCTCCACTGCAGAAAAGAAGGGCACTGGTATCAAGAATGCTCTTTCCTTAAGATGGGAGGCAGCGCTTGTCTTCCGAATCTGGCAGGCTCCCTCCATACCCACAGATCTGCATGGACATCTTCAGTCTAACTGACAGATTATTACTTCAGAACAAGCTCAACTTTTTCATGGAGGGATGGCTGAGCCGTAGGTAACTCTATCTCTGGAATAGGTAAATTAATTGAGTAGATACTGGTTATTTGCTCTGCTCTTCCTGAATTTTCAGGACCCCTGTTTCCCTTCTTATCTCTATAACTGGAGTAGAAGGTAAAACATAAAATCCCTTGTGTACTTCACAACTCCTGCACACACTGGGAGATCAAGTCTTAACCCCTTACTCCTTTAGGGTGATTCACAATTGCCTGAGATCTTAAAGTTAACAAAGGATTTTGTTCACCTTTAAGAAGGGACAGATTCGGTTTGCCTCCTTATAAGCTGAGTCTCCAGAGTAAAAACTTGTTTCCCTACTCTAGGTACCAGTTTTTCACCTTTGTTTCTTAGCCCTCTAAATGTATAAATGCTGTTCTCTGTTTTTGTTTCTTTTTCCTCAATTTACCCATCCCTCCCTAGTACCTACATAGAGGTCCCTACCACTAGTCCCTACCACTAGTCTCTTACAGCTTAGAGACTAAACTGTACTCAACGTTTCCCAGGACAAACTGGGCCCACTTCAACCTTTAAGGAAATTATTTTAATTCTCACTGCTTTCACCAATACAGTTGAAAATCCTGTCTGAGAGTCACCTCTCTGGACTCAAACCTACAGACCTTCTGGAGCCTGCTTCTACCCAAGGCGAACTCCCTAGATGTCCAGTCGGTCCTGGACGCCAAGTTCTGATTCAGTGCACAGAAACTTCAAAACTACAAACTTTCATATGCTGTGGTATAATACATATCTTGCTGTTCTTGTCTTCTTTTTTATACTTCCAGATATATTCCCAGTTGTATTCTGGTGTATACACACCAGATCTATTCCCTTTTTGCTTAAGCTGGATGAAGATCCTTCTGTCTTTATTCCTAGCAATTTCTCTCCAGCGAAACCCAGTCTTGCCTCTAATCTAGCTTTCAAGCTTGTCTGTTTTCAATCTCTACCTCTTAATAATTTAAATGAACTCACTCCATAAATTTTTTTTCAATAATCCTTATCTCTGGAAGAAGTTACGGAAGAAGAGACCTCTTCCCATTTTCCCTTCTTCTGAGTTCATTCAAATAGATATTTTACTTTTTAACAACAGAAATGGGGAAATGTAAGATGATTGGTCTTTGTAGTGAAATGACAGAGAAATTATTTCCAGTAAGGACTAAATCAATCCCTCTCTCTTTCTTTGTTTTCTCTGCCTAGCAGACTTACTAGGAACCCTGTGGATTTCTGTTTTCACAAAGCATTGAAAAGAGCAGACCAAAAGGAAATGTAAATTCTTCATTTTGTGTTCATCACCTCACCATTTACAATTTGTTCCTCTAGCCTCAAGTATTCCTCAACTGCCCCCTGGATGAACAATGGGGTGTGAATATCAGGCCTGGGATCAGAAACACCTATGAAAAGTTTGTCTCCAACCTTGGGAGGAAAAATGGACACAGTATTCACACTCACAGTAACTTGTGAATTGGCTATAATTACCTTTTTTCCTCTTTGTTCCCTTAAATTTACCTAGCCACCTGATCTCAGGGCCAGCATTGTTTCTTTCTTTCTTTGGGATGCTGTGCCATCTCACTGCCCTCTTTTCTCTCATATATCTTGCTTTCTGCTTTCATTCCCTCTCTCCTCCTAAGAAGATAACATAAACTTTATACTTTAACATCCTGATCTTGGCCTGATAGGCTGAATGTAGGGACCTGCCCAAATAGAACCGTCCTGCTCAGGAAGGAATGAATGTCCCAGTCCCTACCCCTCCGATCTCTCATATTCCCACCCACCTTAGCTTACCTGTTAACTTCTTTTACAAACTCAGCCTGCTCACATCCAAGTGAATAAAGGCCAAGTTGCCCACACAGAACCTGGCCTCCACTTCCTTTCATTCGTGTCTTGGAATAACCTCTCATTGTTGGTCCTTGACTCTTATTTTGGCACCATGAACCCAGGATGGGGACAAGCCCCTTTGAGGGGCTGAGATATACCCCATTGGACCTACTACCAGATAGACTCTTGTTCTGATGAGACAAAGGGAAACGAGGACCCCTCTGACTCCTGCCCAGACTTACCCATTTACTAGTGAGGTGAACATTCATCTATAACCCCTTTCTGAGCCTTTTTAACTCCACTCCAACTCCTTTCTCCCTCTTCCTCCCTTTCTAGGCTTTTAAAGCATTTATATATAACCTTCTCTGAGAACTTTTTAAACTTCTCTTTCCTTTCTCCACTCTGGGCTGAAAAACTCTGCCTTCTAAATCTGGCGGTGGTCACAGGCTAACCCTAGTGAGTCAGGCTGCCCATCCACTGCCTTGTGCTTGCTGACACTCTGCCATGGGCTTGGACCACTCTTTTCAGGATGATTAAATGTCCTTCAGGGATGCCCAGTAACCTTCTCAGTCCCAGCCTCAGCCACTTCCTTCCTCCTCCCTTTTATAAGTTCCCTTTTTATCCTCACTTTAACCTCATTTATTTTCTACCTTTAGTTTCCGATATGGGGACTGCTCAGTCATGGATTACCCCTTCTTCACCTTTAAGCTGCTTCTTAACTCACCTGAAGCCCCTACACTTCTATCCTGACCTTAAACCTAAATGCTTCATCTTTTTCTGTAATATGGCTTGGCCTACGTATAAACTAGACGATGGCTCACAATGGCCTGAAAATGGCACCTTTGACCTTTCAATCCTCACTGACCTTGGCAATTAATGTCAGAGATTGGGCAAATGGTCAGAGATCCCTTGCCTTACATCTAGGCTTTTTGCCTCTGAAACATTCCTTCTTTGTGTTTGTCTTGTGAACCCTCTCAAATTTTCCTTGCATAGGCCAAAACACCTCTCCCTGAGCACCCTGATTCTCCATCGCCTTCCTTTGAACCAGCAGACAACCCTTCCCCTTCTGCCTTCCCACAACCGCCTCCACCCTCAGCCTCCTTACCCTCAGAGTTCCACCCCATCCCCCTTCTCTCCACCACCCTCACCCTCTTTCTGCCACAAGTGGACAAAAAAGAAAAGATGGCAGAACCAGGCAGGAAAGGAAAGATGATGGACCTGATTTCTCCACCTCATACTAGGTCTGGCCACACCTTTGGATATTCCACTTCTGGACCACCACAATCTTCATACCCCCTCCAAAAGGCTGTGGGAATGGAAGGTATTGTCAGAGTCCAGGTCCCCTTTTCTCTCTCAGACCTGTCTCACATAAGTCAGAAACTAGGTTTGTTCTCCACAGATCCCAGAAAATACTTTCAAAAATTTAGATATCTAACCCAATCATATGATCTGATCTGACATGATTTATATGTCATCCTCACCTCCACCCTAACTTTGGAGGAGAGGGAGCAGTTCTGGACCCAGGCCCAGTTTCACCCTAAAGATCTACAAAGAACAGACCAAACCCTGCTAGAGGGCACTAGGGCTGTGCCTTGGGAAGACCCTAATTGGAATTACCAAACCAATGCTCCTAGGGTCTGCCTCCATAACCACATGTTATGTTATGAGAGAGAACCAGTGTCTCTCACAGGGACTAAAAAAAGCAGCCCATCAGGCCATTAATTTTATAAATTAGAAGAAATAACTTGGAAACAGTATGAAAATCCTGCCCAGTTTTTAGCCTGTCTTAAAGCCCTCCACCTCTATACCATCCTCTCGCTGGAGAGCAATTAGGGCAGACTCAGTATCAACATGCATTTTATCTCCCAGTCTGCACTCAGTATCTGGAAACAGCTTCAAAAATCCCCCCAGGGCCCTCAGCCCCCCTCAATGAGATCTCATTGATCTGGCCTTCAAGGTCTTCAATAACTAAGAAGGGGCCTCTAAGTGGCAGCACCTCTCAGATTTCTAGTTATTGGCTTCTGCCTTTAGACAAATCCTGGCTATTTCTCAAAACTCCTCTGGACAGTCCCCCAAAAGAAAACCTCCTCAGGGACTGTGCTTCAAGTGCGGTACACCTAAGTCACTGAGTTAAGCAGTGCCCAGAACCAAACCTTCTTCCAGGCCATGTGCAGACTGTGGAGGTCCTCACAGGAAGTTTGACTGCCCAGGTCTTTCTGAGAATCCGGTTTGTAGTCACTCCCAGGACTTGGCTGAATTCCCTGACCTTTTTGGTCTGGCTTTTGAAGAGTAATAGTTCCCAGAGAGTCAACAGGCCCCTTAGATCATCACCAGGACTGAACTCCAGGTATCTTTGCCAGGGGAAGGTAAACCAATCTCCTTTCTGATTGATACTGGGGTGACATATTCCAGCTTGCCTTGCTATAAGGCTCCCCTACAACAGAGATCTCAGCATTGATGGCAATTTGCTACACCCTCATGCTAGTCCACCCTTGTGGTGCTCTCTTTTTGGACACTCTTTTTCACATTCATTCCTCATCACTCCTTCATGCAGCATTCCCCTACTAGGCAGAAATATCTTCTCAAGATTACAGGCAACCCTGACGATTCCCTCCAGCTCCCAGCTCTCACTACCCATCCTGCTCCTCTCTAACCCTCCCCCTACAACCTCTCCATTCTCTCAATCCAACCTCTCCAAACACCCCATCCTATGGGATACCTTTCTTCCTTCTATAGCCTCCCATCATTCACCCATTCTCATTACTCTTGGACCTCGACATTCTTATCCTTCCCTTAAACAATACCCAATCCCCACAGTGGCCCTTAGGGTATTAAACCACTAATCCTCAAAATCCTGTCAGCTGGTATTCTCAAACCTACTAACTCTCCCTACAACATTCCCATCCTTCCTAATGGGAAAAAAACCTAATAGTTCATATTGGTTAGTGCGAGACTTATGGGCCATCAATGAAATTGTTTAGCCTATTCACCCAGTAGTCCCTAATCCCTATGCCCTCCTATCTACCACTCCTTCCAATACCTCCCACCACACAGTTTTAGATCTCAAAGACGCCTTTTTTATCATCCCCATCCATGAGCTCCCCTAACCACTCTTTGCCTTCACCTGGACTGACCCGGATTCCTCCACCAGCCAACAGCTCACCTGGACAGTTCTCCCACAAGGATTTAGAGACAGTCTTCGTTCCTTTGGTCAAGGACTTCAGGCTGACCTCTAGCAGTTAACTTTACCGAAAAATGCCCCAGTTCTTCAGTACATAGATGACCTTCTCTTATACAGCCTCTCCCCCACTGCCTCCTGGCGAGACACTATTCACTCACTCTCCTTCCTCACCACCAAGGGGTATACAGTGTCTCCTTCCAAAGCCCAGTTAACCTGTCCCTCTGTCCAATACTTCAGCCTCCTCTTACCGGGATGAGAAAAACTCATCCCCCATGACTGCATTCAGATCCTCTCCTCCTTACCCCTTCCTCAAACAAAAAATGACCTCCTCTCCTTCCTGGGGGTTCTAGGATATTTTAGAGCCTGTAATTCCAAACTTGCAACCTCAGCTAAGCCTCTATACACTGCTGCTAAAGATTCCCTCACCAATCTCCTAGACCTGCATGAGCATTGGTCAAGTTCCTTCCTCTCCCTACA
>NW_003852527.1:1385399-1392899 GCF_000181295.1 Otolemur garnettii | reverse complement strand
TTCCCTTTTAAAACAGATAACACACCTGAGTTTCACTCCAAGGAACCATACAAACAGCCCCTTTTCTCACATATCAGCCCCCGGCCAAGACTGGCAGACTGACATCACCTACATGCCTCGGAGTGACCATGGCCCAGCTTTCATTAACCAGGTCACCTCCCAAACCTCACAACCCCCAGGAGTCCAGCGGCACTTACATGTACCTTACAGGCCACAATCATCAGGGAAAGTAGAACGAATGAACAACATCCTTAAACAACATCTCATGGCATTAGTGCTCCAACACAAATGAGATTGGATTCAGGCTCCTCCCCATCACTTTACTCTGCATTCCCTCTACCCCTCACAAACCCCACTTTCACAGCCCTTTTGAAATAATGTATGGCAGAACTATTATTCTCGGCCCTGGACTCCTCCAGATTCTATTATGGGAAACTATTTTCCCATCCTCCAGGAAACCAGGAATGAATTATGAAAACAATAAACCAGCTCCTACCCCAACCCCCAGCAGAGAAAATCAGGGACCAATTGGCAGGACAATAAGTTTTCCTCAAATCTCCCTTGCCCCGCAGGACTCTATTTCCTTACTGGACAGGTCCTCACACTGTTCTCTACATCAACCCCATGGCCATTTACCTCTTAGACCCCCCAGCCTGAACCCACCAATCCCGAATAAGGCTGTGTCCTACAGAAAAACTTCCAACGCTGGAAGATCCCCGCTGGAAATCGCAAGTACAATTCTTCACAACCTTAAAACTCACCAGGATCCCCAAAGAGTCCATTTCCCCATAAATGTTTAAGATTCCTTCCTGAATCTTAAACATTTCCCTTCCTCCGTAACTTTTCTCGAGATGCCTAGCTACTCTCATATGTTTGAAGCTCGGGTGAGCCCTTTAAAGTGTTTAAAGATCTGTGGCTATAAGGCACCTTCCAAGACTTTGCCCCTGAGGAAGCCAACTTTCCTCTGCCTACTCCTTTTCCTTCTGGGTACTCCTCCTGTCAATCCTGGCTCTTCTCCCCTCCCCATTAACTCCGACTAAATGCACAGGTTTTCTTGCTACTCGAACCTCATATATCCATGAATACCTTACCAACCCCTATTCCCATTTCAATCACATCTGATTCTTATCTCAGACCTTATCTTTCACTCGCTACACTTATAAGCCAGCACATTGTTATAATGTCACCAAAGCCTCTGAGTGTTCTTATGGAGGAAAGAGGGGCTGGACCCGCAAAATAACAGGGCTGGATGCCCCGGAGGTGGAGTGGGGACTACTGTCTGTTGACAAACCTCACACATGTCGGATTGTCAGATGGAGAATGAGTTCAGGACATAGCATGTTAGCAAGAAACAAGACACATCATAAAAATCTCTCTTCCAGTATAACTTCCACCCTATTAAGGATTAGACCTCATTGTCCCGCAAGACCTACAATAACACTTCCTTGTCAGCAAGAAACAAGACAAATCATAAAAATGTCTCTTCAGTATAACCCCTCCACCCCATAAAGGATTAGACCTCACTGTCCTGTAAGACCTGCAACACTCCCTTATTCCCCGGCTTTTAAACACCTCCTTCTCAGCTGCTCTGAACTCCTCTACTTGCCCCCTCAGGATGCTGGATGTACCTTTCTTTACGCCCAATTTTTTTGAACCCTATACCCAACACGTATAACTCTTCATTTCCAGCAGAAAATAACACAGCTCTGTTCAGCCCCATAACTACAGACTTTCCACCCCTAGCCACCCCCAATTTAACCTGCTTCAATCTCACCAGTACTGGAGACTCCGTAGGCTTTATAAAGCCTGATCTCTGTTCCCTCAACTCAACTTTTCCCTTATTTAACTCCTCCTATGCCCCTCTGGGAATATTTTTCCTCTTTGGCCACTCCACCTATTGGTGCCTACACACTAACCACTTTGGTCTTGCACACAAGGTTTCCTCTCCCCCAAGTCTCTTTTGTGAATGACTCCTCCCCAACTCAGGCCCTGATGCATCCCTCTACTTCCAGACAAAAAAGAGACATCATCCTCTCTGTACTCCCCTGAACAGGATAGTGGCTGGACTTGGCACAGGCATTGCAGGCATTAGTACATCAACCCACTTTTACCACCAACTCTCCCTAAAACTTAACAAAGACATGGAAAGAGTAACAGACTCTTGTCACCCTATAATCCCAAATTAATACTTTAGCTGCAGTAGTCCTCCAAAATTGCTGAGCCTTAGATTTAATAATAGCAGAAAAAGGAGGCACATGCATTTTGGGGGGAGAAGAATGTTTCCTTGCAAATCAGTCAGGAATAATCACAGACAAAGTAAAAGAACTCTGAGAATGAATCCAACAGAAACAAACAAATCTCGAATCATCTAATCCAGGTGTCCTCAAACTATGGCTCTCGGGCCACATGCAGCCCGACTAGGACATTTATCCGGCCCCCCAGGGTGTTTTTGCCGCTGCTGCCTGTCCTGCTTAGCAGCTGACTGGTCCCGGGGCCTGCAGTCCAGCCCTCCAGCGGTCTGAAGGACAGTGAACTGGCCCCCTGTTTAAAAAGTTTGAGGACCCCTGATCTTATCACTCGTCTTTATTCAACTCCTGGCCTCCTTGGTTATTTCCCATTTTAGGACCATTAATTATGATCTTTCTCATTCTCAGTTTTGGACCAGTAATCCTTTGCCTCATCTCCCATTTATTGACCAGGCAGTCACCTGAAAAACAACTGCTTATATCCTTGCCCTACAAGGGTATCAACCAGTTCCGACTGAAGACACAGGAGTGTTTCTGTAAGGATGACTCCCCTCCCCCTCTCTTTTTTCCTTATAGGCAGGAAGGAGCAAGGACCCTCAACCCGCAGGAAGTAGTTAAAGAGACACCACACCCATCACTCCACCTCCTTATAATAGATTAAAAAGACCAGAATGATAGGGCCAAATGTAGGGACCCACCTAAATAGAACTGTCCTGCTTAGGAAAGAATGTCCCACCCAGGAAGGAATGAGTGCACGAATCCTTACTCCAAACTCTTATATTTCCACCTGCCTTAACCCACATGCTAACGTCTTTATCTAACTCAGTCCACTTGCACCCAAGTGAATAAAGGCCATGTTGCTCATGAAGAACCTGGACTCTGCTTCCTTTCATTCATGTCTCGGGATAAGCTCTCATTTTTCAGTCCTTAACCTCTCATGGCCTAGAGAAATTCTTTTTTGTCCAGCACAGAGTACCTACTGAACTTTCCACTCTAATTCTTGTAAAAATCCAATTTTTGCTAAGAACCCTGCTAAATCAGTTTGGCAAGATCACTCTCACACTTGATATCTGATCAGGTTCCTCATTCCCCACTGTCCTGTGGGCAATAATCTCCTAATTCTGGTCACCTTGGCCCATCTTTAGCAATAATCCTGTCAATTCAGTTTAGCCAGAATCCTCTTGACCCCTGATATTTTCTAACTTAGTAATTTTCCATCACTGAAACCCACCTGTTCCTTGGCTATAAACTCTCACATTCCTATGCTGTATTTTCAGTTGAATTCAGTCTCTCTTCCCCACTGCAAGACCCCATTGCAGTGGTCTTGGCACCTATTAATCTCTTTTACTGTGTTTTAACAAGTCTCAATGAATAATTTTTTTCTTTCAGACATTTGTCAAAATAAACTTTCTGCCTTGGCAGCCTTTTTTTTTTTCTTTTGTTCCATGTGTCTTGAAAGTTAACTGTATAGATAATATTATGTCAATTTTATTTTGGTCATCTCATCAGGGTGGTCTTCCCCTCCACCCCCTACACAATAATTGATATGAAAAGCACATACTTTAATTTAAATACAAATATCTTCTTGGGTCCTGATACGTTTCTCAAAGTTTGAAAGTAGAAATTGCTTCCCAAACAATGGCAGCAGTGTATTCAGGATTAATGCGCACATATGGACTATCAGCGTCATTGCTTTGAGCTTCATTAAAAATGGATTAATATTCTAGGGTGTTTCAGATTAATTTTTACTGAAGGTCTGGGTAGTTCACAGTGTCACACACTCACCTCTGAAAAATATTATTCTTTTCTTTCTAAGAAATCAGTCTAGGCTAGTTCTTACTAGAATAGTGCCTCATTCTGGTATGTAGGGCTTTTCCACAATGCTCCTTGTAGACCGAAGTCCTCACTGAAAGTTTGGGTATTTCACAGTGAATCTGGCAGTCAAGGACAATGAAAACTCACGTAGTGAAAATACGATGGAGTCAGGCAGGCTACCAGACGTGGCACAGCTGTTCTGGTTGGTTTAGGTCCTGCTTGACCTTCACCCCTTGTCTCTTATTCTTACTGTTTTGTAAATTTATTGCCCACCCTAAAGATGCCTATCTTGAGTAGTTTGGGAGGATTGATTTAAGAGATTAACTTTTGAATTGGAATGTTGTGATAGGTCACTGACTTATGCTGATTATTATTTGGCATAGGGGTTGGTGTAGTCTTTGCTTTGAACTTTTACGTATAAAAATGTAATTTTGGAAATGGAAGGACAGAACCAGTATTGGAGAGGCTGTCAGCAGATGAACAGGTCCAGCTGTCTGTCACTGTCAGTCAATATTCAGAGACAGGGGCATGTCCACCAAACTTTATTTGTGGATATAGATAACCTCTGGGATTCTGGAGAACAGTGAGAGTAGCCTCCCCAAAACTGCTCTGTTCTTCCATTTCTGACGGTATAGTTATATATTTGAGTTCAAAGTGAAGAACCTTATCTTAAACAATAATTAGCTGAACCCATGATCTGTAGTAAACATGAACAATAATCAGTATAATTCATGATCTAAAATAACATTCCTATTCAAAAGTTAATCTCCTAAATCAATCCACCTAAACTATTCAAGATAGACCTTTTTTTTTTTGTAGACACAGGATCTTACTTTATTGCCCTCGTTTGAGTGCTGTGGCATCATACAGCTCACAGCAACCTCCAATTCCTAGGCTTAGGCAATTCTCTTGCCTCAGCCTCCTGAGTAGCTGGGACTACAGGTGCCAGCACTGCCTCGCTATTTTTTTTTTGTTGTTGCAGTTTGGCTGGGGCTGGGTTTGAACCCACCACCCTCAGTATATGGGGCCGGCGCCCTACCCACTGAGCTGCAGGTGCTGTCCTCAAAGTAGACATCTTTAGGGCAGGAGTTAGATTTACAAAACAGTAAGTATGGGAGATGGGTTGGGGCGGTGGGGGAGGTGGTGAAGTTTAAGCAGGGCTCAAACAGACCAGTCCAGCTGTGTCGTGTCTGCCTTAGCCTGACAGACTCCATCTTAGTCTCACTATATGTGCTTTCAAGGCTACTCTCACTATTCTCCAGAATCCTGGCCTTCTGACAAAGTTTGGTGGACCTATCCCTGTCTCTGCATATCTGCTGACAGTGACAGGTGGCCGAATTCTCTTCATCTGGTAATAATGATACACAGCATGAGGGCTGCAAGGTACAAACTTTGCATTCAAACACTGAGAGCACAAAGAATCATCTCACCCAGGGATGCTGGTGAGAATGGTATGGACCCTTCAAATGTCTTGCTTTTGGAATTTTTTTCTTTTGGCTAAGGTTCTACTGGCTGTCCATAGGTTGCTTTGAGAAGAATCTACTATTATCTATAATATTTTCTCAAACATTCTTATTTTAAGAATTCTTGTTACAAAACATCTGACTTCCAGTGGGAAGTTACTTTAAGATGAGCTTTGTTTTACATGCAGTACTTTTCTGGATAAATCATTCCAAGTGCATTCTTAATACAATGCCATTTGGACTCACAACGTTCCAGATGTTGCCATGGGAGACAACATTTGTGATTATCTTGCATTTTGAGCAAGACTTATCCTAGGCAAAATATTTATGCATTTTCTTTTCTTTCTTCTTCTAATACAATCACACTCTTTGGTGGTACTACCCCACACCACAGGCTTTAAAGCCCCAGAGGGGAAGAGTTAAATTTCACTTGAAGGAAGCCTGCAAAGCTTCATATTGTTATGCAAAGGCAGCTGTGTGGCAGCCTAAGCTTAAGGTCTCTGGGACACCTGGGGTGGTGGGCTGTTCTAGCCAGGCATATTTGTTGGAGTGATAGAACAGCTTAATAAAATATGGAGAGAATGCAACCAAGAAGCTACTCCTTCTTTCCAAAAGCCCAGAGTTGTATGAAATTTCCACTGAAGCACAATAAAGACAAAAAGATCCACAAAATAGTAGTACTGAATCTAGCCTAGCATACCCAGAGGCCACACCCTGGAGCACCAAGAGGCAGTGGCAGATAGTTTATAGATCCCTGTAGTAGAAACCATGGTACCACAGAACCACTCTGAACATAAAGTATCAACTTTGAACAAACATAGCTGGAGAAACGGAATTTTATATATAAAATCTCATATAAGGTAAGAATTCTTTCTTTCTTTTTTTTTTTAGAGACAAAGTCTTACTTTGTCACCCTCAGTAGAGAGCTGTGGCATCACAGCTCACAGCAAGCTCTAGCTCTTGGGCTTAGGCAATTCTCTTACCTCAGCCTCCCAAGTAGCTGAGAATACAGGAACCCACCACAACACCTGGCTATTTTTTGTTGCAGTTTGGCTGGGGCCAGTTTTGAACCCGCCACCCTCTGTATATGGAGCCAGTGCCCTACTCACTGAGCCACAGGCACCATCCAAGATGAGAATTCTTATGTGAATTCATATTCACAATAATTGCTGAAATTACATTGCATATTCACAATTAATTGCTGAAATAATTGCTGAATTAAATTGTAGCCCACCTTTGGACACAGAAGAGGATCAGTGGACAATCCAGAATTAGAGTAGTAAAGTAAGTGAACATCTGGACAGGACTGGAGCACAGATATTTTCTTCAGCTATCTGGCTAAGAGTAGTGTGAATTCTTGTGTGGTTTGTTGTATGTATAATTGTGCTAAAGTAAACTCTGTAGTACACTAATGTAGTACACTAATGTTATGCATTCTTCCATAGTATGCACATACTATATTGTCTTTATAAAGTGTCTGTTGCCTTTATAAAGTATTAAGTTCATGCACCATTTTTAGGTTTGTTCAAGAATTTGAATGGGGTGGATTCAGGCTCAGATGCTCAGAATGGGTGTAGGTTAATAAGCTGAAAGTGAGTTCATTGAAACTAATTTGTTAGAAATTGGTTTACCAAAAGACATTTCACCAGTTGATTAACTGACAGAGAAAGAATACCAATGATTATATAAAAGAGGGTGGCTGGTTTTCTTTAAATTTGTTTTCAGTTCACTCAATTGTTCATTTTCTCTTAATTTGCATAAAATTAGTTAGTTAGTTGCCCTAATCAAATGAAAGTTTTGCATAAATTTTAGCAGTTTGAAAGTGTTCACTGTCAAAATGCTGGTCGGACAGATAACTGTCATTCCATAGGCCTCCATGTTCCCCACTGGGGTGATCAGATGAAGAAGCCCTCAGTGGAGCAGGGAAGCTGAGCAGAGAAGGCTGGTGGGGGAGATAAAGGAGTTTTGTTTGTGCT
>NW_003852527.1:1361709-1384952 GCF_000181295.1 Otolemur garnettii | reverse complement strand
AAACTAGGAATAGAATGGGGAGGGTTATAGGGTGGGCCCTGCTAGGAATGAGGAAGGTTACAAGGTGGGCCCTGCAGTTTAACAGAGCAGACAAGAAAATGGCGCTGGTCTGGCCCTTACACTGTGTAGAGCCTTTTAATTTTATTTTGTGTTGAGGAAACACAAAGATGTAATATTGGAAATCCTTTGTAATTTGATATATCATAAATTTTGCTCAGAGCCACCAGATAACTGTATTAGAATGATTAAACATATACTGCTAAAAATAATAAATATCTAGTGGACCTTAGACAAATGCTAAGAAAATTTCCTCTTTTTAGCACTCTTGGCATTTCTTATTTTTATTTTCACTTTCTTTTCTCTCATATGAACAGCTATAATCTTTTTCTGGGAGTGGGGAACAGAGTCTCACTTTATTGCTTTTGGTAGAGTGCTGTGGCTTCACAGCAACCTCAAACACTCAAACTCTTGGGCTCTAGCAATTCTCTTGTCTCAGCCTCCCAAGTAGCTGGGACTATAGGTGCCTGCCATAATTCCCAGCTATTGTTTTTTTTTGGCTGGGGCTGGGTATGAACCCACCACCTCTGGCATATGGGGCCGGCACCCTGTCCTTTCGAGGCACAGGTGTCACCCGATGCCCAGTTATTTTTAACAGCTATAAATCTTAATGAGTAACCAAAAGATGTGTAACATTACATTGTTTTTTATCATATTTTGCCTGAAATGTTGAAGTCTATTCTTATTTCTTTCTGTTTGTATTCACATGTCAAAGTGCCTAGGAAACTATAATGTATTGTACAAATGTGACCTGTAATTACCTTAGAGGTTATCTAGATTTAATAATTACCAGTATATTGCTGGGATGATGGGGACCAAAAACCCCATTCTTGGCCAAGGAAAGCATCCCCAGAAAAAGAAGAAAACTAAAAAGTAAGGTGGGTGAGTTGGAATAAAGAAAAGTCAGCTAGTTTACATTTAAGCTAGCCATTGCTAGCAAGATTTTTGCCTTTTCTAAAATTCCAGCCCACTGGGGATATAGCTTACAAACACACTGCTGGGTCTGTGAGCACTCTGAGGAGAGTAATGGCCATAGAAGAGATTATGACAAGTCCTAGAAAAGATAGATCTTCTAGACTGTTTCCTGCCCATTAAACAGACAAAAGCAGAAACCCATTGTGGAGATTTGCATTTGCCTGGGGCAGAGACCAAGGGAGTAGCTCGAGCTCTGAGATATGGGCAGAAGAACCTATATCCCTTATCACAGAGGAAAATCTTCTGTGGTGGTGATGGGAGGAAAATGCCTCCCTCCCACCAATACCTCAAAGGACGTTAATGCTGGTGGCGTTTTACTCCACAGATAAGTAGTGGAGTTTCACACCTCTCTAGAAATCTGTGTGTGTGATCTCAAGCAGGAAACTCTCCCAATATAAGGCTCAGATTTCAGATTATTAAAGGCTACTATTGATAAGTTTCTCAGATTGATCATATCAGCACCTACTGTTATTATTATTAACCTTAGGAGCTGATATGCTCAATCCAAGAAACTGCTGACATCTTTGTTCCCTCCCTCATCTTACCTTCTGGACAAATAGACTTCAATAAAATCAGAGTGGAGCAAACACTCTGGGCCATTGCTGGAATTCCATGATGGGCAATGGACTCCTGGGCTCCCACTTTTAATTCTACTCTATGTCTCTAATCTTTCTTTACCATTGCTTCTAACTCTATATTTCTTCAGCTGATCTCCTCCAGTTTCCACAGATCTCAGCAGATGCTGCTCTCGGGGCGGGAACCCAACAGTGTATCACATAATAACAAGCACTTATTGAATTCTTTCAAAGGGAAAAACATTATTTTAGGTATTCGGTGATACATACAGAGGAATGGACCTAACTCAACCTCTCACAAAACCTTTTAGAATTGAGAAGCTGAATACACGCACTTGGAATCAACATACTTTATTCCGCATCTACTGAGACCTGAGATAATTTAAGCCCTGAGTTAAGGTCACCAGGTAAGTCATTTACATGGATGGAAAGAATTCTGGGAGCACGTCTTCTCTTCTTAACATTCAGAGTGAAATGTTCAGTTGCAGAACAACAGGTGGAAGCAGACTGCAGCTGAATGCCTGCGGGACAGCACGGCTGGATTGGAATGAAAATTACGTTAGATCCTGAAGATGATAATGGTAAGCCTACCTTAGGCAGCTGACTGAAATTGCAACACAACTGCCAATCTTTAATCCCATTTGCAGCCAAACTTTGCTCAGAGCCACCAGACATCTGTATTAGAATGATTAAACATCTATTGCTAAAAGTAAATAAAGAGTCTGAAGACCATGTTGAATTTCCTATCTGTTGAGCTAATCAGTGCAAAGCTTCTAAAATCAGACAACAACATGACACTATGGCCACTGCTGCCCTTATCAAAAGAGTCCCATTCTGTATGAATCCCTTGGGAGGATCTCTAGTGCACCTTAGGCAAAGGCTTTCCAGTAAAAGTTACCTATTTATTTGAACTGAACATCTACTGGTTGCTAGGTAGTGGGTCTCTGAGGATGAACATAAGGCAATTGGGCTGTCAGAAGATCACAGTCTCTCAGGAATAATCACTAATGAAGTCTATGCAAGTGAGAATGGACATGAAGAGCTTCAAGGGGGATAGGAGGAAAGGCTGGCCAGCTGAGCAAGGAAGTCTGGGGGCCCACAGAAGTATGAAGGGAACATTCTCATCATCTCTCAACAATTCTCACCACAAAAGGGAAAAGAATGTGGGCATGAGATAACTAGATAATCAATGACCATTAGGAAAGGGAAACAATGAGACCAATGAAAGACTTGCAACAATTTCAACCTGAGAGGAAGAGTACTTATAACTCTGTACAGCTGCTGTCTGTGTGTGTCTCTCTCACTTCTTCTCATTCCTCAGAGGAAACCACTTCCAATTCTCTTTGTTCTTAAATAAAATTTCTCTTTATTAAAGCTTGTGCAAGTTACATTTGCTTTCTATTCACACTGCATGTGCTTCTCCAGTTTTATTTTCTGTTTCCATTCATTTTTGCTTTCAATTACTGTGCCTCAGTTCTAGTTCTGCCAAGTAATCAAACCAGGTCAACTGGGTTCAGGGAACTGGGACCTCGGACCCCCAACAGCAAGGCAAGCAGTGTTGTGACAGGAACATGGGTGCAGGGCTGTGGGACCATCGGACCGGGAAGACTGCCTGGGAGATGGGAAGTCCATGAAGAAATGATATTAAAAATATGTGGTTCTAATAATTTACTTAACTATGCATTTTTGCTTGCCATATTTTGGTTGTTTTGAGGTCTCATATAATAAATAAACATATCAATGAACATATTTCTGTATAAACCTTGCATAAACCTTTTAAATATTCTTCAGATTATTCCTTAGAAGTATCCCCAGAATTAAAATGACCAGATCGATGAGTAATTAAAAAGTCAATTCTCTTGATACACAATTTCAAATTGCTTTTCAAAAGGGTCTAGCAAAGTCACTGCCACCCAGTCACAGAGAATATCCCACTGTACAAATTAAATAGGCAAAACTTTTAGTTCAATAGTTTTTAAAGTATTTTTTAAAGTTTGGGTACAGAAGTGTTTTTCATATTTTTATTAAAGTCTAATATAGAGATAAGAAACTTACTCATTTTATACATAAAGTTTGGTGAGTTTGGGAAAATGTATACAGTCATATAACCACTAACATCGCCAATACTTAAAACATTTTGGTTACTCTCTCAAAGTTTCCTTGTGTCCTGGTCCCAGACAACCACCCTTGTCTTTCACAGTAATTTTGCCATTTCTAAAATTTCATATAAATGAAATCACGTTGTATATATGAAGTCTGACAATTAAGTTCATGAATTTGCCAGTATGCCCTTAACTTTGGCAGCACTGTACAAACAACTTGGTAAGGTTTTAGAACCTTGGCATACCAGGGTTCTTGTCAACATGCAGTGGTGTTTTGCTGAGTGGCATTCGTTCTTGTTGAGTGTTTTTGTGTGTGGTCATGAGAATGTTGGAAATTGAATCAGAATAACGAGAAAACATTAAATTTCTTGTTAAACTTGATAAGAATGGAAGTGAAATCAGGAAAACATTTGTCCATATTTATAGAGTTAATGCCATGAATAAAATGGCAATGTACAAACGGATTAAACATTTTTCTGAGGGGAGAGAAAGTGTCACTGATGAAGGGAGATCAGGGTGATCAACAAGCAGAACTGCCAAAAGATTGCATATATTCATTGAATTGTGTTTTAAAATTGTTGGCTGACTGTGGGAAGCATAGAAAACCAAGTAAACATCAATAGAAAAGCAGGAAAATCTTAAATGAAAAAAATCTTGGTCAACAACTCATAGCTCTTGCATCATGACAACGTACCAGCTTACACCACACTGTTTGTGAGGGAGATTTTAGCCAGTAAACAAATAACTGTATTGAAACCCTCTGTATTCAACTGGTTTGGCCCCCAATGACTTCTTTCTTTACCTAAAAATAGAGGAACTAGTGAAAGGAAGACATTTTGATGACATTCAGGACATTAAGGGTAATACAATGACAGCTTTGGTAGCCATTCCAGGAAAGGGTTCCAAAATTGCTTTAAATGGTGAATTAGGCACTGGAATCAATGTATAGCTTTCCAAGGAGAGTATTTCAAAGGTGATCATAGTGATATTCAGCAATGAGGTGTGCAGCACTTTTTCTAGGTATGAGTTCATGAATTTAATTGTCAGCCTTCATATGCAGTGTTACATGCCTACTTCCTTCATTGAGCATATCTTTAAGTCAATGTTGTTTTATCATGTATTTATTTGATTATTTTTGGAGTTGAATACTTTTTTTTGTACTTTTAAACCAGTTGTTTGGAGGAGGTAATATTTTGATATTAAAGGATGATAAAGAATTTCCTAAGTGAAAATTGGAGGAAAGAATTCAAGGTAGTGAAAACTGTATTGCACAAAAGCAAACCTCATAAAAGGCTTGACATAACCAGGGAATAATAAGAAGTTCAGTGTCCAGGATTTTAGAATGTGCTTTTTGGGAGCAATGTAACAGAGCCAAAACTCTGAAAAAAAGCAAAAATGTTTTATAAGCTGTCTCTTTAAAACCCCCTCACCCTTTTTGGTAACTAAAACCTGCATTCCTGTCTCAGGCCAGTAATCAGAAGAGGAGGGGATTATTTCTTTGTTCCTTGTACCATAGGATGTGGCTTAATGGAATAATTTAGGCAGAGGTCATTAGATTATCTACACCTGAGACCTATAATTAAATAGCAGTAGCTCAAAGCTTTTCCTTTAAAAACTGTATTTCTGATTAAAGGGAGGATGATGGTACTTTAAGATAAGAATCTGACATCTTCGTTTTCTGGCAGATTGATAAACTTCTCTTTTCTTTCCCTTATACTGTTCTCCTTCTTCATTTGGCTGCAGGGAGAAGTAAAAAACTTTTGGTAACAGAATTCGTGTCCGTGGGTGGGCCATTTCTGTCCCCCCATAATTGCTTCTGTGGTTGGAAAAAATGGTGAGCAGCCTTGTATCAAGCTGTGGGTCTTTGCTAGTGTCTTGTACTGTGAGAGAATAAAGAACTTACCTCCCTAGCAGCTGCTGGAGACTGTTTAGCTCTGGAAAACTCTTTATGTCTTTCTCTCTGAATTAAGTTCCTGAACCTTTTTGAGGAAAAGGAAATGGATTTGGGAAGTCCTGCAAACCCCCAGCCATCTTTGGTAAGTCCCCCAGTATGTGCACCAAGACCCTTGATTCCATCAATTTGAGGAAGGTTTTTGAACCTTCCAGCATGTGGTAGGGCATTTGTTTGTAGGGGGAAGTCATGGTTGAGTGGATTGTGAGATGTTTGTTTTCATCTGCGAATTTGGTTTCTGTTTGTGTGATTCCCATTCCTTTGGTAAGGGCTTGGCATTAAGATGATTTGCCTAGGGAATTTCCTGTATCATCTGCTTGTTGTTTTGTGTTCATTGTTGTTGTCAACATGGAAGGCTCCATTTCTGTTTCATTCCTAGGTAACAAGAAACCTCTAGGAGAGTTAATGGCTTTTCAAGTTCAGATCTCAGATGATGAAGGAGGAGCCTGGGGCCCCATGCCTCACTAGAGGCTTCAATCCAAATATTCCCACAGGAGCCCCAAGTGCAATTCAGAGTGGGGATTCAATTGGACTTTTTGTTGCCATAGTGCCACTGCCACCAAGAAGTGCCTAGAGGCAGTTGCTGGCTGCTGCTCTGGCCCCCTTGGCACCTCCCACCTTTGGTGCTCTGTGAGCCACGTAGGGGTCCAGCAGTAAGCAGTCATACTCAACAGGCCTAGGAGGTGGGCCCAGGGAGTTGCTGCCAGAGCTAGTGATGCTCCCACTACCTCTTCCACTGCCATCTCTACTGACCCTGGCATTGTTGGAGTCACATTGGACTTGGATGAGCAGCAGGAGCACCAGGAGATGTTTCAGAGATGACACAGCTAAGTGGAGACAGAATTCTCATGGATTCGTTCTTCTACCCGAAGCCTTGGTTTGGCCTTTTGTGAGGCAACTGCATGGATGTGCACTAGGGACACAAAGCCTTAATGGATTTGGTGGGACCTCACTTAAGAGAACCCCATTTGCAACATACTATTTGTGTGCCTGAAACAATCCAAATACAGAAAAATGAATTTCTGCATAGGGAACTCAACATGTGGGTGTCTACCTTCCTGATGATTGACAACTTGATTTCACTTAGATGTCTCAACTTGTATAGTAGACATCTCTCCAGGTTGGGTAGATGCTTATTCTGCCTAACTGGAGAGTGCATGTGAAGTTGTCAAAATCCTGAAAAAACTCATTCTGAGGTTCAGACTCCCTTCCTTCATACAGAGTGACAACAAACCTTGCTTTATATCTGAGGCTACTCAGTAAGTAAGGAAAATTGATGCAGAAAACCCATCTGAAGTGGGATAAGGTATGAAGTGGGGTAAGAAGCCCTTGCCTTTCTCTGGATAATGGTGGCCCCTAGAAGTGGGATCAAGTTAAGCCCCTAAGAAATAGATTATGAGAGATCCCTTCAAGCACCTTGAGGTAAGTATGGCAATATAAGCATGAGCAAGGAAAGTGGACTAAACCATTGCAAGAAGCAAGTCAGTCAGATACTAACCACTGTGTGTGAGTTTGTTTCTTTCAGGTCCCTGCCCCACTTTAAGGCATCCCTACACTCCTTTAGACCAGGACACTAGGTATTGATTTAAGCCTGGAAAGAACAAGGACCCAAACAATAATGATCAGAGAACTGGAAGGGACCTTATGAAATGTTTCTAAAAACTCACACCTTGTTGAAATTGTCAGGAGTAAAATCTTTAGTCCATCATACCAGAGTGAAGAGGTTATCTTGGGAAAAAAGCTTTTGGTGATCTAAAATACCTGTTTAAGAAGGAAAAGGAAAATGTTCCTACTTTTGCTAATCTTTCTTTGGTGAACTCTTCTGTCTATAGGATGGAGAGACAACTCAGGTCCTTAGTGAGGACTTCCTGGGCTGTCACCTCTTCTGCTGATCTGTCTCACTGCTGGGTTTGCTATCCTAAACCACATTGCTGTCTCTTTAACTGCCATCACTTTCTTTGGGAACCAAAACCTGCATTCCTGCCATTAGACGGTTAGGGTTAGGGTTAAGGTTAGGGTTTTGGTTAGGGTTTGGGGTCAGGTTAAGGTTAGGGTTAGTTCTTTGTTTGTACCTTAGGAGATGGCTCAAAATATTGACTGGGCAGAGGTCATGAGACTGTCTTCACTGGAGAGGCTATAATTAAACAGCAATAGCCCAAAGCTGAACATTCCCCTTAAAAGCTCTGGATTTCTGCTTAAAAGGAAGTGATGGTACTTTAGGATGAGAGCTTGACATCCTCCTTATTTTCTGGCAGATTAAAAACTTCTCTTTTCTTTTCCTCAAACCACTTGTCCTTGTTCTTCATTTGGCCACAGGGACAAGTACTGAACTTTTGGTAATAGCACTGCAAGAGGAGGTTACACCAGTGGGGTTTGTTTCTGTAGGCAGTTGGGACTTGAAAGAACATTTAAGACTTTGACTTTTGCCTTTGGTTTGAGAAAGATTATTCTAGTGACCACAGAGGTAGAAATGGACAAAGAGAAATTTGAGTCACAGAAAACAAATTGGAAGCCATGAGAAGATGCTTTATTTGAGAAACATTTAGGAAGTAGAAGCAGCATGATTTGGAAATCAAAAGCAAAAATAAGGATAGAGAGCCCATTAGGACTGATATTGAATTATCTATCCTGGTAGACTAGTTGCATAGTTAATTTATTGGTTGTGATAAAAATATTGGATATAGACTACATACAGGAGAAAAGATAACTAATTCCATTTATTTGTTGAGTTTGTAGAATCTGCACTAGTTGGCAATTTGAATTTTGAATCTAAAGTTAGGACTATTGTGACATAGAGATGTATATTTCAGAATCATGGGTACACAGTAGCAGGGAAAAGTGTAAAATTATGAAATCTCAGTAAAGTGAGAATAGAAGGCAAAAGAGGACAGGAACTTGGGCAACTGTCCCTAAGGAGCCTTACTGCTTTAGTGCAAACTGTTATTTGCAGGGAGGTCTGGATTTTGTCTTCCAGGACAGCCTTCTCCAGAAGCACACCATTAAGGCTATGCAGGCCATAACATTAGGCTAGCTAAAGGGAAACCATTTTGTTCCTGGTGTGCTTTTGGTTCATTCTGTCTTAAAAGTTCAGAATTAACCTGCTGCTTGCTTACAAAGCTGCTTGTCACAAGATTAGAAAATGACCTTGAGGAAAAACAGATCAAGAGTTCACAATAGGCTGACTGCTGATGACAGGATCCACTAGATGATGTTGTATGTTGATAACCATTGAGCAAGTCACAATGACTTTGCTTTCTGTCACCAAGCCCTTTTACCCCTTGTTTTTGTAAGTTGCTTAGTAAGTAACAGAGAGGAGATGGTCTTTGAGATAACAGCCCACCATCTCCTCAGGCTGCCAGCACTTGAATAAACACCCTATCCTTCACCAACAGTTGCCTTTCACCTCTAGTTCTTTTTTTTTTTTTGGCCAGAGCTGGGTATGAACCCAACACCTCTGGCATATGGGGCCAGTGCCCTACCCTTTTGAGCCACCGGTGCTGCCCTCACCTCTGGTTCTCGGGGGATGGGCAGCCAAACCTGCATTTGGCAACATCCCTCACATGACCCAAGAGTAAATATGGAATAGTCTCAAGCTCATCTTGATTGTTTTATTCCCCTTGTTTGTGACTGGATGAGGGTAGAGTGTGGGATCCAGTTCTGGCCAATATGTGACAGGTGATTAGATGGAACCTTCTGGAAATATTATCTCAATCTTGTAAAGAAACATAAGGAAGGGGTAGACTTTGCTAGATACTGCTCTGTGTGGATATGACGACTGGAACAGTAGTGGCCATTGTGTGATTATGAAGGGAGATAGCAGAGCCATGCCTGACATGCCAAGGATGAAGAGCAGAAAGATGGAAAGACCTTGAGGGTCTCGTGACGTCGCTTGCATCAACCAGTTCTGGAGCTGCCTAACCTAGGGCTTGGTTAGGTGAGATGGTTGATTTTCCCTTTTCTTTAAGCCAGGTGAGATGGGATTTATATTAAATGAAGCAGAAAACATTCTGAATGATACATTATTCCAGGTATTACATATTTGTCATGTTGGTAAAAATCTATACCACTAATGCACCATGCTCAAATTATATGAAAACATTATGTGAGACACCATGAAACATTAGGGCCAGGGATAATTAAGGCGTGCTACTTGAAATCTTTACTTTTCTAATTTCATGTAATTTTAGAAAATTAAAGTTATATATTTTATAAAAGTAAAATTATTTCATAATTGCATGTTAGCTTTAAATTAATGATACCATCTACATTTATAAAATTAATAGCAATTTTTAATAGAGGGAGAGGTAATTTCTATGGATGCATTTGCATTATTAAGGGAAAGACATGATACCATTTGCTGATGTTTTATTATATTTCTTATTTTGTTCCTCTGAGTACAGAGGAGAGTACTCTGAGTGTGCAGCACCCTCAGGAAGGAGGTGGCATCACTGCTTAAGAGCACTGCTTGAAACCACACTATAGGTTTGATTCCTGTGAGATGGAATCAGAATTTCTTGGGTGAATAGATGACATCATTCTCGTTGAGAAAGACTCCAGATTGTACACCCAAGACCTTCCTAAAGAGGTTTCCTAGATGATATGAAATAAATAATGAGGTACAGTAAAGAAGATTCTACCAACAGTAGCTGTGACCCAAAAGTGAAACAATTCCTATACATCCTTGTTGAACACACTGAAGGAAGGCTCACTTAATAATGGTCTAAATAAGATTGTAGCAAAGACTGAGCTTTCTCACTAAGCATGAAAGTTTCTGTAGGTATAAGTGTCTCTCAGTTACATGCCAGTGCACTTTTATCAGACACTTTTCTACTTTGTAGAAATCAAATCAGGGAGATATTAGGACATCAAAACAGCTTACCACTCCAGATGGTTGATAAAGTCTGAATGCAGTCCTTTTCACCCTGTAGTGCCATTTTCTGAAACTAGCCCTAAATTAACAGCTGTACATGATCAAAGCAACAGAAGGGAATTCTTGACATATTTATAAACAGAAAGAAAATATTTCTGAATGCCCAGGGGCACAAGTGAACATCTGAAAATTAGCGTAATATCAGATACCAGGACAAGAGCTAATGGAATGCATTATGTTTGACATTTCTATTCTTACATGCACAGTACATCTTATAACTTAAAAGTAATTTGAAGCCAATGATATGCCACAAAGGTAATGAGTTTACTTAGATTATCCAGAGATGAGATGCCAATTTTTGACTGCCTATTCACTCTCTGGTCTGATCTTACTGCTTGCTAGAGTTTGGAATTTGACCCTCCAAAGCCCATATTGAAATCCGATCCCCAGGGCTAGAGGTGGGGATTTACATCACAGGGGTGGGTATTTACATCACAGGGGTAGATCCTCCCTCAGGAACCTGTGAGTTCTCACTCTGTTACAGTGATTTTCAACTGGTGTGCGGTGGGAGGATTGTGGTGTGTCAAAAAAATTTTTAAAGACCATTAATTAAAGTTCACAGCACAGTAAGTATATTCTTTCTTTTACTCTTTTTTTTTTTTTATCAACATTATTTAAGTGTGCCACGGAAGTTTAACTATAGGTTCAAGTGTGCCATGAGATAGAAAAGGTTGAAAAACACTGCCCTATTAAATCCCTTGAGAGCTCCCAAGATCTGGTTGTTCAAGAGCCTGGCACCTCCCTCCTTTGTTTCTCTTGCCTGTGAGGCTGCGCATCCCAGCTCCCCTTGCCCTGCCACAAGGGAGGCTTCCTAAAGCCCTAGTCAGGAGTAGAAGTTGGCACTGTGCTTCCTGTACTGTCTGCAGAACCATGAGCCACATAAACCTCCTGGCTTTAAAAATTACCCAGCCCCAGTGGTTACAGCAATACACATGGAGTAAGACACCGGTCATAACACAGCCACTCAGAGGCTACCACATGCACCTTTCCTCTCATCTTCTGTGCTGGTCAGAGCAGTTCAGCTATTGGTTGTCTGGCTGTCAAAAAAAAAAAAAGGTTCTAAAGAAAGAAAGTCCTTTGTACAAATTAGTTTTCTCAGACTTCTGTGCAAAAGTGGCTAGAGAAGTTGTAGCATATGCAGACCATAATTTCGAGGTATTAACAACAGTAAGGGTTGTTAGCTCAGACTTGAATTGATTTCTTGGAGAGATGGGAAGAAGTATTTGCAGGAGGAAACTGGGACACAAAGGTCTTGGAGCAGGTAGAGCGGAGCAAACCAGGCCCAGACGCTGTGACACAGTGGGGGTGATGGTGAGAAGGGCACGCTGAGGACAGAGCGAGACCTCCCCTGGCCCAGCTGCTGATCTGTCAGCATCCCATCCACTGACTACTTTTTTTTCTATCTTTCCAGTTCATTCCCTCTAGGACTTTGACTCTTAACAATTAAAAAAAATTATAACAGCTCTTCCAATTCATCGATTCTGTGGTGTGCTAGTGAGCGTTTAACAACCAGCACCGTGAGAAAAATAAAAGTGCCCAAACTTGTACTATTTGCGGATTTCTGTCATGTAAATATTCTTACCATGACTCATTCCAACTACTGACTGGAAGTCACTAAGACAGTACTGGGTGGAGATGTGGCTGTCCTGAGAGGGTGTGAGTCAGCTCCAGCACAGTTCTGCAAATGAGCCCATGACCTTCCTGGTGTCCACCTCCCTTCCCCACGCCCCTCACCCCACACCTTACCTTCTCCTGGCTTGACCCTCACTGCTTTTGTTTCCTAGGTTAAATTTGGTGAGCCATCCACAAAATCATGACCTTGCATATTTCCACTCCCAAGAAACTGCATATTCTTTATTAAACAGAGCTCATTGTGCTTTAGTTTTTGTCTATTTTCTCTGACACGATGTATTTTGAAATATGCATCTTTTAATCTTTGAGGTTTTATTGCTTATAATATAGCTGAACATATAGTAATTGGCCAATGTATTTTCATGGATGAATAGATGACTAAATTGGGAAGGCAATTTAGGAGCAAAATATGGTCAAAACATGAAAACCAGGCAGCAATTTACAAAAAAATATAATTTTTTTTTTTTGAGACAGAGTCTATGTCACCCTTCATAAAGTGCTGTGGCATCCCAGCTCACAGCAACCTCAAACTCTTGGGCTTAAACAACTCTCTTGCCTCAGCCTCCAAAGTAGCTGGGACTCCAGGTGCCCACCATGACACCTTGCTATTTTTTTGTTCCAGTAGTCATTGCTTTTTAGCAGGCCCTGGCTGGGTTCAAACCCTCCTACCTCAGTGTATGTGGCTGGCAGCCTAACCACTGAGCTATGGGTGCTGAGACACAAAAAATACTTTAATTAGGAGAAAGAAAGAATATGTAAATGGAGAAAGAGAGAGAGAGAGTGGTGGAAAGACCAAAGAGTGCTCACTTAACTAACTGAAAACTTGTTGATGGGTGGGTGGGAGAGCTAGGAATCTGAACGAAGGGGGGAATATTTATATTGTTTGACGTGGGAAATATAATGGTAGGAATGATAAAAATGAGAGTGAAACTTCTGATGTTTAATTTGTGCTCATTACCTCTTGGCAATTCAACTTTTTAAAACTTTGTCGATTAAGTTTGCAGTTGATATGGAGAGAGAATGGATGGAGTGATGGGAGGATGGAATTCAAACTGTATCTCAACAAGTTTGAAGAGTGAACTGATCCAAATAACAAGATATTTAACACGACATTTATAAAGTCTTAGGCTTAGGAGTAAATAGCTAACTATACAAGGATAGGACAGCTTAAATAGTAACAAATGTTATAAAGAAAAAAAAGGGAGGATTAATTAACCTTTCAGTCTGAACCAACAGTATGAGCTAGCTACCTAAAATGTCACTGCAATCTGGAGTTACATTTATAGGTGTTAGTCATGTCTGCTTGGCTATTTTGAACTTACTGTGCTCCATTCTGGTTGTCACATTTTAAGTTGGACATTAAGCAAAGCAGCCAGTAGGATGCAGGGACTCAAACACTCCATGCAACATTAAGCTGAAATAATGGCTTGGGGCACAAGAATAGTTACTGGACATATTGGTTGTCTTCATTACTATCATGGGCTCACGTACTGAAGATGCATTGCATTTATTCTTCAAAGAAGAAGATGAGAAGGAAAGAGCTTTCAACTTAATATAAAGACCTGACAGTCATCCCTGTGAAGATACAACTCTACTCAACTGGTCCAGATGGCAGTCGCTGTTCTTCGCTTTGGATAATGACTTAGCAGAGATTCTGCAAAGAGACATCAAGCTCTGTGGGGCAGGGTGGGGGGAAAGAAGGTTAACCGGAAGTTCTAAATGATCCCTTAATTCCTTTTAAATTTTCTCTTTCTTCAAGCATCATATAAGATCATTGATTTTCTCCAATAATTCCCAAGTATTATTTACTTGTTCTTGTCTTGAAAGATCATAAAATACATAAGTATGTGTTTATGAAAGAGATAAAGCGATACTGACTTATCCAAAGTAAAAGTTGAATTTCTACTTCACCCTTCTCAGGGAGAGTCTCTTCTCTTTCTCTTCGGCGGCCACTATGATTTGTTTGGGAAGAATCTTTCCAGATTATTTTTGTTATAGTAAATAAGATTTAAAAAATATTTTCTAAGAAGTTATTATTGTATGGGAGAGCTATCGATTAGAGAAGTATACCTTAAATCCAGCCATTTTATTAAACTTATTATTTTTAACAAGTTTTCAGTTTCTAGCAGTTTTTCAGTGGATGGCCTTGGATTGTTTTAGTATTACATCACTTTCACATAATGATAGCTTTGCCCTCTCCTTTCAATGTTTATAAATATTCCTTATTTTTTAATGTAATTACATTGGTTGGAATATTCTATGTAATATTCGATGGTGATAGCAGCACCTGCCCCCTCCTGAATTTTATAGTAATACTTCTAACATTTCATCATTATGTATGAAGTGTAATATCAATAATGTATAAGTTGGCCATTCCCTTATGCTAATTATTTATGTTTTCTTCAAATTTTTATTATTATAAATAGAAATAAATGTGATTATATCTTCATACACATGTGCAAGCATTTTTATAAAACAGGTCCCACGTTTCTGGGTCTCAGAGTTGTACAGATTTCACCATTGGATAGATGGTGAATAGTAAACCAGTTGTTTGCTATTATCATTCACATTGCTCTGGAGGTTCTGACCAATGTAATGCGATTTGAAAATTAATCAAACAAAAAACATTTGTATATGTTACCTATTGCTGCATAACAAAACACCCAAAACTTAATGGCCCCCAACAGCAATTCATCTTTTCACAAAATTGTTGCAATTGGAGAGTCAGTTCTTCTGCTGGTCTTGGGGAGAAGATATGGTTGTAGGGAGGTGGCATAGCTCTATGTCAAAAGTTATAGGTAGGAGAGGACAGGTGGCCTGTCTCAGTACTTGTGGAATGCCTCTTCACAGGGAGAGAACATTCACTTTCCTATAGTTGGGAGAGAAATGGGCTGCCTGAAAATGCAATATTTTGTACAGTTTTTTTTGAGCCTTTAGTAACATACTTTCTTTGTCCATAAACCACCATTCAAAGATGGCCACATAAAATTCATCACTATTACAGTCTGTGAACTCAATTACCATCCCAAGGAGACTGTAGATCAAAACTTTATTTATTTATTTGTTTATTTTGTAGAGACAGACTTGCTCCTCTCCATGTTGTCAGGTCCTGTGACAGTAACACTGCAGCAGCATTTTATCCAGATGACTTTTGTAAGTTCAGGTCGAAGAAAGCTACTTTTTAAAACTTCTGCTCAGTTGGGGCGAGAAAGTCAGCAAAGAAAGAAGCCAACGCAATAATGAAGGGAGGTCCCTCCCCTCTTGCTGCGGCTCTAAATCTATTGTTCTTCGTATTTCAACTTGACATCAGGTATTCTTCATTATTAATTCATTAACTTACTCAATATGTTTATCAATTGTCTACTTTATGCCAGGTTGTGTTAAATAGAAAGAATATGATATTGGTAATACCAAATTTAATCTCTGGAGTTTATTGTATAGTGGGAGAGACAGACAATTAACCATTCAAATAAATTTTACTCAAGTAAAATTATGAAGAGGAGGCCAAGGAAGTCTTTTTTAAAAGAGGTAGTAGCCTTTGTTGAGCTTTGAAGAAAGTAGAGGAGTCTACCAGGCAGACAGGGCTTCTGGCCTATGTGCAAAGTTCTTGTGGTTGAGGGCTGGTGACACTAATGTAGCCACTCATGAGTGAAATGGAAATCAAGGAGGGTGGCCGTGGTATGGGACGAAGCTGCAGAGGCAGGACTTGGGGCCTGAGTATGGTGAAGGCCTCCAACAGGTCTCAAAAGCCTAACTCACAGTTAGGTTAAGCAGTGTTATTTTTATTCTAAAAGTGACAGATAGGCACTCAGGCAAGGTTAGAAGATTTGGCCTTGGTTTGTAATTGGCTTTAAAATTATCCTTTTGCTCTCTCAAGAGTGTACACTCCTTCTGGGAAGATACCGTGCCCTGTTTCACTTTGTAACTCCAGTGTCTGGTACACGGCCAGGGACAAAGCAATTGTTTAACAGTTTCGCTGAATGAATTATTAGCAAGGAGGAGGGGGACCTGGAACACGATTGTAAGTCAGGGGAGATGTGTAAAGCAGATGCATGTTAGTCTTGAAGTAGCTCAGGTACTATCTGGCTATCTGCCAGTGAACCAGGGCCAGGAGAAGAAGGCTGGAGGCCAGGCAGTGAGTTAGGCAGAGTATGAAGCCCAAAATATGGCTTTGGGCAGTTTTGACCCTTAGATGAATGAGGAAGTTATTCTGCATAATTCCCCCAGACTATAAAATTGCAGAAAGAGAGCATTATTTTCTATCTAGATAAGAAGGCACTCTGCAAGGTTGTCTGCTGGGGCAGGACATAGGACCTAAGGCTACATAAGCCAGAGAAACAGGCCACCACTCCGGAGAAGGACATGCTTTCTACCAGATGTGAAGCTTTTTGTCTTTGGTTTTGACATAGTTGTGTAACTGCATTGTTCACCTCTTATTTACCATCTGCACAGGTAGACCTGGGCTCTGTGTTATGAGGATTATTATTATCAGAATTATTAATAATGGCAGTAGTGTGTTTGCAAAAAAATTAAAATGCACTATGAAAGGCATAAATTTTGGAGGCTAAATTTTGTATCAAACAGGGACATTCTAGCTGTGAGTCCCCCTGGCCATCTAGACAGTGAATCTCATCAGGCTTCTTCAGTTCAGAGGTGGCAGGTGATGAATTTTCCAAAGTGTGGCTGTCATTCTTCTAGACAGCCAAGTCAGCTGTGCCCAGATGGAGACCAGTGGTTCTGAGGCAGCTTATGAGAATCTGAAGACTGAACTAAGTCACCTGCCAGAATATTAGATGTGGTGAGCTGTGGAGTAGGGTCTGTGCTAGCTTCCTAAGATTGCGAACAGCCTGCAGACAGGCTGCACAGTGAGAAAAGTGGTCCTTGGTGTCCCCAGATCCAGAATCAAATCTTGGCTTTGCTACTTATTAGCTGTATGCCCCTGAGCTGGTGGCTTAACTTCTCTGAACTTCAGTTCTCTCACCTGTATAATGAGGATGATAGCTACACTGCAGGGTTGTTTAGGGACTAGAGTGAATATTATGTCGAATACCTACTATTACACAAATACATACAGCTTACTCAGTAGATTGCGGGGATTACCAAAGGAAAGAAAACACTGCAGACCAGCAGACCAGTATCGCACTAACAGGGCATCCAAATTCATACTAAATGAAGACTAATGTTAAAAAAGTAACTTGGACCTAGTTATAAGAAATCCTTTCAGATTTCAAAGTGGAACTCAGATTCACACAGTTTGTGAGTTCAACATTCTGTGTGTGGGTCTGCGTGTGGTGTTTCAATGTCTGTAATCTTAGTGCTTTTGAGAGGCTGAGGCAGATGATCACTTGAGCTCTGGAGTTCAGGACCAGCCTGACCAAAGGAAGACCCCATCGCTACTAAGGATGGAGCTGGCAGGGCTGACTCTCTGGTGTAGTCTTCACCCCTGGCTTTGGGAAACTATCTGATGTCCAAGTTCATCCTCAGATGCAGTAATATAGGAAGATTGGATTGTGGATATAGGTGTCAGGCAAGGCCTCAGAGGCAAGAGCAAAGGTCAGCTTGGCAACAGCCATGGTTCATTCCCCTTATCCATGCTCTCAGCCTTTGGAAATCTGATTCTTAAATATTTATAGGACAAAATACACAGGTAGCAGAAAAGTGTAAAGGAATCACAGGGAATTACCCACAGTAAATCTAAGCTGCCTTCCCTATTCAAAAATAAGTTGCTAAAATATTATGGCATCTGTGCAAATACATTGCAGCACTATCCCCCCCCCCAAGTAAATATTGAAATATAAAATGCAAGACACAGGTGAAAAATCTGTCTAGCAGAAATGAACACTTAGAAAGAAATATTACTAATGGAGTTTTACTCTCTGGAAGGTTACTAAATACAAAGATATAATTAAAAGAGTTTAAAGATCATGTAATAAAACGGTAGTTATAAGAGCTTCAGAAACAAATCAAGTACTAAAAATTCAATACCATAGTGGAGTTAAATAAAGTAGAAAAAACAAGAAACTGGGCACAGCTTGGCGTCCTCAAACTATCTGGCCCGCCAGGTGTTTTTGCCGCTGCTGCCTGTCCTGCTTAGCAGCTGACTGGTCCCAGGGCCCACAGTCTGGCCCTCCAGTGGTCTGAGGGACAGTGAACTGGCCCCCATTTAAAAAGTTTGGGGACCCCTGAAGAGGAAAGGTTTAAGACAATCACAGTGAAGGCAAAGGGAAAAAGACAGAGATTAAGATGTTGAGTGAAAAAGTAATAGCTATGGGTCGCACACAAAGCCAAGTCAACATTGAATTAAAAACCCTGACAACTCTAACAGACAGTATCTTCAAAGATAACACAGAAGATAATTTGCCTGGATAAAGGAAGAATTGAATCTGGAAATGTAAACCTATTCTGGAAAAACATGGGTTGAGAAGAATACATAAGGAAACATATCCTTGTTATGGCGTCAAATTTCAAGAAGAAAGCATTTTTTTTTTTTCCAGGCATTCTGACCAGATAATGTAAGTGATTTACAAAGGTAAAAACCAGTTGACCTGAGTTGTCCATTGAAATGTTAAATCAAGAAAAGGAATCATGTCTATAAAGATCTGAGAGAAAGAGGGTATGACCAAGATATATCCAACAAGTTGAAAAAAAGGAAGACATTGTGTTGAAAGAATTGCTCATATGTTTTAATTCATTTAAATTTACAAGACTAAACAACTCTGAAAGGTACAATTATAAAAGGTAACTATGAAGGTTATGAATATTAATAAGAAAAGTAAAAAATGTTTAAAAAGACAACATTGTACCCTTGGGAGGAAGGTGGAAGAAGTTTAAGTATGTTAATTACCTGATCTTAGCTGAGTTCAGTACATAATTGTCTACCAAAAAATGTTTAGCAGTTTTACTTAAAGTTGTCCAGATACTCATTAGAAGAAAGAAAATGACAAGGAACAACCCCAGGAGACAGAAGTGGAGAGGAAAGACAGGAGGAGGAAGAAGGAATAGTGGGGAATTGATAGATACTCTATAAAATAAGACATAAAGATATAAGCATAAAACTGAAAATATAATCCCTAAAGGAGCTAAAAGTAGACTGTAGATAGAAATAACACAGACTTCAGTGACTTTGGTTTGCTGAGGGAGCAGGTAATGACAGCCGGTTCCTCTTCTGTTAAGGCCCTCAGCAGCTTCAGTCCAATCACTGAAATCATCGTTTCTATCTGCTCAGTGGGAGTTGCAAAAAGGTGATGTTCTCACTTTGTTACTCCTCACACTTTAATTAGGAGGCATTCTTCTGTAAAAAATGTCCTTCATTAAATAAGGCTATTTTGACGCAGAAATACAGTTCATTCATGAAATTTAGAAATACATGTATATATTTAATTCTTACCTTTTAGTTGTTAATTTTCAGATTAAGGAGTTTGTGGCCTAGTTTAAAAGAATTTAATGTCTAATAAAAATTGTTTTTCCTTCTTTCCCCCTTTATTCTTTTTGATGATAAGCTTTCTTTTTTCCTTTAGATACATATGAGTTCATGGTTTTTAAATACATTTAATTAAACTGATTTCATGTTTTGATATTGAGTTAAAGAAACCAATGGCACAAAATATTTTGAGAGTTTCAGGGAAATTTGATTATAGATTTGGTATTAGGTAATAACAATTATTATTAATTTATTAGCTCTGACAATAATATTGTATTTATGGAAGAAATGTCTATTTTTAAAAGAGATTCATACTAAAGATAAAAATATATGTGATTCTTGGGATTTGTCTTAATTATTTAAGCAAAGAAAAAGGGGAAATAGGACAGAAAATGGAGCAACATTTTGACAATTTTTAAATATGGGAGGAGGATAAATGAGGGTTTATTGTATTATTTTATCTGCTTTTGTGTATACTGGGGCATTTTCATAATATAGTTTTTGAGAAGGTTAGATTAAAAAACGAATGAGGTCAATCCACATTGTTAATAGAGAAAGATGATACATTAAGAAGGAGAAAACAAGGTATGCATTGGAGTAAAATTTTCTTGTGTTTGGGGTGTGATCAATAACAAGCTTAAAGCATGTCCCTAACTGGTGGCAGGTGACCTAACGCCTGATATCCAGCAGATGGCGCTCGGCTCCCATTTTATGCGGCGACAGACTGCGGGAAGCATCTGCTTCCCAGCGTTGATGCACACGCGGGACATTTGACAGTGTCAAAATCCAAACCTCACGTTTTCATAATTAGCATTTTGCTTTTATAAATGACCCTACTCTCGTCTTGCATTCTTATTTTGTCTTCCTCAATCCTGGACCAGGTTTGGGGGTTTGATCCTGCAATATGCTTCACATGTGATAAAGCAGAAAGAGCACTTGGGCTGGGAGTGGGGAACTTTCTGCACGTTTTGGTCCTCCTAGAGCCTTGGACTCCTTGTCTGCGGACGAAGGTTGTTGGACTAGGTGATCGTGAAGGTTCATTCCTTCCTTCACTAGCGTTCTGTGATTCTGCTTCCAGTTTTAGGTCTGCAGTTCCCTGGAGAAGGGATATAAAAGGCCCCACAGAAGGTCGTCACTAGTCAAGGCAGAGAGACAGTAGCTGTCTTAGTCTGTTGTCTCTTACTTATAACAGAATACCCCAAACCATCATTTAAAGAAAAGGCATATATCTCTTACAGTTACGGAGGTGGGGAAGTCTAAGGCTGAGGGGGCGTGGCTGGTGAGAACCTTCTCGCTGTGGGCACCGTCTCTGGTGTGGGGCCTCACATGGCCAGGGGCCTGAGAGTGCTAACCTGCCAGCTCAGGTCTCTTTTCTTCTTAGAAAGCTACCCCCTCCTACGATGCCCCATTCACGGGTGCATGGGGACACAGCCCTCATGATCTCATCACTCTTAAAGGCTACCATCTCCCGATATTGTCACAGTGGGGATTAAGTTTCAACATGGGTTTTGGAGGGGACATTCCAACAGCAACAATAGTGAACTAGGTGACTTGATAACAGACGGAGGACACAGTTAAGAGAGAGGACGGGGAAGCAGCAAGGAAAGGGACAAAGTCAGCAGGCCCCAGAGATTAGTCTCTGAACCTGAAGCAAACGCAGGGCTAGATAGGGCTTTATTTAGCAAGGAGCAGAGGAGGGGTCAGGGCCAGTCTGTGTCTCCAGCTCCTGGCCTTCTCCTTCTGGGACAAAGCCCCCACTTCAGGGAGTGCAGGTTGTACAGTGGACTAAGGAAGAGCAGACAGACAGTGGGCAGCACAACTCCCGCTTGGAGCTGCCCGCGGCTTTGCCCACCTGTGGCCCCATCTGTGGCCCCAGCAGCCTAGTTTCCTTCACATTCTGCTCAGGGTCTGTCTTCTGCTATCAATTCCTCACCCAACGTCTCTGCCTCTCTCATTTATAGTCTAGGCCAGGCTTAATCTCTACTCCTCCTGTTGAATTTTGCGCCTCTCTTTGACTTACTGTTTGGCCTTCCTGGATTTGTAGCATTGTTGGAAGGGAATATCACAAGGGAGGAAACGGTCTGTGTCAGCTGAGGGGAGGAAGGTTCCAGCGAAGTGACAGGATCCTGTGGGACATCAGTGGAGTGGTATGATGGCTGTGTGTTCATATATGGTAACAGGTGTATAGGAGCAAGTTGGGTGGGATGTTAATAGATTTAAAAACGTGTCTATTGGGGGCGGCGCCTCTGGCTCAAAAGAGTCGAGCACTGGCCCCATATGCCGGAGGTGGCAGGTTCAAACCCAGCCCCAGCCAAAAAAAAAAAGAAAAAAAGTCTATTCATGTTTCACAGACCAGATCAGATCCTCATTTCTCCTTGAAGCCTCCTCTCTCCTCTGAGCTTTAAAGTGCATACTCTCTGAAAACATTCTGGATAATTATTTTTTAATATTGTTTATTGTCTATTCATGTTCATGCCCATGCCATCAACTACTCTAACATTCCTTGGGGTTGGAAACTGTCTTGTTCATTTTGACTGCCTCACTTAGTACAGTCTTTGCACACAGGAGAACGGGCAGTCTTGGATTGACTTGCCCTGAGGTTTACTTCTGCTTGCGTCCCTATCTGCGAGTGTCACTTTAAATTCCTTATTACTCTAGGACAATTTCGTAGTTTGACTTTTAAGACCTTGGCTTTTTTTTCTCTCTAATTAGGCAATTTGTCTCATTTTCCTCACATGGCAGAACCAGAAATGAAAGGAGAGGAAACCAATTCATTTCGACTTGGTAGAGTTTGGGGGGGGGAGGCTGGAGAAAGAGGGAGCAGCTGGTGCAAATGAAATTTCTAAATAATTTGGGGCTTGCTAATGATCATGTTTTTTTATGTGCTGGTTAAATAAGTTAGGATGTTAAAAAAAGGAGTTAGCATTTGATGATTCTTTCTGGTAATACATCAGGGTCTGTTCGTGACGGATGCGAATGGTGTTGTGCTTTCACGGCCATTCTTCACTGAGAGAAGCGGCAGCCTCGGAGCCGCACCCCCGAGTGAGAATCAGCCTCCCAGAGCACCCACCATCCCATGGGGGTCTACTCCTCACAGCGGGTCAGAAGGTGGGATGGAAAAGAAGGCAGTTGGCTAGAAGGAATTTGCCTGGTATTGGGTTATGGTTTCTGCATTTTTAATCTGTGCAGCGAGTTATCTTGCAAATGTTTCCACCTCATGGGTTTCAGTGCTGGGGAGGTCCTAGACATTGGCCTGTCCGGCTCAGGTGCCAGAACCCAGAATGTTGGGGCAATTACACTCTGTCTTTTTTTTTCTTCTGCTCTACAAATACTTGCCTAACTGTGAAACCCAAGAACCAGCTCCTTTAGCACACTGGAAAAAGGAATGTCTAATGCCCATTCCTGGGTAGGTTCTTTAACCCTGAAAATACTGGCCAGTCAAGGCTGTGCCTGGAGCTGACTCACTGATGGTTGTAGAATTACAGAGGCAGTAACACCATGGAACAATGTGTCAGAGCACATGAGCATTAAGGGCTGTGGCTTGGTGCCTGTGGCTCAAGTGGCTAAGGCACCAGCCACATACACCTAAGGTGGTGGGTTC